>NC_133412.1:17115000-17417500 GCF_049350105.2 Macaca mulatta
AGGGAACCGAGTAACTCTTTGGACCCTAGAACCACATCTGTAGTAAAAGGGCTGCTACTAGCCCTCAGAGATATGGTCAGTTTCTTCACATTAGTTTGGCCATATCTGTGCAGTCAGTTAATGCTAGGGTTGACCTTACAACCTTAGTGACACCCATTCACTTATAGGGCAAGTAAGCAGGCAAGCCTTCCAATAACACGTACTTCTTTTTTTTTTTTTTTTTTTTTTTTTTTTTTTTGAGATAGAGTCTCACTCTGTCGCCCAGGCTGGAGTGCAGTAGTGCAATCTAGGCTCATTGCAACCTTCGCCTCCTGGGTTCAAGCCATTCTCCTACTTCAGTCTCTCAAGCAGCTGGAATTACAGACATGCACTACCATGCCTGGCTAATTTTTATATTTTTAGTAGAGACGGAGTTTCGCCATGTTGGCCCAGTCTGGTCTCAAACTCCTGACCTCAGTTGATCCATCTGCGTCGGCCTCCCAAAGTGGTTGCATTACAGACGTGAGTCACTGTGCCCAGCCTCCTGTAACAGGTACTTCTGAGCACCACCTATGCACCAGGTCCTGTGCCTGGCACTGGGTTATAAGAATGAAAAGACACAGGAATGTCTCTAAACCCAATGGGGACAAAGATACACACACTAACAATTACGAACAAGGAGATGACAGCTCTACTAGCCGCAGGCACAAAGGAGGTACAGGTAGCGCCTAAAGCCATCTGGGAAAATAGCAAGAGAAGGAGACACTGCAGTGGAGTCTGGCAGGGGGACCAGCAGAAGGGGAACATTCCAGGCTGAGAGAGATGGGATGTAAACACAATAGTGACCACGGACAATCGGGGAAGGAGGGAGCATGGTAAGATGTGTTCTAGATTTCTTTCTGGGAGGAGGGAAAAAGAGAAAGAAGTACCTAAGTGATGCATGCTTTCACTTTT
Organism: Macaca mulatta; assembly: GCF_049350105.2. NCBI lineage: Eukaryota > Metazoa > Chordata > Mammalia > Primates > Cercopithecidae > Macaca > Macaca mulatta. The sequence continues at coordinate 17,115,934 of NC_133412.1, forward strand.
TTTTCTCTGAATATAGGTAGTTTTCTAAGGACGACTCAGTAAATATGTGATGGCCCCACCCCTACACATGAATACATGCTTAGGAGTTCACTGGCTCTGACTGCCAGTCCTACACATGAACACATGTCCTACACACCCCTACACATGAATACATGCTTAGGACTTCACTGGCTCTGACTGCCAGTCCTACACATGAATACATGTCCTACACACCCCTACACGTGAATACATGTCCTACACACCCCTACACATGAATACATGTCCTACACACCCTACACATGAATACATGTCCTACACACCCTACACATGAATACATGCTTAGGAGTTCACTGGCTCTGACTGCCAGTCCTACACATGAACACATGTCCTACACACCCCTACACATGAATACATGCTTAGGACTTCACTGGCTCTGACTGCCAGTCCTACACATGAATACATGTCCTACACACCCCTACACGTGAATACATGCTTAGGAGTTCACTGGCTCTGACTGCCATTTGCTCACTGACATGTAACAAACCCAGGCTTCCATTAATTTCCAGTCCTGTTATGTGTTGGGAAGCAGATTGCAACATAAGCACACAGGCTCACTATAAATAATGTTCTTTTTTTTTTGAGATGGAGTCTGGCTCTGTTGCCCAGGCTGGAGTGTGTACACCTCTAAACGGTGAAGCAAGAAGTGTAGATGACCTCCCGATTAAACTGCTGACTTAGTGCCATGAAACAAATAGTTATGAAGGAAGTGAGAGAAAAGACTGTCTTCTCTTCTTCAGGTGTACATGCAGATGCTTGCGAGTAATTTGCATCTGTGAATAACAAAATAGGAATTTATCAGCCCTGTTTTCCTACTAAAAGGACTTGTTTTACTTTTTTAAATTATGGTAAAATTACAATAGCTTTTCTGCTGGAAAGAAAATGAGAATTTCTTACTGTTTTCGTATTTCTTTGTTTAAGACCAAGGCCCCAGAAATAACCCACAGGGATTATTGCACTACTTCCAGGTATAACAGCAAACTGTTCAGAATAACGTATTCTCCTTCTTGTTGAGTCTTATTTAAAAAAAGAAAACCTTTCAGGATTCACAGCAGCATTACTCACAATATCCAAAAAGTAGAAACAACCTAAATATCCACCAACTCGTAAATGGAGAAACAGATTCGGTATACTCCTAAAATTGAATGAATATATTATTTGGCCATGAAAATGAATGAAGTACTGATACATTCTATAACACGAACTTTGAAAACATGCTGAGTGAAAGAAGCCAGACACAAAAGAACACACATTGTACGATTCCACTTACATGTAATGTCCAATAACGTAAACATACAGAAAAAGAAAGTAGACTCATGGCTGCTATGGTCTGGGCACAAGGAGTGACTGTAAGTAAATGGGCACAAGTTTCTTCGTGAGTTAATGGAAATATGTTAAAATTATATTGTGACGGTGGCTGTACAACTCTATAAATATACTAAAATTCATTGACTTGTATACTTTAAATAGGTGAATTTTATCATATGTAAATTATATCTCAGTCCAGAATATCAAACTGAAGACTTAAGACTTTACCAGAGCAGGTAGTACAGGGGGAATTCAGCAGGACACTGAACACAAAATGGTTCGACATAAAAGGCATTAGCGTACCCACCAGAAGCACTCTTGAGAAAGGACTCTGACTTCACTCTTATATTCGAGTCCTGTGCAATGGCACTTTCCAGATATTCAAAAAGCAATGGAAGAGACATGCAACGTCACCATAAAGCAGGTGTGGCAAATTGGCATCTCAGGGCATACGTTCACCTTGCTAAAGGGATTCGGATGACCCACATAATACTTTTTGAAAAAATATTAATTGCCAACATTTTAAATTATGGAATTCTAGATTTTTTTATTCCTCTTCTGAAAGAATAGAAAAGTCCTGCCCACTGAATCTAGATTCCTACAAAGCAATTATTAGCTGCAACTGCTGAGCGGCTGATCCCCATGAACGGAAATGTGGACACACTCTTCACAGGCCACAACTGCAACCTGGCCTGTTATGGCTTGACTTGTCACCTGCCTTGTTTGGCTCCATGGATGGTGAGATTCCAGTCCCTTCTAAAGAGCTGCAGCTGCTCCTGGCAAGATTTGATGGTAACATGATTGCAGAAATATATCTAAGGAAGAATGTGCCATCAGAAGGGAAGCCTGAGAAAGAGAGGCAAATATTGGTGCAGCCCATCCTAACACAGGCCATAAATAATTCGCTTAATTCTTTCTACTGCTCTGGAATCTGAGGCTCAGAAAGTTTAAGCAACTTTACCCAAAGCCACTCAGCTAGAAACCTATGTAGGCAGGACTCAAAGTCAGGCTTCTATTCCAACATCCATTCTCTTAACCACAACGGCAATGACTTCTCCCAGTATGCTGGGGGCTTCATGTAACTCTGTGTCCCTCCATGCAGACAGCATCAGGCAGCTGAAGAAATCAGGGTCCCTGGCCTGAGAGGCTGAAATGACTCTACAGGTGAGTTATACAATCAATACCCTCACAGGTCATTAAGGTATTATGTTTTGAATGGACAAAGAGTTCTAAATTTTCACATTAATCTAAAATGTAGTTAAATTTTAACATAGGGCATAAAATCAGAACAGCCAGAACTTTCCCTTCAGCAATGTTTCCTCTCTGTTAATCTTGAAATCGAAAGTACTCATGGATATAAAATACTTTTCAATTTTTGCTTGCTTACTTAATTCAATTCTCTAGAATATATTATCTAAACTGTATTCATGAAGCACTAGCTAGAAAAGAAAAAGGCAGGAATTTGCTGATTATGAGATCTTTACACAATTTTCATAAAATTGATCAAATTATGTAGAATTGCAGTAACTGAGAGGTAAGGTTCACTTCCAAATGAACATCCTTTTAAAGAGGATGTGAAGAGAAAGCAATCACCACTGCAATATGAAGCCTTGGAAATCAATCCTCCAGAGGAATTCTGGTGTTACCTGGCCAGATCCAACTGGACCATCTAATCATTTGTTAAATAACCACTGAATCATTCCCTTTTTCTTTCAGAGATGTTCCATACTGCATCAAAAAGCCCTCGTTGCAGAGTTACCGATCAGATGAAAAATCTACTGCAAATTACAACACAAATACCACCAACTGCAACCACGCTGAAGTGACACCGTGATCTAGCAGCTCCGCCCCAGCATCCTCACCATGGAACTCCCACCCCCAGGTCTTCTCTCAATGGTTCTGTTTTCCCTGGCTGTTGCTAAATCAACCTGTCCTTTGTGAGGCATCTGTTTTGGACATTTATTCTCTTTCTGTTCATCACAAGCAGACTAAAAAGCAGTACACGGAACACTGACTACTCATTTGCCTCATGATGCTAATTTTTTAATACAACTCAAAAGAAAGTTAGCTCCTGGCTACCTGATCTTACCTGTCCAAAGCAATAGCAGGGAAGCTGAGGATGGTCACAGAACAGAAGACTTTGTGCAAAAATTTGACGACCTTGCAGAAGAGCATGGTGTAGATCCACCAGCAACAGTGAGGACTGGTGCTGAGGATGATGTCGAAGGGCACACAGACCAGGCTGGCACAAATCCCCGAGCAGGCCAGGTTTTTAATGAACCTGTTGGTGACAGATTTGAACACGGTTGTGCGGCAAGTTGACCATAACACCATGAAGTTTCCTGGCCAGATATGAAAGAAAATAAAATAATTTAAATAAAAATTTAAAAACCATAAAAAGGAAAAAAATACAGGTTAAAAAATGTAAAAAAAAAAAAACCACATTTGAGAGTTGATTTCAAAAGATTTAATTTAAATCCTATTACAATTTAAATTTAACATATTATATGATATATTATGTCAATTAGGTGACATTATTAAATCACTTACATATCAATAAGTCTAGAAAAAATTTTAGTGGTGAGATTCTCTATTTACTTTTGGGCAAAATAGTATTATAACAATAGCTTAGTCTCATCAGCATATAAACAATTTGTTAGTTATTACTTAATCCCAGGCAGTCTGCTCTTATCACGTTTTCCAATGACCTCCACGTTGCCAAACTCTGCAATAGAAATACAGTGCAAGCCACACATGTCATCTTAAATTTCTGGTAGCCACATTTTAAAATAGTAAAGAGAAGCAGGTGAAATTTTAATATTTTTTATTCAACCCAACAGATCCTAAATATTTCAACATATAATGATTACTTTAAAATTAATATTTTGCATTCTTGTTTTTATACTAAGTCTTCAAAATCCAGTGTGCATTTTATTTTACACTGACAGCACATCTCAGTTTGCACTAGTCACCTTTCAATAGCCACAGGCAGCTCGTGACCACCATACTGGACAGCACCATTCTAGACGTCAGCAGCGGCGATGCAACCAACCATCTCTCTTTGAGCATTGTCCTCTGCGGCTTCCACAGGCCTACAACCTCCTGGCTTTCCTTCCACCCTCCCACTTCCACCTATCCTTGGCTGCTGCAAGTCTACTCTTACCAGGTTTTGCAGAAGAGCATGGTACAGCTCTGCCCCCTCTATCCTCTCTCAGTAGCCTCTCCCTACGTTAGACTACCCATTCTGGTAATTTTCCATCAAAATGCTAATGACTCCCAAATTCAGGTCCTAAAGTAGGCGTTTCCTCTCAGCTGTAGACTCCTTTTTCCAGATAAACTTCTGATACCCCTCTCAATCCCCACCATGTTCCTCAAGGGACTCTGATGCCTACTCTGATGCCTACTGCCTAATCTCATACCTTCCTTCCCCTGGCTTGCTGGGCTCCTGCCACTCCAGCTTTTGATCCATTCCTGAAACACATCAGGGCTAATCCTGCCTCAGTGCCTTTGTACATGTTTTTTTATACTGCTTGGGATGTTGTTCATATGGCTGATTACTTTAAATCCCAGTCTTAGTTTAAATGCTGCCTTGTCAGAAAAGCCTTCTCTAACCATCATTTTATTTTAAACACTAACTGCTCCTGCCTCCATTATGCTCCATTATCATATCCCATTGCATCTTTCATAGTTCTCATCACAATTATTCATTTGTTGACTTGTTATCTCTCCATTTCATGAAGAAAAACTGTATCAATCTTGTTCACTGTTATAACTCCATGCCTAGCTCAGTATCTGGCACAGAGTAGGCGTTCGATAAATATTTGCTGAAGAAATGAATTTGTAAAATAAGCAGACACACAGTAATCAAAAGTCCCTGTGGTAAGAGAACGTCTTTTGTAGTATGTATGTCATGTAAAGATACTCTAAGTCAGCAAGCAGTTCCCAAATCTCGCCATACATCGGAATGACTGTACCAGATACAAGTGCATAAATATGGCACTGGGAACCTGCAACTGTAACGAGCACATTGGTCCAGCTGGCCCCCAGACTACAGTTGCTTTTAAACCACTTTTAGACAGAGTCCACAGCCCCATGCCCAGACTCTCACAGGGAACCAGGCCTCAGGTGTGCAGGCCTGCCTGCCGAGGGGTTATATTAGCATTTACATGCTCATGAATGAGGAAAGTTGTTTTCATGCTGTTATTTCTTTAAAACCAGAGACTGCTATAATCACATTTTATTTCTATCTATTTATATGCCTCTAGGCAGCATCCAGAGCCTAATCTCTTCTGCTATTAACAACCTGAGGCTAAAGAATCCTGTGTTCTTTCCATTCTCTAAACCTCTCCTCTCGTTCTCTCTCCTCATTTAAAACTGACTCATTTGGTTCAAAGAACCTGAATTGGACCAATATGTCAGGAGAGGAGCACCCATACCCAATACCCAATTGGCTATGCATTTAAAAATAAATATGTGTGTGTGTGTGCTTGTGTGTGCACGTGCATGCCCACACAGCAACACAGCAAGATAACTATATGATTATTTAACCTCATTAGCACTTCAGATTCTCCTTCGTTTTACAAGGCATACCAAGTAAGGATAATTCAGTATATATTTAAGTAACAAAAGTTTCAACCTCCATATACTTTTTATTTTAGAGGTCACATTGTAAGTCACCTAATCTCCCCTAGAAATGATCTAAGTTCTGGAACCATTCCAATTGCTTATGTATTCCCATTATACTTTCTAATGTTGAATTCCATGACAATACCCAATGCCGTAGCTATGGACACAGCAACACAATTAGGATATACTCACAGCCCATACAACCAAAAAGGAAATAAGAGGTAGAGAGTGGTGACATTGGTACAAGTCTGCCCTCCCTGGGACTGCTGTAACGCTGTCATTCCTCAAGAAAAATAACTAATGGATACTAGGCTTAAGACTTCAGTGATGAAATAATCTGTACAACAAACCCCCATGACACATATGTACCTATGTAACAAACCTGCACATCCTGCACATGTAGCCCTGAACTTAAAATAAAAGTTAAAAAATGCAAATTAAGATTTCTCTTTCTGTAATATACATAATAGTCAAAGAGAGTGGATTTGGAAGCCAAAACATGTGAATTAACCACAACTCTGACAAACCGTGCTTGATTGATAATGAAGAACCTTTTTCCAACTAAATTTTGCCTCTGCAAAATTTTAGCTTTGGTTGTCCTTTTCAACTGGTTTATTGGCTTTGCATCTTTGAGAGCAACAATTCTGGCCTTTTAAAGAGACTAGCAACTAAAATGAAAAAGATACTCCAAAAGAGCATTGGGAAATCGTGTGCATCTGAGAATCCTCCTGGCAAAAAAGACATATTACCCCTTTGAAAACTACCAGCTTCCCCAGGCTTAAAGCAGTAAAAGATCCATGGCCATGCTTTTACAGAAAGATAACACACCACCCAGAATATTCTAAAAACTAGAACTTGAAAAAAGCTAATGCAAACTGGAGGTGATATTAAATTACAAGGAAAAGTCTATGACAGACTGTGCCAAGAGAGAGGCCAAAGTGGATCCACAAGGGTCAGAAAGCCTACAAAGGAACTTTTACACTCAGTATACACCTTGTGATGCAAGAGGGAAGTTTAAACAAGTAACAGTAACCCCATAATAGAAGAAACAACCAGTCGACAACTACTTTGTGTTACTGGATTTTTTTAATGCCTTCTTTGCTTCAGTTTGCAGTCCAAAATGAAACCAAGAAGAGTCTCTTGGGTTAAAAGAACTGTGTGAAGGGCATATTAGGAAAGGCTTTTAATTAATATGCCAGGTAACAACAGGAATGACTTTTAACCTAACTATGCATTTATATATAAATTAGCTTTCTTATATAGAACATACAGTTGGCTCTTGCTTTTTATTATTATTATTTTTTATTATACTTTAAGTTCTAGGGTACATGTGCACAGCCTGCAGGTTTGTTACATATGTATACATGTGCCATGTTGGTTTGCTGCACCCATTAACTAGTCATTTACATTAGGTATATCTCCTAATGCTGTCCCTCTCCTCCTCCCCCCACCCCATGACAGGCCCTGGTGTGTGATGTTCCCCACCCTGTGTCCAAGTGATCTCATTGTTCAGTTCCCACCTATGAGGACATGTGGTGTTTGGTTTTCTGTCCTTGCGATAGTTTGCTCAGAATGATGGTTTCCAGCTTCATCCATGTCCCTACAAAGGACATGAACTCATCCTTTTTTATGGCTGCATAGTATTCCATGATGTATATGTGCCACATTTTCTTATTCCAGTCTATCATTGATGGACATTTGGGTTGGTTCCAGGTCTTTGCTATTGTGAATAGGGCCGCAATAAACATACATGTGCATGTGTCTTTATAGCAGCATGATTTATAATCCTTTGGATATATACCCAGTAATGGGTTGGCTGGGTCAAATGGTATTTCTAGTTCTAGATCCTTGAGGAATCGCCACACTGTCTTCCACAATGGTTGAACTAGTTTACAGTCCCACCAACAGTGTAAAAGTGTTCCTATTTCTCCACATCCTCTCCAGCACCTGCTGTTTCCTGGCTTTTTAATGATTGCCATTCTAACTGGTGTGAGATGGTATCTCATTGTGGTTTTGATTTGCATTTCTCTGACAGTGAGTGATGATGAGCATTTTTTCATGTGTCTGTTGGCTGCATAAATGTCTTCTTTTGAAAAGTGTCTGTTCATATCCTTTGCCCACTTTTTGATGGGTTGGTTTGTTTTTATCTTGTAAATTTATTTGAGTTCTTTATAGATTCTGGATATTAGCCCTTTGTCAGATGAGTGGATTGCAAAAATTTTCTCCCATTCTGTAGGTTGCCTGCTCACTCTGATGGTAGTTTCTTTTGCTGTGCAGAAGCTCTTTAGTTTAATTAGATCCCAGTTGTCAATTTTGGCTTTTGTTGCCATTGCTTTTGGTGCTTTAGTCACGAAGTCCTTGCCCATGCCTATGTCCTGAATGGTATTGCCTAGGATTTCTTCTAGGGTTTTTATAGTTTTAGGTCTAACATTTAAGTCTTTAATCCATCTTGAATTAATTTTTGTATAAGGTGTAAGGAAGGGATCTAGTTTCAGCTCTCTACATATGGCTAGCCAGTTTTCCCAGCACTATTTATTAAATAGGGAATCCTTTCCCCATTTCTTGTTTTTGTCAGGTTTGTCAAAGATCAGATGGTTATAGATGTGTGGTATTATTTCTGAGGGCTCTGTTCCGTTCCATTGGTCTATATCTCGGTTTTGGTACCAGCACCATGCTGTTTTGGTTACTGTAGCCTTGTATAGTTTGAAGTCAGGTAGCGTGATGCCTCCAGCTTTGTTCTTTTGGCTTAGGATTGTCTTGGCAATGTGGGCTCTTTTATGGTTCCATATGAACTTTAAAGTAGTTTTTCCAATTCTGTGAAGAAAGTCATTGGTAGCTTGATGGGGATGAATTTGAATCTATAAATTACCTTGGCCAGTATGGCCATTTTCACGATATTGATTCTTCCTATCCATGAGCATGAAATGTTCTTCCATTTGTTTGTGTCGTCTTTTATTTCATTGAGCAGTGGTCTGTAGTTCTCCTTGAAGAGGTCCTTCACATCCCTTGTCAGTTGGATTCCTAGGTATTTTATTCTCTTTGAAGCAATTGTGAATGGGAGTTCACTCATGATTTGGCTCTCTGTCTGTTCCTGGTGTATAGGAATGCTTGTGATTTTGCACATTGATTTTGTATCCTGAGACTTTGCTGAAGTTGCTTATTAGCTTAAGGAGATTTTGGGCTGAGATGATGGGGTTTTCCAAATATACAATCATGTCATCTGCAAACAGGGACAATTTGACTTACTCTTTTCCTAACTGAATACATTTATTTCTTTCTTCTGCCTGATTGCCCTGGCCAGAACTTCCAACACTATGTTGCATAGGAGTGGTGAGAGAGGGCATCCCTGTCTTGTGCCAGATTTCAAAGGGAATGCTTCCAGTTTTTGCCTATTCAGTGTGATATTGGCTGTGAGTTTGTCATAAATAGCTCCTATTATTTTGAGGTATGTCCCATCAATATGTAATTTATTGAGAGTTTTTAGCATGAAGGCTGTTGAATTTTGTCGAAGGCCTTTTTCTGCATCTATTGAGATAATCATGTGGTTTTTGTCTTCAGTTCTGTTTACATGCTGGATTACATTTATTGATTTGCGTATGTTGAACCAGCCTTGCATCCCAGGGATGAAGCCCACTTGATCATAGTGGATAAGCTTTTTGTATCACATCTGTTCTTTTTTCCTTTTTATCTTTCTGACTTAGGATTACAGGTTGAGTACCCCTTATCCAAAATGCATGGAATCAGAAGCGTTTCAAATTTCAAACTTTTTCAGATTTTGGAATATCTGCATTATATTTTCCAGTTGAGTATCTCAAATCCAAAAATCCAAAATCCAAAATCCAAAATGCTTCAATGAGCATTTCATTTGAGCATCAAGTTGGTGCTCAAAAAGTTTCGGATTTTGGGCTGGGTGTAGTGGCTCACGCCTGTAATCCCAGCACTTTGGGAGACCAAGGTAGGCGGATCACGAGGTCAAGAGATTGAGACCATCTTGTCCAACATGATGAAACCCCGTCTCTACTAAAAATATAAAAATTAGCTAGGCATGGTGGCGTGTGCCTGTAGTCCCAGCTACTCGTGAGGCTGAGGCAGGAGAATCACTTGAACCTGGGAAGCAGAGGTTGCAGTGAGCCAAGATTGCGCCACTGCACTCCAGCCTGGTGATAGAGTGAGACTCCATTTCACACACACAAAAAATTTTCAGATTTTGGAGCATTTCAGTTTTGTATTTTCAGATTTAGGATGCTCACAGTGTGACTAAATATTTTTTATGATTCCATTTTATCTCCACTGTTCGCTTATTATTTATACTTCTTTTAAATTGTTTTAGTGGTTGCCCTATATTTACAACATACATCATGAATTATCGTCTACATTCAAATACTGTTATACTGCTTTACATGTAATATATGAATCTTATAACAGTATTGTAATGGTTAATACTGAATGTGAACTTGACTGGATTGAAGGATGCAAAGTGCTGGTTTTGGGTGTGTCTGTGAGGGTGCTGCCAACAGAGATTCACATTTGAGTCAGTGGACTGGGAAAGGTAGACCCACCCTCAATCTGGGTGGGCACAATCTAATCAGCTGCCAGCATGGTAAGAATAAAAGCAAGCAGAAAAACGTGGAACGACTAGACTGGCTAAGTCTTCTGGCCTCCATCTTTCTCCTGTGCTGGATGCTTCCTGCCCTCAAATATCAGAATCCATGTTCTTCAGCTTTTGGACTCTTGGACTTACACCAGTGATTTGCCAGGGGCTCTTGGACCTTTGGCTACAGACTGAAGGTTGCACTACTGGCTTCCCTACTTTTGAGGTTTTGGGACTTGAACTGGCTTCCTGGCTCCTCAGCTTAACAGACAGCCTATTGTGGGACTTCACTTTGTGATTGTGTGAGTCAATTCTTCTAATAAACTCACCTTCATATATGTATCTATCCTATTAGTTCTGTCCCACTAGAGAACCCTGACTAATACAAGTATATTCCTAATTCCTCTCTTCTAAGCTTTGTTTTTTTTTTTTGAGATGGGGTTTTGCTCTGTTGCCCAGTCTGGAATGCAGTGGCATGATCCCAGCTGACTGCAACCTCCGCTACCCACAGGCTCAAGTGATCCTCCTGCCTCAGCCTCCCAAGTGGCTGGGACTACAGGTGCATACCACCATGCCTGGCTAATTTCTGTAGAGACAGGGTCTTACTATGTTGCCCAGGCTTGTCTTGAACTCCTAGTCTTAAGTGATCAGCCTGCCTCCGCTTCCCAAAATGCTGGAATTACAGGCATGAGCCACCGTGCCTGGGCCTCTTCTCAGCTTCTTGAACTGATCTGACAATCTGTCTTTTAATTGGTATATTTAGAATACTTACATTTTTATTGTCATACATTTTATTTTTATATAAACTGTAATTCAACATACATTGCTACAATTTCTTCTGTCAGCAGTCATTTAACGTTTAGAGTAATTAAAAATAAGAAAAAGTCTTTTATAGTTACTTCCATTTCAATCATTTCTGGAGATCTTGATTTCTTTGTGTAGATAGAAGTTTCTGTCTGGTTTCATATTCCTCCAACTAAGGAATGTCCCTGAGCATTTCTTGTAGTACAGGTCTGCTGGTAATGAATTTCCTCTCTTTTTGGTTGTCTGAAAAATGTCTTTCTTTTTTCTTCATTTTTGAAAGAGTATTTTTGCTGAGGATAATTTTCTGAGTTGAGAGGGTTTCTTCCCCCAGCAGTTGAAAGATGTCACTCCATTGTCTTCTGGATTGCAGTTCCTGATAAGAAGTTTCCTGACTCTTACCTTTGCTTCTCTGTGTATAATGTGTCTTTTTTTTTTTTCTCTACCTTCCTTCAAGATTTTCTCTTTGGGCCGGGCGCGGTGGCTCAAGCCTGTAATCCCAGCACTTTGGGAGGCCGAGACGGGCGGATCACGAGGTCAGGAGTTCGAGACCATCCTGGCTAACACGGTGAAACCCCGTCTCTACTAAAAAATACAAAAAACTAGCCGGGCGAGGTGGCGGGCGCCTGTAGTCCCGGCTACTCGGGAGGCTGAGGCAGGAGAATGGCGTAAAAACCCGGGAGGCAGAGCTTGCAGTGAGCTGAGATCCGGCCACTGCACTCCAGCCTGGGCGACACAGCGAGACTCCGTCTCAAAAAAAAAAAAAAAAAAAGATTTTCTCTTTGGTTTACAGCAGTTTAAATATCATGTGTCTAGGTAGTTAAATATGATGTGTCTAGGGGTGTGTGTGTGTATGCGTGCACGCACACATTGGTTAGGATTATGGTTTGATGTCTTTTATCATCATTTTAATAGCTACATAAAGGCAACAGTGCTTTCATGGTCATGCCCTAATTCATTTTATCTATTGTATATTGATGGTTTTTTAAAACTGTTTCCAATATTTCATTATTATACAACGCTGAGATCAACATCCTTATATGTATAATCTTTGGGAATTGAACTGAATACTTACTAGGGATAAATTACTAGAAGCAGAATTTCTGGGTTAAACAGCTTGCACATTGTTAATATATATTACCAAAGGACTCTCCACAAATGGCATGTGAGAAAGTTGGTTTCCCCAAATGCTCACTAAAAGTTCTGCAGCCTCACTAAAATGTTTGCAACTGTGCATGTTTCCTCTATCCTAGGATTTATGTCTTTCTAGTTCTAGAAAATTTTCATCCATTGCCTCTTTGAATTTTATCCTACCTCTTTCTCTTTATTCTCTTTTTCTGGATTTCTTGTTAGACTTATGTTAGACCTCATTCTATTGATTATATCTTAACCACTCATTCTTATTTTCCACCAATTCATCCTCTTCTGAAAACTGGGTGATATTTCTCAAGTTTACCTTCCATTTTTAATCCATTCTCTATTCATCTGGAAGTAATCATATCATCCCCTCTTTTATTTAAAATTTGTGTTTGCATCTACTTCAATTGGCCTGTTCTTTATTCCTAGTATTCAATTTTCTATGGCTTCCAGTCCTTCGTTAATCTGTAATCATTTTTAAATGCTTATGTTTTCTTTCAGATTATCCTGTTGTATCTAGTTCTAGAAGGATTAATTTTGCCATCTGTTGGGTCGGCTTGCTGTCCTTTCTGGTTTTTCTCAGATGGTTCCTAACATTCAATTATGAGCTCATAGTTTATGGGGGTTGTTTTTCTGTGGGAGGTTATACTACCTGGCTATAGAAGTGTTCTAAGTGGCTGGCCAAGCATACATTAGTACTTTGTTGCATTTTTGTGAGCAAATAAAAGACAAGATGGTTGACAGATCATTCTGAGAAAGGTTAAGTTTGTAGTGAAATTTTTATCCTAGGGAGATGCAGGATATTTTAATAACTAAGGACACAGATCCAACCCAACTCCCAGACTCAGTACCAAGCTCTATCACTTACCAGCTATGTGATTATGGGTAAATTAACTTCTCTGTGCTTCAGTGTCATCATCTATAATGTGAATGTAATAACAAAGTCTATGTGCAAGAGGCATTGTGAGGGCTAAATTAGTCAATACAGTAATATATGTACAGTGCTTAGAACTGCTTCTTGTGAATAGTATGTGCTGTTTAAATGTTATACACTACTGTTACTATTATTTACATGAAGGTTTCAGAGGGAACCAAGAAAAGGTCTGAAAGAGAGAAAAAGAGAGAGGTTTGGCCAGAGGAAAAGGAACATTGAGCTGTGTGTAGAGGAGACAGAAGGGGAGAGCTCAGAAGGGAGACCGAGGGCCTTGGTTAGCAGCTAGGAATGTGACATGGTAGGACTGACTGGCCCCAGCTTCCAAATGGGACACTGAGGTCTCCCAAGGGAGAATCACCCAGGTTTGCCCTGTGAAGGCCCCTTGAGTGGTGCTCCTCGGGCAGAATCACATCAGATTGTCTCATGTGGTCAGAATGGGTGCCCCGGGACCATGGAGTTTGGGCGACTATGGCAAACTCAGTGCTCTTCTTCAGACCTGTAGACATAACTTGCCTCTCTCCTCCTTGCTGTCATCTGGATTCAGTGGCTTCACAAAAGCCTTTCTTTCTCTCTAGCAGAGAGGGCAGGAACCACTGTGAGGCCTGCTTTTCCAAGAATGTCCAACCTTGACTCAAAGCAAACATGAAACATCTCAGATTAAGGATATCCCTTCTCCAGATAGGTCCTGCTTCTAGTATCTATGAAGTCTACTATAAAACATTCAATATACCCCACAGATGATGTAAATTAATACAGCCATTATAATAAACACCAGGGAGGTTCCTCAAAAAAGTAACAAGAGAACTATCATATGATTCAGCAATCCCACTACTGGGTATATATCCAAAGGAAATGAAATCAGTATCTTAAAGAGATATCTGCACTCCCATGCCCATTGCAGCATCATTGCTGATCACCAAGATATGGAATCAACCTGTCTGTCTGTCAAAGGATGAATGGATAAATGGACGAATGGTATATATACACAACAGAATACTGCAGCCTTAAGAAAAGGAGGAAATCCTGTCATTTGCAATAACACAGATGAACCTGGAGGAGATTATATTATGTGAAATAAGCTAGGAACAGAAAGACAAAGACCACATGATCACATTTACATGTGAATTCTAAAACAGCCGGAATTATAGAAGCAGAGCTGCCAGTAGGACGAAGCATTGGGGAGATACTGGTCAAAGGACACAAACTTTCTGTTAGGAGAAATAAGTTCAAGAGGTCTACTGTACAACATGGTGACTACAGTAAGCAATATATTATACACTTAAAACTGCTTTAAAATGTAGATTTTAAGTGTTCTCAGCACAAATAAAAATGTGAGATAAAGCACATGTCAATTACCTTGATTTAGCTACTCCACATTGTATACATATTTCAAAATACATGTTGTATAACACAGATATATACCATTTTTGTCAATGAAAAATATTTTTTAAAAGCAACAACAAAATAAAATGCCTCACAGAATTCTTGCAGCAGCACACAAACACGATACGCCTTAATAGAATGCCAATATGAATTTAAAACCACACAAGGTTACAAAAATCAAAAAAGATATCAATGACCTTGGCATTGTTTCATTAAGAAAAAGTAAAAATCTCAAAGTAATGATAACTGGCTGACAGTGTTTTAAACTCACTTAGCTAGACAGCTTGAAACAGCCATGAGATTATTTCATCATTATGAAAAGAGTTTTCTAAAATGTTATCTGACCAAGGATATATTACAAATAATAAAACAATGATTCTAACTATACTTGGTTACTTGTTTAATAAAAAACAACAACTAGCCAGGTGTGGTGGCTCACACCTGTAATCCCAGCACTTTGGGAAGCCAAGGCAGGAGGATTGCTTGAGGCCAGGAGTTCGAGACCCACGTGGTCAACATAGCAAGACCTCATCTCTACAAAAAATAAAAATAAAAAATAAGAGAGCTTAGCCTGGTGTGGTGGCATGCACCTGTAGTCCCAGCCTCTTAGGAGGCAGAGGCAGTAGGATCACCTGAGCCCAGGGGTTGGAGGCTACAGTGAGCTATGATCCCACCACTGGACTTCAGCCTTGATAAGAGAGCAGGATCCTGCCTAAAAAAAAAAAAAAAAAAAAAAAAAGCTTTGAAAAATATTAATCAATCCAAGACATGTTCCCAATAGGTAGCCAGCAAGCACCCTTGTGCATTTAGGCTCACAGGATGAGGAACTAAAATTTTTAACCAAGATGGAAAAAAACTATTCCATTTTTTGCCACCATAACTAGAAAGCAGTGAAAGCATTCCTGAATATCTGAGGGCATTGCTCTATTTTTTTAAGTATAATTCAAATGTAGTTTCACTATGACACTTATTTTTGAAAAGAGTTGGTTATGTATTCATTATTTGTAAATAAATAAATATTGCCAGAGAATATTCATTATTTGTGAGATTAACAAATTAAATCCATATTAAAGAATAGTAGAGGTACAAAAGTAACTTGATTGATTTCACTAAAGGCATTCAATGGTTCCCTACTTCCATTAAAGAAAAAAACAAGTTTAAACTTCTCAACATCATACAACACCCTTTAAGATATAACCCCTGGTTACCCGCACACCTACTAACTAACGTTGCAGCATTGTGATGGAATAGGATAACCCTGGAAATTTAAAGGTCAAATTCATGTTTTTCTCTGAGTCCTTAAAGCTGCTACCCAAGCAAAACCTCCAAAGAGAATGAGAAAGAGTAAGAGAGACAGCGAGGGAAAGACAAGATAGGAATACAGAACTCCTCAGTGTAGAGAAGTCAAATGATACCTGGAGAGTTCAAAACAAGGGACTGTGAAGCTCTATGGACCAGGAAGTATGATGGAGGGTGGGGAACCAACATTAAACAACTGAGTTTCAAAGTTCACACTTCCAAAGCAAATACTTATAAAAAGTTCTAAATAGCTCTAAAAAGGATTCTATCTTATTTTGATTTTTAACAATGTTGTTCTTGAAACTACGCAGATAACATTTTCTAAGTGACCAGAGAGTCAGTGCTGACTGGGTGATAAGAAATTTTTTTATTTCGGGATTTTTGCTACTGGTAGCAGAATTATGCTACTGGTACTGGTAGCAGAATTATGGCCAAAGAATGTAGGGGAAAATCAGCTTGCAGCCATAGGGCTATGCCTCGCGGTGTTCAGTACAATTTGCTCTACCTCCCAGTCTATAAAGGTTTGAGCCTCTTCCTCACTAAAGAAGTGTCAGTTTGCTGTAACTTATGATTAAACTAATACCTGCCCAACTCAGTTTAAGCTGATTGCTATTGGCATGAGAAAATCATGTTATTTTAGCTACAATTCATTTGATTCCAGAGGATTTTTTCTGAAATGATGCAGAAAGTTCAAACTAAGCAGGAGTTGAATTCACAGGAAGAAGCTATGTAGTAAGTTCATTAAAAGTCATGGTGAATATTAAACAATTACTTTGAATGAAAAGCATCTTAAGAAATATATATTCCCACTCTAACCATGGATGGTTTCTTCTCAGAATACTTGTTCTCAAAGAAGAATGCAGATAAAATATTAGCAAGATTCACTTTTGTAACTCTATATTACAAAATATATATAAAGAGACTCCAACAATAGCCTCATCCAGTCAGCTCCTGTGAGGCCACACACAATGGATTTTAGGTGAGTCTATAATAAATGCACATATCTTTTAGCAAGAATGGTATCCCAAAGGGTAAGGCAAACTGTATAGCATGATCAAAACAAAACTATTTCAGCGACCACAGTCAAGTCTGCCCCATCCTTGGGGCTCTCTCATGGAATTCAGAAAGCCCCTGAAATTAGTCATTCACGTCTTTCAACACACAGCAAGACAGATACAGAGACATAAAGTAAGAAGAAAAATACAGTCAGAATCTGAATTGTTAACTCTTCTCCTTATATTTTCAGTGACTTGAATATTTTCCATATAAATCAACTGGAAAACTTTCATGGCTTCACAAGATACCTTCTCTCTGGTCGCTCACATTAGGTCTATTAACCTCCTTGAGAAGTACATTATTCTCTGAAAAGCAAGAGTCTTGAAATCATGGACCCCACTTAGCTGTGGCAGTGTTGAAACCC
The DNA here is from genome assembly GCF_049350105.2 of Macaca mulatta. NCBI lineage: Eukaryota > Metazoa > Chordata > Mammalia > Primates > Cercopithecidae > Macaca > Macaca mulatta. Next base: position 17,133,469 of record NC_133412.1, read on the forward strand.
TTTAATAGCAACAGGTTCCACTTCCCTACTTCCCTACTTCCCTTTTCATAGGTACATGGAGAAAACTTCCAGGGAAAAGAAGGAAAAGTTTTACCTACTTCTACCCGTTGTTAAGCATGCTCCCTTTGGATGGCCATCTGAACAAGCCACGCTTGATGGAGTGGACGTGAAATATCTACCACACAGGCCATCTTACTAAGAGGTTCTTGCCCATATCAAATTACTCATGCAATCTTTAAAGCCTGGGAAAGCAGCGTCCGTATCTTCTGTACCGTTCATCTTGCACTTAGGCTTCCTGGGTTATTTCTCCCCTTGCTTATTGTAAGATTATGAAGCCTGAAAAGAACCTTATCTGAAAACTCTGTCAACCCTCATAAGCAACAGACATGGTTTCATATCTAGGGGTTGCTTCATAAAGACCTAAACAGATGAATACATTAAAACTTGAAGTTTAATATAACAATGGAATCATCATTTTTTTCCTGTGTACTCACTTTTATAAGTATACCTACTGACGATAACTACCTTCAACCAACAAGCTGAATGTTTACTATCTTCCCATTGCCAACACACAGTGTCAGAGCTGCTTAGAGAGATGTATTCAACAATGATACATCACACTACACTGTAATTAGTCTAGTGAACGTTCAGGGAATACTCATGCACTCTATTCTACTTCCTCTGTTCCAGTAACTATAATTATGCAGTCCGAAAGGAAAAATTATGTTGGCAATATTTCCAAAGACCCCAAGGGTAAGATAATTAGAGGACTAAGAAAGGAAAGTGAGCCTGATCCTGCTTCAGTCTACTGGGACCCAGCATAGCTGATGTGAACTGGAGAAATAAGATTTTGGAAATGAGAGCTTCTTACTCCTTACGATCTGACACAATCTGACAATGACATTAATTAAAAGCTGAAAATGTCATTCATTTTTCTATAGCTGAATTTAGGAGGCAAGGCAGGAGAAAAAGGAGAGGCCTAAGGGGAAGGAACTAGAAATGGCATTCCAATTCTTCTAACAGATTTTGGGACACTCTCCCACTACTGAGGAGGTTCAGTTTCTCTAGAGCAGACCCCTTGTGTGTCCTTCACCACTCTCTCCTCTCCCTGCAAGGAAGGAGAAGGCCAGCAGGAGAGGAGTGTTTGTGCAGTGAGGAGCTGTGAGAGCCAGAATAGCAGATGGGGCAAGAGCTGGGGGTAGCCAGATCCAGGATGAGGCCGGAGATAGCTGGCCAAGACATGGAAGGCTCTGGAAGGAAATGATGGATCTGAAGGTCACAGCAAGGTCAAGAATAGAACACTTAACCTTCTTCTGACCTGAAAGAATGAGTTATAGCACACAGGCCATGAGAGCCAGCCAGCTCAATAAGAGAATGGAATAAATGCTCAAACAGAATGCTGGGAGCCACGAGCTCTGTAGGAAGGAGGGAGAGGGGCAAAGTAAACAAAATAACAGATTGGCACATTGGTAACATGGAAGGAGCTTGATAATTAAGACACTCTGGTCTAGACCCAGAATATCTATGATTCTAGACCCAGAATAATATCTATAATAATATATATAATTCTAGCAGAATTATCTATGATTGCTTTTGAGGTAAGAACTAAACTGGCAAAGCGTATGTAAGGGCCTTGCAGATGTAACATGATTTTGGAAGTACTTGTCTGTAATGAAGTGCATGTGGGTGGGCAGAAACAACACCTTTTGGAAAGCAAATCCTAATACTTGCTTTTCTCTCTTTTCTTCTTCAGCCCTCCCTCAAGTAAACATGGAGAGAGTGGAAGAGAAGAGGGCAGAAATAGAGAGCAAAACAATAGGGAGACTTATTTCAGTTCCATTTCTCTCCCCATGCTAAGAGCTATTTTGTATGTGTATTTCCCAGTGACTTTAAGCAACGGAAACTTTCTGTGCCTGAATCTTCATTAGTCACGTTGCGGAAAACTGGACAAAGGTTTCTTTGCTTTGTAACATTTTCTAAGCATCCAAGATTCATGATGGTGATGGCCACAGTGACACAGATACGCAGAGGAGAATTCACCTAATATTTTAGCATTCCATGAATAATCAGTTTCCAATTTCTGCATTTTCACTCTAATATTAGTTGATTTGAATAACATTGAGTTATTTACCATGTAATTTTCCTGCTGGTTCAAAAAAATGCAATTTCGAAAATGCTATTAGCCTGTTTAAAGCAGTAAGATCAGTGAGGAGATGTCACCTCTTATTTTCTCATTATGAAACAAAACACAGGGGAAAGAATTTTCTATCCTGGGAAAGATCGATTTTCTACTTTCTAAGTTTGTAAAATACTGGCTTTCATGGTGCAATCAATATCACTGACTCAATGTGGATGAAGCAAATAAGATAAAATACAAAATCTGGTCATTTTCATTAAGCCACAGTTTCCATTAGTCTTGCCCTTGGTGTTATTCTTGTAAAGGTTTAAGTATGCAAATACCACGGCTGAAGTCTGATCACTGGATAATAAATATTAGCCAATAAATTTTAATATTACCCTAACTAAGGAAACAAAAGTGAGCATATATGCAAAGATCAGTGACATGCTGCAACTCTTTATTTTTCCAGTATAAGAACTCTGAAATTTTTTAATAGGGGTAAGAACGTAATCTACAACACCAAACAGATTTTATATACTCATATATGGATGGAAGGAGCCTCGAAAAGTTATCTACACTTTTCTTGTTTCCAGATAAGATTATGTAAGTCTTATGTAACAGAAAGAACAGCTATTTTTGCTAACTGTTAAGAGTTCTGGCAAAAGCAAATATCGTAAGCCCCTCTTCATCAGCCTCTGAGATGGTCAATGATCTTCACATCCCTGTGTGGGCCTCTCCCATAGTCAATGAAGTCGACTTGTATGAACAACAGGACATGACAGAAATGTCTGTGAGATTTCCAAGGCTAGGTCATAAAAGACATTGCTACTTCTGTCCTCATCTCTTTTGAATCACTTGCTCTGGGGAAGGCCAACTGACATGTCTTGAGGAAACCCAAGCAGTCCTATGAAGAGGCTCATGTGGTAAGGAACTGGGGCCTCCTGCCAACAGCCATGTGAATGCACCAACTTGGAAGTAGATCCTCCAGCCCCACTCATGCCTTCAGGTGGCCACGGTTCTGGCCAACATCTTGATGCAATCTTATGAGAGACCTTGACCCAGAAATACCCAGCTAAGCTGTTCCTAAATTCCTTATCTACAGAAATTATGAGAGATAATAACTGTTGCTTTAAGCTGCTATGTGTGGAGGTCTACCACTTAGACACTTTGCATAGACTCTTACTTCTTTCATCTTCAGAATGAAAATGATAAAATTTACCTTTTAGAGCTGTTGTATTAAATGAGATATACAAAAAGTGCCAAACACTGCCTTACTCATTACGTGTTAAATATAATACCACATAAGCATTATTATGTGTGAACTTTATTTTGCTGATCATGTAACTATAAATTAGTGAGACTTATTTCTAAGTCACAAAAGGCATCACAGTAGTCACTGAGCAACCACAAAATAATGTTTTTTCAGTGTCAGATTTTACTTACCCTTCCTTTGAGACAAAAAATTTTTAAAAATCACATAAACTTTAAGCTCTTTTAACTCTTGAGAGTAAATCTCCTTTTAATTCTCTGACTTTCTAAGAAATGTAAAGAACACCAAAACCCAATTAACAGTCCTTAAAATAATTTTATCAGCTTAATTTCTTTTCATCAGTAAAATTAATGAAATCAGAAAATGTAGCTCCTTGACTGTCCAACAGTGATTTTGCCTGATAAGTAGCTGTTGGAAAGACCACAAAAGCCATAGTCAAGGCACATCAGTCACTAACACTGAGGGCTAGGCCTATGGAATGACAGTAAGGACTCAAGGATGGTAGCATTTACCTTTACCCTATGGGATGACCTTAACCAGATTATTCAAAGGCCTTGGTCTGTTCCCAGTTGGACATTAGAAACTTCCAACAACACTTATGTCCAGAGTATGCTCTTCTGGTTTCCCTGCTACTACTTTGGCCATTTCTCAGTACTTTTTGCTAGCTTCTCTTCCTTCATCAGGCCCCAGTCTTGACCCTTCTCATGCTATCCTCTTCTTTAAACTATTTTAGGTGAAATTTTAATAGCTTCCATGTATATTGTTTGACTTTACCTCTTATCTGAGCTACAGACCCAAATATATATAAGCCAACCAGATATCCATACACCCACCTGACTTCTTTATTTTGGACTCTCACAAGTATCTTGGACTTAACATGTCCAACCTAAGCACTTGACCTTTCCCAAAACTCCTCCTCCACCAATATTATCCATCTCAGAAAATGGCATCTCCATCCCCCTGGTTGCTCATGTTAGAAACATGGGAATCCTTGCTACCTTCTTATCACTCAGCCCCACATCCAATGCGATATTTAGTCCTGTCAACTCTACCTACAGAATGAATGCATAGTGCAGCTGCTTCTCTCTATCCCCACCAGCACCACTCTGGCCTGTCACCCTTCACCTCCACTGCTGCAGCTCCTCACTGGTCTCCCCACACTGCTCCTCCAGCCCATCTAACGCACTCTCCACACCACAACCAGACCAACCATTTTAACAGCAATTAGGAACAACACTCCCCTTCTTGAAAGTTCCATTGCCTTCCCATTGTTTGTAAAGGCAAAACCCAAAAGTCTAGCCTGCCCACCACTACACTGTGAGAATTAGGAAAGCTGTCCCTTCCTGTTCCTTGTAATAGATGACAAGTCTATGACTTTGAATGTGAATGGCGTGCCCTAGAGTACTGCTATCCTACAGACAAGGGAGAGTAGCAGCCCCATGGGCCTTCATTTGAATCCCTAAAACTTCAAAGCTCTCCTCTGCCTGGGGGGCTGATATGGTTTGGATGCATGTCCCCTCCAAATCTCATGTTGAAATGTGACCTTCATTGTTAGAAGTGGTTCCTAGTAGGAGATGTTTGAGTCATGGAGGTGGATCCCTTATGAATGGTCCAGTGTCATCCCCGTGGTAATGAGTGAGTTCTCACTCTGGTGGTTCACACAAGAATTGGTTGTTTGAAAGAGCCTGGCACTTGCTTCTCTCTCTCTGGCTCTGTGTCTTGCCATGTGACATGCTGGCTGGTTCCCCTTCACCTTCTGCCATGATGGCAAGCTTCCTGAGGCCCTTGCCAGAAGCAGATGCTGGCACAATGCTTCATGTACAGCCTGCAGAACTGTGAGCCAAATAAACCTCTTTTCTTTATAAATTACCTAGTCTGAGGTATTATTTTACAGTAATGCAAACTGAGTAACAAAGGAGGCTTCCCAGACTCCCAAACAACCGTTCCTCCTGTCCTCTACCTCATCCTCACTAAGTTGACCTCACTTCTCAGGTCTTCTTCCAAGAAACCATCCCTCACCACCAGAACCACCAATCCAAATCAGGCCTTCCTGGCATCAGTTCTCATCATACTGATTACTTCTTGTTTGTAGCACTTATTATACTGAGGATTAGTCAACTATCTGTGCCACTCTCCACTAAACTGTAAGCTTTATGAAGGTAGGGCTCTCATCAGGTATTTTACCACTATAGTTCCAATGTCTAGAACAGTATCTGGTAATCATGAATATTAAACATGCATTTGTTAACTGGAAAATAATGAAAAAGCAAATGAACATTGGGAAGCATATTTCCACTAGCTCCATGCTTACTAGTTATGTAGAATCCTACTTGGATTCCAAGTTTGAGGGGAGCCCAGAAATAAGATGCTGAGCTACATATCCACAAGCTCAACATTTCATCCCTCTACCTCTCTGCTTTTTCACAATAAAAATAGTTTTAGTTTCTTCCTGAATTTTTTTAAACTAACACATGTTTACTGTTATAATGTTTCAGGCTGGATGTGGTGGCTCATGCATGTAATCTCAGCACTTTGGGAGGCCAAGGTGGGAGGATCACTTGGGTCCAGGAATTTGAGACCAGCCTAGGCAACATAGGGAGACCCTGTCTCTATAAAAAATAAAGAAAAATTATCCAGGTGTGGTGGCACCTGCCTGTAGTCCCAGTTACTTGAGAGGCTGAGATAGGAGGATCACTTGAGCCCAGGAGGTCAAGGCTACAGTGAACCGCAATCACTGCACTCCAGCCTGGGCAACAGAGTAAGAGTCTGTTTCAAAAAAAGAAAAAAGGTTTAGAAAAGTATAGGAAGAAAGAAAAATTACCTGAAATCCCACCATCTTAAGAAAAGCATGGTAAATATTCTGGACATCACATTTTCATACATGTCTTTGTGAATATATACACTTACATACTTAATTTTATGAAAGTGGCCTATCATTTACACAGCATTTACATGCTCTTCTTTGTGGACACCATCTTCTTATATATATAATGTTAAAATACCTTTCTCCATTCTCATTATTTCATCACACATAAGCATTTACATTATATTTACAGACATATGGTATTATTATTTATTTTGTAAAAGTATAATTTTATTTTATATATATGTATTACATAATGGGAAAAATCTCCCTATTCCATGGTATGAATATATCACAATTTATTCAGTCTTTGTCCTACAAATGGGCACTCGCTTTGTTCGTGGGTTTTTGCCATTATAAACAAAATCATTGTTTTATACATAAGCTTCTTGTCTGGTGTTTTTCTATCTATGATATTGATTTCTCATTTCCACCAGCAATATTTATAGAGGCTTTTCCCAAAAAATTCCTGCCTGCAGCAGGTGCTATCACATCTCACTGATGTTTGCCAATCAGTGGGTGAGAACCTTGACGGAGACCCAGAAGGAGTAGTCCTGTGGCCAGTACCCAGTGCTTCATGGATGAGGCATCATTTTTAGGGCATATGCTTTTCTAAATGCATTACTATAACATTTCTGAAAAGTAATCCAGCCGGTTCAGGTTTGGATGGTTCTCTGAGTCCACCATAAGTGCAGCAACAGGTCCAAGTAAGTCAAGCAGGTCCTCTTACCTCAGAGCCCTGTCTCTCAGATCATACTCACTGCTGTTATGGGGGAAGAACCCCTAACAGGGTGTGAGCATGCATTGCTCTGGGATGCCTATTTCATAGCATGCAGGATGAGAAGGACAGTGTGGCAGGAGAGGGAAACAAAACGAAGCTTATGCCTCAGAGGAAAGCTTCCATCCACAACAAACAAATCCCCAAGAGATATGCCATCTGGGCAAGCTGGAGCAGGGCAGCAGATGAGGGAATTGACAGTGAAGGCTAGAAGTAGAAATGGAAAATCACTTCTAGAAAAACCCATTCACAACTCAGCAAAGCACACTGAAAAGGGGTCCACCTCTGGAACAAGGTTGAGAGGTTTCCAACTGGAGTAAAGACAGGACTCCAGGGGTGCTTAAAAGTCACAAAAACCTCAGGAAAGGGGGACCACAGAGAAATATGGATAGCTGAGTAGAAGGTCCTCCCCACCTACAGGGGGCTCCTGCAGGTTCTGCAGTGTGCAGGGCACAGCAAGGTGACCACTGCAGAGCTGGGCAAAGCCACAATGCCCCTAGGAACTGTGAACACACATTAGCTATTCTTTCCTCTACATTCCTGTAACCTTTTCAAATGCCAAATGCCATTTGCTTGAAACCCATCTTTTGATTATTTTAAATTCATACAGCACACATCAGCTCCTATGATTAAAATCCATACTGCTCATTGAAGCTGCTTCTTCAGCTCTTGCCTGGAGAAAACAGAAGCCAGAAGAGGCCTGAAAACAGTCCCAAAGACGCCGTCAGGGTCAGCCTCCAAGGAAGAACCCTGACCACTGACACAGTATATCCTAACGGAATGGGAAAAACGCAAACTAAAACCAAAAGGCGAACCTACTTTCCACCATTGCTTGGCAGAATAACAATAATAATAATATGATCAAGTATTAAAGGGTATGAAGATATAAGCATCCTTATATGTTTTGGGTGGTGTCAACTGAAGAATGATGAGGTTCATAAATCTGGAAAGGGGAGCTTTATTTCTCACAAAGGGTTGAAGCCTTCAGGGTGCCATTTTGACAGGCTGGAGGCTATGCTAAAAACAGATACTTCAAGGGAGGGGAAAAAAAGGAACAGGAATTTATACTAAATGATGTGCTCAAATATACATATTCAACAAGCTATAGGAGGAGCATGAAGATATACGAAAGGAGACATGTACACACATGCAGTTGAGCTTCACACTCCTTCATGGGTCTCATGTGACAAAAATAGCAGCATTAGCATGATCTGAGTGTGGAGTTTTCAGCCCTCTGCTGTCAAAAGGTGAAGCAGAGGACACGTAGGCCTTTACTGTGCCCTCTCCAGACTGGCCAGAGCCACTTCATGGTCAGTGGTCTCTTAGCAGGCAAAAAAGGAGGGGCAGCATGAGGTGGTTAGTTGATATCAGCGTGGAGTCTTTTGAAAGGGTTAGTTTCTGTTCAGCCCTTAGAGAAGAAAGTCTAATAGAAATTAACGAAGGAGGGGGCATAATGAAGCATGCCCCATCTTCTTCTATTCCACTGTGCAGCCAAGTAGTCAGTCAGTTTTCAAGGTTACTCTTGGGTCCCCTTGGCCGAAGAAGGTCCATTCAGTCAGCTGAGGGGCTTAGAATTTTATTTTTATTTTACAGTGGACAGGTAGATTGCTACAGATACCTGAAAAGTAGCTTGGCAGTATCTATTAAATTGGTGCAATTGTGGTTTTTGCCATTACTTTTATTGGAAAAAAACACGATCACTTTTGCACCAATCTAATATTAAATGCATGTACTTTGCACAATCCTACTTTTGTAAAACTATCCTACAAATAAAAGAATCAATGTATAAAGCTGTGTGTTCAAATGTGTTTGTTGAAGGACTGTTGACAGTGACTCCCAAATGAAAACAATCTGAATGTCCCTCATTAGGATAAATTGTGGCATGTCCCTATGCGGACATAGAGAAATATGTGGAAGGCTCCATCCCAGGCTGTCAACATGGATTATCTCAACTGAAGTGGTATTGGGAGATGGTATAATAAATGTGTGACTTAATTTGTTTATGAAATAAACAACTTTCCACCCCTGGCTAGCCGGGTATGATGCTGAAAATGTCATCTTTAGGGATTAATTTTTCTATTTCTAAAAGTCAGTTGTTAAAACACAAATATTCCTGAAGTTGTTTTTCAGCCCTTAACACCCAGAGGTGAGAGAGAAAATGTTATGGTTGCTTTCCAGCCCCGAAAGCAAGTTGACAGAAGCATCCTTAACTAGGACAGGTAAGTGTCTGTGCAGGAAAGGCGGGAGGAAGGGCCTCCAGCTCATGGCCTGACTGACATGCATCTCGTTGACACTAACATCTTGTCGAGGAAGGAGAACCAAAGGACAGGAAAAGACACGCGTGGAGGGGCTGATGGGGCACATCCATTGCCTGCTGCCTGAGGCCAGTGCTACTTAGGATGCCGCTCAGGTTTCCTTCCTGGTTCTTTGGGGATTAGCACAAGCACTGAGCTGGCCCTCTGCCAGCTGGAGGGGCAGCCAACAGGGATTGCCAAGGGGTCAAAGAATCAGCATCACTGGCTGAGAGAGCAGCTTTACCAGCAGGGATCAAAGGTGCCAGACATGGTTTCATGCAATTCACTCAGGGAGCAGAACAAGTAATCAGAAAAGTGTGATTTTCCTCTGCTCCAATACAATAAAAAAAGCCTGCCCTTGTTATAAAGTACCAAGAGAATCAATAAGGGTTTCAGGAGACATCGACATGCTCACAGGCAAAGCCCTGGAAACAAACTACTGCTTTCACCACAATGTGAACTTCAGGGCAGATGCTCTTTGGCTTGGATGAGTTTACAGTACAGCAAAACTGCCCTCCCCATCACAGTGCACGTGGACCTATCTGTCCAGGCTGAAGTAGCTGGAATGGAAGCAGATTTAGGGTGCTAATATTAGAAAGAATGATACTACTAGCCAGAATTTAGTGAATACTTATTGTCTAAGTATGTGTATCATAGGATATTTGCAAGAACTCAGTGATTCAATCCCATTTTACAAATAAGGAAATTGAGGCACTGAAAGGTTAAGTAATTGCCCAAGGTTCTAGAAATCAGAAGCAGTGGAGCTGGAATTCAGACCAAAGCAGCTGAACTCCAGAGCCTCGGATGTGATCACTACGTCACACATGCCTTCTCATGAAGAGACAACACCTGACAACGCAACCCCCAACACTGAGAACAAAGATCAAAGATGTGTCACTGGAAGCCATTTGGACCTGGGCATCAGAATGGATCAGGGAAAAAACTTGGTGAAAGTAAGGAAGCCATGAGGTCATAAAGAATGCCAAAGTTCCATGGGGGCAATGTGTGTGCAGGACGCAAGGAGCTTACAATGCTCTGGGGTCAAATCTAGGAAAGCACTGTAGAGTGAGGTTGCAGGATCTACAGGGAAAAGCAAGTCATCTCAGGAACAAAGGGTGGGCTTGCAGACACACCCGGAAAGGACTTGAGGCCATTAGCGCTTAACAGACTATGGTTTAAAATTCAAGTGGAAATAGCTAAACCACATCTATATGATCTAATTTGTTTTTGACTACTTTCTCTGTTATAAAACACTGATGTTTATTGCTTTCACTTTGTTGGTACTGTTGCCACCCACCTGAAAGCCTGGTTATCTGGCTTTACAGCTCCAATGTGAAGATTTTAAATTGCACCCTCAAGGCCAACATTCACCCATTCCTCAGTCCGTCTCTCCTTTCTGAGCTGGGAAATGGGAGGAAGCCTCTCCCAAATAGGATAGCTGCTGCCTCTGAGTTGGCATGAGTACAACAGTTTCTTTCTCTTAGTTGTTCTACTACCTAAAGCTGCAAGGTACATACAAGGATGGGTAATAAGTGTTAATTGGAGAGTATATTTTATCTTCTCTGTCTAGAATAACTCAAATAACTTTGTATATTCTTAATACCAGTACTGTTATAATTATATAATCTGATTTATATAAATATATATATATACACACATTCCCAGTTAGATACATAAATCTGAATAATTCATAGAATTCAAATCACCATGTGTGTTCTGCATCATAAGACAACTAGTATGAAGAAAATCCTGGGGAGAGGGGAAGGATAGCATTAGGAGATATACCTAATGTAAATGACAAGTTAATGGGTGCAGCACACCAACATGGCACGTGTATACATATGTAACAAACCTGCATGTTGTGCACATCTACCCTAGAACTTAAAGTATAATAATAATAATAATAAATTCAATATATGTTATTAATTTGATTTAAAAAAAGAAAATCCTAAGGCAGTGCTGAGAACATATTATCAGTATTTGCTCATTTTTGGCCGAGACGGGCGGATCACGAGGTCAGGAGATCGAGACCATCTTGGCTAACACGGTGAAACCCTGTCTCTACTAAAAAAATACAAAAAACTAGCCGGGCGAGGTGGCGGGCACCTGTAGTCCCAGCTACTCGGGAGGCTGAGGCAGGAGAATGGCGTAAACCCGGAAGGCGGAGCTTGCAGTGAGCTGAGATCCAGCCACTGCACTCCAGCCTGGGTGACAGAGTGAGACTCCGTCTCAAAAAAAAAAAAAAAAAAGAGTTTACAAACTACCATTCTTTGATATTGAATAATCAATGAACTGTTCAAAAGATAATAGCAAAAATAGTTTACTTATTCAACAAACATTTATTAATTTATTAGAATGCAAGGCTCTGAGCTAAGTACCAGGTTTACAAAAACAAATAAGACAAAATCTCAAGGAGTTGACAAATGAGTTTGAGAGATAGATAAGTAGTTACTGAACAAATGATGGAGGAATATATGGGAAGAGGAAGGAGGACCCAATGGGCTGGAGTGGGAAGTGGAGCACCACAATAGGATACACTTGATCTGAGTCTTGGATGGAGGCCCAGGCAGACAAGAGGGAGAGACAGGAACAGATGAGGGAGCACCCTGGGCATGCAGGCACGTTGCACAGCATGAATATGGCAAGAGCAAGGAGTTTAGTGAGGCCAGAGGCTAGAATCACTTTGAAGAAAAAAGTGAGAGTCAGCCAGTGAGTTGCCAATTAAAGTGACTCCACTCTGTGTGCTAAATGTTAATAGCTACAACTCTGCAAAATAGAAACAGCAAAAATGTCCACAAATGACATGAGATTTAAACTTTAACGCTCTATTTTCTTAATTCTAAAATACCTCATTGATTTAAATAACACTTGATTGTAAAACATAACCCAATTCAAGAAATGTCAGAATATGAAAGGATGAAGGAAATAAGTCAGTAACAACTGCGAGAAGGCCTCATCCAGGAGAATATAAACAGAGACTCTTACGTAAAAGTGGACTTCTGCTTTGCCCCAGAGTCAATGTCAGTATAAGCAAAAGCCTCCACTACATTCCATGTTTAGTTTTCAAGCACTTCAAGATCAAAGAGCATTATCTTTGAAAGTTTTAAATTGATTAAGCTAACTTAGAGTCATTAAAAATGGAAACAGTTCTTTTCAGCTTAAGGTTGGAATGGGGGAACCTTTCGGAGACCACTGAAGCATGTGTTAACTTGGTTCTTAGGTACTTGAGCATACAATGGAAAATTGGAGTTGCCTTGGTTTCTACAACTGCCAAACCTCAGCAGATGAAGAATCTTCTGCCAACCTCTCTGCATCTCCTACATTGATTCCTCCTTCATGTCTGTTTCCTCAAAAGATGTTCCTATCCCTACCCTTCTTTTCTTCTCACACCACATAGTCTTCCCAGGTAATCTCAGCCACACCACAGCTTCAGCTAAATTGACCTGGTACCGACGTCCACATGTGTCTGTCCAGCCGAGAAGTCTCTCCTTAATTTCAAACTTGTGTCAAACAACCCATTTCCCCATGGATGTCTCACAGACACCTCAAAGTCAACAAGGTTAAAACTAAATCCATTGTTGCTTTCCTACCTGCCCCCAAATGATCCTGCTCCAGGGCTCTCTATATCCATAAAATGTCCCTCCTTCCACTCAATGGCCCAAAACAGATATCTAGGATTTTCTCAAGCGACTTTTGCTCTTAAACTCACACATCCAAAAAAATACTGTAGATTTGATTATCTCCCCTAAAACCTTTCAATCTGCAAACTCTTCTCTGCCCTACCACCACAGTCCTGCTTTCAATCCTGGTCATTTCTTGATTGCATCACTCCAGTGGCCCAATATCTCTCAGCCACTAGTCCTCTATCTCCTCCTTCCATCAGCCCTCAGTATCCATCCTCCACCGGATCCTCAGAATGTTTCCTAAAATACAGAATTGATCAGGATGCCACCTGGCTTTATATCCATCATTGACTTCCCTTATCACTCTCAGTATTTTATCCTAAATCCCTGGTGCATGGTACACAAGGCTCTTCACGAACTGTCCCAGAATTGGTCCTGCTCCCTCTAACATTACACACATGCACATGTACACACACATACACACACACACACACACCCCATGCTCCAGTGCAATGAAGAGGGCAAAGGATCTGAATAGACATTTCTCCAAAGAAGATATACAAATGGCCAATAAGCACATGAAAAGAGGCTCAGCATCATTAGCCATCAGAGAAATGCAAATCAAAACCACAATGTTAAACCACTTCACACCCACTAGGATAGCTACAATAAAAAAGACAGATAATAACAAGTGCTGGTGAGCATGTGGAGAAATTGGAACCCTCACAGACTGCTAGTGGGAAGGCAAAATGGGGCAGCCGCTTTAGGAAATGTTCTGACAGTTCCTCAAAAGATTAAACATAGAGTTCCCATATGATTCAATATATTTGTTTCCTATTGCTGCTGTAACAAATTACTGCAAACTTGCTGATGAAAACAACACAAAATTATTACATTACAGTTCTGGTGGTCAAAAGTCCAAAGTGATTCTCTAAAGGCTATAATCAAGGTCTCAGCAGGTCTATGTTCCTTCTGGGGGTTCTAGGGGAAAATTCATTTCCTTGCTTCTTCCAGCTTCTAGAGCAAGGGTGTCCAATATTTTCACTTCCCTGGGCCAGACTGGAAGAAAAATTGTCTTGGGCCACACATAAAACACGCTAACGCTAATGATAGCTGATGAGCTAAACACACACAAACACACACACACACACACAAATCTTATAATGTCTCAAGAAAGTTTACGAATTTGTGTTGGGCCACATTCAAAGCCATCCTTGGCTACATGCGGCTCACGGGCCATGGGTTAGGCAAGTTTGTTTTAGAGGGTGTCCCCGTTCCTTGGCTTGTGGTTCCTTCCACCTTCAAAACCAACAATGGCTGGTCAAGTATTAATTACAGTGCATTAAGTGCATTACTCTGGCTCTTTCTGCCTCTATCTTCTGTCTTTTAAAGACCTTTTGGATTACACTGAGGGCCTACTCAGATGATCTAGAATAATCTATTTTAAGGTGAGTTGATTAGCAGCTTAATTTCATCTGCACACTTAATTTCATGTCCATTTACCATGAGACTTAACATATTCACGGGTTCCAAGGATTAGGGAATGAACATCTTTGGGAGACGGTGGGGTTGGGAGTATTATTCTGCTGCCTCCCACACACACAGCAATTCCACTCCCAAGTATATATATCCAAGAGAAAGGAAAACATGTCCACATAGAAACTTCTACAAAAACGTTTATAGCAGCCGTATTCATAATAGCTAAAGAGCGGAAACAACTCAAATGTTCATCAAGAGATGAATGGACAATGAAAATATGGTATAATCATACAATGAAATATTAAAAGGAATAAAAAAGAATGATGTGCTGATACATACTACAACATGGATGAACCTCAAAAATATCATGCTAAATAAAAAAGTCAGTAACAAAAGGTCACATATTGTACAATTCCATTTGTATATGTCCAGGATAGGCAAATCCTTAGAAACAGAGGGTAGATTCATGATTGCTTAGAGCTGAGGGCAAAGGGAATTAGGGGGACAGGCAGATGCTCATGAGAAGAGAGTATCTTTCTGGAGTTACGAAAACATTTGAAAATGATTTGGTAATGGTTGTACAACTTTGTAAATATGCTAGAAACCAGTGAATCATACAACAATAAGGAGTGATTTGTATGGTAAGTGAATTACGTCTCAATAAAGCTGTTATTTCTAAAAAATGACTCAGTACATTTTTGAAGATATGAGCACAAAACTGAGGAAAGTCCTAATATTTATTTAATTACATTTCCCTTGAAGGTTTTTTTTAGTGACTGTTTTGCTGGGATTGTAGTCTCCCAAATAAGTCAAAGAATAAAGACAGCTGGCACAGAGATGAGTCTGGCACCTCCGACAGTGGCACCAATTTCATGCACCAGAGAAAGCCGACATTGCTCCCCTATTGAGATGTGCCTCCTGCTCCCCAGGAAGCATGAAACAGGGCAGCAATTAAACACAAGAAGTGTTTTGCTTTGGTGACATTCTATCTTTTTCTTTCTCACACACATGTACACACACACAGAGAAAGTCCATTTTCTATTAATTCTCCCCAGATATTATAAATGCATTCTCTCTGTTCCCTCCTTTCACAGCTCAGCAAATAGTTTACTCATTTTGCTAAGAGCAAACTTGTTGTAATCCCTAATAACAAATCACAGGCATAATTAGATCCCAAACCTAGCACAGAAAAATCTCTTATGAAGAAAAAGAATCCAGCTATGAATATTTTCAATTTAAGAAGTTTTAAATCCACTGATTGACAAAAGCTATAAAATTAATGCAAATTTAAAATATTACATTCCATGAAGATTTATTATGAGAAAGAAGCCAATCAATTATTCTCCATTTTCAGAGAGTTGGACAAAACAGAAACAGATTATACCAAAGATACTTTTTCAAAAATAAAAAGGAATATTTTAAGGATGAGCAAGCCCTATAATAAGCTTCCAAGAAGGGTTATGAAATCACCCTAAAGAGTCATTATAGATTAAGATTGGATTTGGGTAAACTTAAGATTAGATTTGGGTAAAGATTTGTCATTATATCACTTAAGATTAGATTTGGGTAAAGTGTCCATTAACAGATGAATGGATAAAGAAAATGTGCTACATATACAAAATGGAATACTATTTAGCCACTAATAAAGAACGGGATCCTATCATTTTCAACAACATGTATGGGACTGGAAGTCATTACGTTAAGTGAAATAAGTCAAGCACAGAAAAACAGACTTCACATGTTCTCACTTATTTGTGGGAGCTAAAAATTAAAACAATTGAACTCATGGAGATAGACAGTAGAATGATGGTTAGCAGAGGCTGGTTAGGGCAGTGTGGGGCTGAGGAAAAGTGGGGATAATTAATAGGTTCAAAAAATAGAATAAGATCTAGTAATTGATAGACAATAGGGTGATTATAATCAACAATAATTTATTGTACATTTTAAAACAGCAAAAAAGAGTAATATTGGAATGTTTGTAACACAAAGAAAGGATACATGCTTCAGGTGATGTATACCTCTTACCCTAATGTGATTATTACACATTATATGCCTATATCAAAATATCTTTTTTTTTTTTTCAGACAGAGTTTCACTCTTGTTGCCCAGGCTAGAGTGCAATGGCATGATCTCGGCTCACCACAACCTCCGCCTCCTGGGTTCAAGCGATTATCCTGCCTCAGCCTCCCGAGTAGCTGGGATTACAGGCGTGTACCATCATGCCCAGCTAATTTTTGTATTTTTTTTAGTATAGATGGGGTTTCTCCATGTTGGTCTGGCAGGTCTCAAACTCCTGACTTCAGGTGATCCACCTGCCTTGGCCTCCCAAAGTGCTGGGATTACAGGAGTGAGCCACTGTGCCCAGCCTTATCAAAATATCTTGTAGCCCAAAATATATATACCTACTATGTACTCACAACAAATAAAAGTTTAAAATTTTATTAAAAAAACAAAAACAAAGCAAAAGGATTCGATTTTGCTAAACATAAAACAACAGCTTAAGGAAGACAAAGAAGTTTTTCTGTCTCTCATAAAAATCCAAGAGACAGTCCAGGACTGGTTGTAGGAGCTCTATCCCACAAAATTCTCAGCATCTTTCTAGCTCATTATTCCACCAACCCAAATACTGGGACCCCATTCTCAGAGTCTAAGGTGGAAACTAGAACTCCAGTAAAATATCTGTATTTCAGGAATTAGGGTGGAAAGGGGATGAAGAAGCTGGAGAAAGGACAGTATCACCTGTCTTTAAGGAAAACTGCAGGAAACTCTTATATGACACTCTGCATCAGTCATGTGATCATACTGGTTACCATGGAGCCTGTCTTCATTCTGGAAAACGATATATCCATCTAAAAACAGTTTCAGGCCTGGCACAGTGGCTCATGCCTGTAATCCCCAGCACTTTGGGAGGCCCACAAGGGCAGATCACTTGAGGCCAGGAGTTCGAGAACAGCCTGGTCAGCATGGCAAAACCCAGTCTCTAATAAAAATACAAAAATTATCCAGGCATGGTGGCACATGCCTGTAATCCCAGCTACTCAGGAGGCTGAGGCACAAGAATTGCTTAAACCTGGGAGGCAGAGGTTGCAGTGAGCCAAGATCGTGCCACAGCACTCTAGCCTGGGTAACAGAGTGAGACCTGTCTCAAAACAAACAAACAAACAAATAAATACATAGAAAAAGAGGGTTTCTATTGTTCTGGAAAAAGTGGGAAAGGATACTAGAAAACATACCAGGGTCTTGGCCACTGCCATCAACACTGATATTGTTTGGAAGTCTGTCTCCTCCAAATCTCATGTTGCAATGTGATTCCTATTCTTAGAAGTGGGACCTGGTAGAAGGTGTTTGGGTCATGGGGGCAGATCTCTCATAAATGGCTTGGTACCTTCCCCTGTGGTAATGAGTTCATGTGATATCTGATTGCTTAAAAGAGCCTGGCACCTCTGCCTCCCTCTCTCTCCTGCTTCCTCTCTCGCCATGTGACATGCCTGCTCCTTTTTTTGCCTTCCTGCATGAGTGGAAGCTTCCTGCTGCCCTCACCAGAAGCAGATGATGGCACCATGCTTCTTGTACAGCCTGCAGAACCATGAGCCAAATAAATCTCTTTTCTTTATAAATTACCCAGTCTCAGGTATTCCTTTATAGCAACATAAAGAGAACAACAAAAACACCCACCTCCTTAATGTAGGCAAACTCTTCAGAAGGTACTTCTTCTTTATAAAATTTATAAAGAGACTGAGAGAGACTTCTAGGGGGACAGGGCTATAAAGTTAATATAAATTTGTTCTAAGAGAAGGAGAAAGGGAAAACCCTTTACTCAGGGTCCCCTTTAGTTTGTTAACCAACAAAATTCGTTCTGCAAATGTCCCCATTCTTTGAGTCAAGCACAGTACTTGGCACATGGAGATGCTTACTGAATGTTTGTCAACGAGCAACTGGATTCGTGGCAAATAACAATAAGAAAGTGTTACATTCAACTACATCAATGCATTCTAGACATTTTTCTGATCCTATAGCTGGGGACATCTGACTAAACCCAGAAGTCATCACACACAGAGGGTAATTAACTGAAGGTGCCAAAGAGGTAAAGTCAATTCTTTAAAAAATGTTGAAGTCTATTCAAACTGATAACAAGTTGAGTTATCAGTCTAGAGAAGGACTTTCACAATACCCACTGCCTATCGGGGGGCCTGTCTCTAATCTCTCCTAAGCTTTTCCATTTTCGCCAGTCATCTTTTAAAGACCAGAATCCTCCAATGCCTCTTCTCTACTCACAGGATAAACTCTCAATTCCTTTGCACAGTGCTGTAAGTGCCTGACCAGCCGTCCCAAGATTCTCTCTGTCCACTGCCTACCATGATTGCAGGTTGGATTCTAGCTTCGTGGATCACCTCTCACTCCCCGAGTGTGCCATTTACTCCAACTCCTTTATGTCCTTACCTGATCGCTTTCTTTTGTGTAGGAATTCCCTTGCCTCTTGTATATACATGGAAAATCCTATTCAAGCTTTAAGGATCCATTTCCAATATCACCTTCTCCATGAAGACCTCTTTGATTCCACAGATTTCATGCAAATTTAATCTTCTGTTTCTCCATTATACTTTGTTTACATTAATTAACACAGCACTTAGCGCAGTAGTGGTGATACTAGCAGTGGTAACAGTAGTAGCAGTAACAGCTAACATTTACTGAGCAATAATTACAAGCCAAGCATCTTACAAACATTAACTCATTTAATCTCAGCTATAACCTTATGAGCTAAGGCCCTCATAAGGTCATAAGACTAACTCCTCCAAAAGCTCATGAACTCTTCAAGGATAAGAACAATATTTATCTTTGTCTTTTCATCACCAGAGTACAACACAGTGCTTGGCTCATGGTAGCTGATTAATACGTGCTTGTTCTGGCCAATCATGGTGGCTCAGGCCTGTAATCCCAGCACTTGGGTGGCTGAGGCAGGAGGATGGTTTGAGGCCAGTAGTTCGAGACCAGCCTGGTAACGTACCAAGATCCCAGCTCCATTAATTAAAAAAAAAAAGTCTAAAGGTACCAGCTGCTGTAATAATTTTAAAAATGTTCTCGCTCATTGAGTGAGTAATGACTCATAACAAAATTAGGCTGTCATATATTCATTAAGTTTCTGCATTCTGAATATTTTTATTTATGGACAAATATGCTGGGTTTTTCAATAAAGCAACAATTTAAATGTAGGATACTCTAAAGAATTAAATCTAACGCCAACAAATGAATCTCTAAGGAATTTGACCTTTTCCACTTCATCTTCTGATGCTCCCTCAAAATAAATGCCCCATTTGCTTAAATCAAACGTAGGTAAAACTTAAAACATTCCATTGTATTTTGCTGCTCAGCCTTCATCTTATTATTTGTAGACTAAAGGAAGAAAAAATAACATTTTCAAAGTTTTAAATTCTAAGATGACTTGCTAATTCTTAATTAGTCTAAAGAAAGAAAACACTTTTTCTTTAGCTAAAGAAGCGATTATTGTTAATAAAATGTGAAGTTTTACATTAATAGCCATGAGGGTTCAATATATGCAAATCAGTAAACGTAATCCACCATAGAAACAGAACCAAAGACAAAAACCACATGATTATCTCAATAGATGCAGAAAAGGCCTTCTACAAAATTCAACAGCCCTTCATGCTAAAAACTCTCAATAAATTAGGTATTGATGGGACATATCTCAAAATAATAAGAGCTATTTATGACAAACCCACAGTCAGTATCATACCGAATGGGCAAAAACTGGAAGCATTCCCTTTGAAATCTGGCACAAGACAGGGATGTCCTCTCTCACCATTCCTATGCAACATAGTCTTGGAAGTTCTGGCCAGGGCAATCAGGTAGGAGAAAGAAATAAAGGGTATTCAATTAGGAAAAGAGGAAGTCAAATTGTCCCTGTTTGCAGATGACATGATTGTATATTTAGAAAACCCCATCGTCTCAGCCCAAAATCTCCCCTTAAGCTGATAAGCAACTTCAGCAAAGTCTCAGGATACAAAATCAATGTGCAAAAATCACAAGCATTCCTATACAACAAGAACAGACAAACAGAGAGCCAAATCATGAGTGAACTCCCATTCACAACTGCTTCAAAGAGAATAAAATACCTAGGATTCCAACTTACGAGGGATGTGAAGGACCTCTTCAAGGAGAACTACAAACCACTGCTCAATGAAATAAAAGACGACACAAACAAATGGAAGAACATACCATGCTCATGGATAGGAAGAATCAATATCGTGAAAATGGCCATACTGGCCAAGGTATTTTATAGATTCAAATTCATCCCCATCAAGCTACCAATGACTTTCTTCACAGAATTGGAAAAAACTACTTTAAAGTTCATATGGAACCATAAAAGAGCCTGCATTGCCAAGACAATCCTAAGCCAAAAGAACAAAGCTGGAGGCATCACGCTACCTGACTTCAAACTATAGTACAAGGCTACAGTGATCAAAACAGCATGGTACTGGTAGCAAAACAGAGATATAGACCAATGAAACAGAACAGAGCCCTCAGAAATAATACAACACATCTATAACCATCTGATCTTTGACAAACCTGACAAAAACAAGAAATGGGGAAAGGATTCCCTATTTAATAAATGGTGCTGGGAAAACTGGCTAGCCATATGTAGAAAGCTGAAACTGGATCCCTTCCTTACACCTTATACAAAAATTAATTCAAGATGGATTAAAGACTTAAATGTTAGACCCCAAACCACAAAAACACTAGAAGAAAACTTAGGCAATACCACTCAGGACACAGGAATGGGCAAGGACAAGGACCTCATGACTAAAGCACCAAAAGCAATGGCAACAAAAGCCAAAATTGACAACTGGGATCTAATTAAACTAAAGAGCTTCTGCACAGCAAAAGAAACTACCATCAGAGTGAACAGGCAACCTACAGAATGGGAGAAAATTTTTACAATCTACCCATCTGACAAAGGGCTAATATCCAGAACCTACAAAGAACTTAAACAAATTTACAAGAAAAAATCATACAACCCCATCAAAAAGTGGGCAAAGGATATGAACAGACACTTCTAAAAAGAAGACATTTATGCAGACAACATGAAAAAATGCTCATCATCCTTGGCCATCAGAGAAATGCAAATCAAAACCACAATGAGATACCATCTCACACCAGTTAGAATGGCAATCATTAAAAAGTTGGGAAACAACAGGTGCTGGAGAGGATGTGGAGAAATAGGAATGCTTTTACACTACTAGTTCAACCATTGTGGAAGACAGTGTGGCGATTCCTTAAGGATATGGAATTAGAAATACTGTTTGACCCAGCCATCCCATTACTGGGTATGTGTATGTATGTGTGTGTGTGTGTGTGTGTGTGTGTGTGTGTGTGTGTGTGTGTGTGTGTATATCTCCAAAGGATTATAAATCATGCTGCTATAAAGACACATGTACACGTATGTTTATTGCGGCACTATTCACAATAGCAAAGACTTGGAACCAACCCAAATGTCCATCAATGATAGACTGGATTAAGAAAATGTGGCACATATACACCATGGAATACTATGCAGCCATAAAAAAGGATGAATTCATGTCCTTTGCAGGGACATGGATAAAGCTGGAAACCATCATTCTCAGCAAACTATCGCAAGGACAGAAAACCAAACACCGCACGTTCTCACTCATAGGTGGGAATTGAACAATGAGAACACTTGGACACAGGGTAGGGAACATCACACACCAGGGCCTGTCGTGGGGTGGGGGAAGGGGGGAGGGATAGCATTAGGAGATACACCTAATGTAAATGACGAGTTAATGGGTGCAGCACACCAACATGGCACATGTAAACATATGTAACAAACCTGTACGTTGTGCACATGTACCCTAGAACTTAAAGTATAATAATATAAAAAAGGGTAGTAAGACAGACATATTTGACATTTTTTATGTAAGAACCAAGCCAATTGTAACTTTAAATACAGATCTAACCATTTCAGATTTTAAATAAGGAATTTGACTTAAAATAATACAGAAATAAAACCACAGAAAAAATTTTAAAAACATAGCCCATGAGGAAGTTGGAAGGGCAATAGCATTTTAATATTTACCAAGTGTTTTACATGTGTCCTATCATTTAATGTGTGGTAATACATTTAATGTGTGGTAATACATTTTTGTTGATCTGAATTTGAGGCAGGTATTATTAGTTGCCCCCCGAGGAAACAGAAAAAGAAAGCCATATGATTTGCACATGATCACACAGTAATTAATGGAACCTGAACTTGACTCCAGATCCTCTGGCTTAACTACCTGTTGTTTCCCCAGCTCTCTGCTGCCCTGGGTCCTCATGCAGCTGTCCTTAAAACCTCATTTTTACCCAACTACCACTTAGCCCTGAAAGGAACTGCAGTTGATCATTTAACACTTATACCTAGACTGTGAATATGGCTGCAATTATTAAGGATGAATCTTGCTAGTTAGCTGTCCCTTGCCCATTAAGGCTTGACAATGGTCATAATAATGACCAATGCATATTGATCATGTCTAGGCGTGAGGCTCTACGCTGAGCATTTCACATACACTTCTTTATAAGTTGAATTGTGTCTCCACCCCAACCCACCCCAAAAAATACATTGAAGTCCTATCTCCAAATGTGGCTTGGAAATAGGGTCTTTGCAGAGAGAATCAAGTAATAATGAGATGATTAGAGTGGGCCCTAATCCAATATGACTGGCGTCCTTATAAAAAGGGGAAATTTGTCCACAGAGACAGACATACACACAGGGAAGATGATAGGAAGACCCACAGGAAGAAGGCCTTGTGAAGACAGGATTAGAGTGATGCATCTATAAGCTGAGGAATGCCAGAGATTGCCAGCAAACCACCAGAAGTGAGGAATAGGCAAGGAAGGGTTCCCCCACAGGTTTCAGGGATGGCGTGGTCCTGCCAACATTGATTTTAGACTTCTCGCCTACAGAACTGTAAGATAATAAATTTATGTTGTGTTAAGACACCCAGTTTATGGTACTTTGATATAGCAGCCCAGGAAACTAACATAACTTCTGATCATTTTGACCAAATGATAGGTTTAGGAGGCTACCTGACCAAATGTGGCTTACTTATAAATGTTAGCAGACATATTACAATGGCTTTTTTGTCTCCAACATATAGTCAGTAGTTATAATCCTACATACATGGTAGTTTTGCAAGTTAATACATTAAGATTAAAGCTCTCAGTAGGGATCTCAGTTGGAGACTACACTGAACCCACTGAGGGGACCGGGCCCCTTTTGAGCTCATCTCACTAATGTCGAGTGCTACAGTCTGAATGTCTCTGTCCCCCTCTCCCAAAAATTCATATGTTGAAAGCTAATCCCGTTTATTAGTCTATTCTCACACTACTATAAAGAACTACCTGAGACTGGGTAATTTATAAAGAAAAGAGGTGTAATTGACACACAGTTCCTCAGGCTGTACAGGAGGCATGGCTGGGGAGGCCTCAGGAAACTTACAATCATGGTAGAAGGTAAAGGGGAAGCCAGCACATTTTATAGGATAGGAGCAAGAGGAAGAGAGAGTAAAGTAGGGAATGCTGCACACTCTTTCAGACAACCAGATCTTGGGAGAACTCTGTCACAAGACAGCATTAGGGGGATGGTGCTAAACCATTAGAAACCACCCCATGATCTAATCACCTCCCAGCAGGCCCCTCCTCCAACACTGGGATTATAATTCAACATAAGATTTGGATGGGGACACAGAGCCAAACCACAGAACTCAGTATGAAGGTATTTGGAGGTGGGGCCTTTGGAAGGTGACTAGGTCATTTAGGCAGAGCCCCATGAATGGGATTAGTACCCTTATAAGAAGAAGCCCAAAAGGGGTCCCTTACCCTTTCCACCATAAGAGACACAGTGAAAAGACATTCTGGCCATCTATGAAGCAGGACATGGGCTCTCATCAGATACTGATTCTGCCAATGCCTTGATCTTAGACTTTCTCGCCTCTAGAACTATGAGAAATAAATTTCTGTTGTTTACAAGCCACCTAGTTTATGGTATTTTGTTATAGCAGCCTGAATGGACTCATACAATGAGGTAGGCCCACCAAAAGTCTGTACAAGGGACTGAGGGAGAACTTGCTCTAGAGGAAGGAAAGCCAGGCATGACAGGACTTGCCTAGGACAGGCTTCAGATTCTGAATACAGAAAGCCATCACCCTGTGGGTTTCATCCCCAGCTCAGCAACTTCTTGGAATCATACTCAAAGAGAAGGGCCTGTCACCAACAACACTAAAAGAAGCACTGGGTTCACACTATTAAAAAAGCGGGGGTGGGGAGAGTTTTCTTTTGTACTTTGTACGTGAGTACTGGGCAGGAGGGAAGAGCCATGGTGGCCAGCAGACATGGAATGATAGCCTGCTGTTTGAAGCAGAAGAGGAAATAAGAGTGGCTGTCACATGGGCATCTAGACTTTCGAGAGCATGTGTGTAATGTACCATGCAAGTCCTAGAAATACTTGTAGTGTATTGTAGGAGAAGAATCTGAAGAGGCTGATGTCCTCCAAGTAGGGCACAAAAGATAGTACGAAATGGTCTCAATCATATGTATTTAAAAGGTAACTTATAATCAAGAAAAGATCATTATTTTTACTATCCTGCAGACCTAGTATCCAGCCACTCACACTCCATACACACGATAATGAAAACTGCTATCGACTGAAGCATACCCTTCAAAAGAGGCCCAGATCAGTCCCAGTTACAATAACTCAAAGAGCTACTCCCAGAATCGCGTTTTGCAAGTGAGCCCACATCTGGAGCTTGAACATGCCAGTTGATTGACAGATCAATAGTACTCTCTGCCAGTGTAAGAGATTATTACACAGGCATAGCCATGCCTGAGGTAGGAAAGAAAGCCAAATTCCCAGCTAAGATGTCATCTGGGTTTATAATACAATAAATCTCTCTCTAGAATAGATATTATTTTAGAATTCTAGACATTTGATGGTAGCAGGTGCACTTAACAGGGAAAAATGCTGACTTCAACAAAATATAGCTTAAAGATCTCGTGGGAATTTATCCCACTTTCAGAATGCAGGCAACAAGTTCTATCTTCTTTTCTATGTGATTTTGACTCACTTCCCTCATTTAATTTCCTCTTCAGTCCTAGGGGAGGCCTATAAAGCTTAGAGAAAAATCTGTTAAACTGCTATGACAATATTATTTGTCACTTTCCACCCAAGTTCTCTCTCTACTACTACAGGTAGAAAGAACAGCCTTTGTAAAGCGTCAAGAGGATTGCTACTAGCGTTCTAAATCTCGCCCAAACCTTAATGCCACACAATTAGCAGAATAATATAAAATAAAACTCTTCAAAGTCCCAAATATTTTTCTCCATGTCCCTTTCAACAAAAAGTAAAATCAGATACAAAATTCCCCTGATATCCTCTGGACATCACCACAAGAACAGTGGTCCTCAAATGTCAGGATTCATGAATATTACATGGGGTGCTTGTAAAAATGTAGTTTCCTGGTCCCCACCCCAAACATGCTGATTCATAATCTAAGGGGGTTTGGCCTAGGAATCTGTATTTAATATGCTCCCAGGTGATCTTGAAAAAGGTAGTTTCCAACCACACACCTGGAATACTGCTGTAAAACATGTATTTATCCTCAATTACATTATATAGCTGTCAGTTTAGCTATTCATCTACCCCAGAATCCAAACCACAGTTAGACAGTGTCTCATGGTTCTCACCACAGTCACAGGATCAGCCAAGGGGACCCCTGTTCTGAGGACCTAATGGGAGCCCCCAACCCCATCTGCCCCCACTGCCTAGTGAAAAAAAAAAAAAAAAAAAAGATCAGATGAGAATTTGGGACAAGAACCTATAGGCTACATAGATCCAGGCCCTATAAGTGCCCATACTTTTCCTGGGTTTGCTGCCTTACAGAGGACACGTTCTAACAAGGCCTCAACAGTACAAGGCTTTGAAGAATCGAACCTGGGCAGCCCAACCCTGGTTGTGAACCACTTAAATGTCCTCTCAACCTCTTCCCTCCTGACATCCAACCAGAAAACGTACTGAGGTGACTCTCAGACACTCCTAGGGTGACCAACCATCCTGGTTTGTCCAGGACTGGGAAAGTTAGTAGGATGTAGGACTTTCAAGGATGAAAATAAGAAAATCCAGGGCGAACCAAGATAAAATGGTCCCCTACTCCCAATTCTAACAGTATCTCAAGAGTCACCTCCTCAGAGCATAGGTGTTACCAGCACCACGCAGGCAACACCATGGGGGAGTTCAGACAGAGGTGGCAGGGCTTGGCCAGGCAAAAGGCTCTCAGAGGAGGAAGAATTCTGGCCAGGACACCACTCACTGAGAGGCTAGTCCTACCTAGGCCAGGCCCAGCCAGGTTCAGGCCCATAAGGTTGGGTTTGAAAACAGAAAACTCAGAGTCCTTGAGGGGTACCTTTAAACCAAGAGCTCACAGAGATCAATTCACATGAAGTCCTTGCTCTCATATAAATCTCAGTCTCCAGAATCTAAAGCAGAATTGCAAATAAGCAATTGAGTTTTCCATTCAAGGAATTTAAACTCACTTTATCTACTAGATAAGGTCTAGAAAATAGAGGAAAACTAAAGAGTTAACAAATGAAGAAAAGAACTTCAGGTAGTGATAAGAAGAGATAAAGAAAAGGAGGGACAGTACTACTGGATAACCTTAAATAGCTCTTAAGTACCATGGCTGTCCACTGGAATCCCCTTTAAAGCTTTAAAAACACTGATGCCTGGGCCACACTCAGAGGCTTGGATTTAATTTAGTCTGGGGTGAAAACGGGCTTTGGGATCCATTAAGACTGCCCTGGTGATTCCGACATATAAGCCAAGGGTGAAAACCCCGCCGCAAGTGGGAAGCGCAGGTCTGTCTGAGGAGACGTTTGAGTTGAGACCTTAGTAAGCAGGAGAGAGCTGGGCAAAGAGTATATCAGAAAGTGCAAGCCCTGAAGCAGAAATGAGCTTGGTGTTCTAGAAACAGAAACAACGTAAGCTCTAGAGAGCAGGGACTTTGTGCCTACAACCTGAGGCCTAGACCAGTACCTGAAACATAATAGAGTCTTAATGTATTTTTGTTGAGAGCGTTAATTTTAAAAAGTCCAGTGTACCTGAAGCAAAGTGAGAAAACAGGAGAAAAGCATAAGGCAAAGGATAGAAAACAAGTTATGACAAGGTTGTGCCCTGTGGGCCACAGATGAGCTTTTACTCTCAGTATAATCAAAGCCACTGGAGGGTTTCAAACAGGAGAGCAACATTTTGCTTTTTAAAAAGATCGTTCTAGACTTCTACATCTGTGAAAATGGAATAGATATACTTTTCCCTATTTGTCCCACTAAGGTACCATTTAAAACTCTGGGCATTATATACAACAAACATGAGAAGATTCTGAAAGTAGAGATGAAACCACCTTTGCAAAGGTTATGACAGCAAGAGAAGTCTAGCATGACTGACTCCATCTTGCTTCCAGCCTCACAGGCTAGCTATCCTCACTCATTCCTGGGCAAAGGCCAAGCTAACCATGAGAGGAATTTCGTTTATAGTTTAACTTTGAAGAAAGGATGGTAATAGGCATCAGTAGAGGCCTAGCAGAGAGCTAGAACTGCCACCGCTACCCAGCTCCTCTTCCATATCAACAGAGGCCAGATGGGGAACCGGAACATCGATCCTCATTTGACACTAACAAAGCATCCCCTATCATGGTGGTATCACAAAACACCAACTAAAACTCAATACAATAAAAACTAATACAAAGAAAAAAACTTTGGAAAATAGTAAGCACAAGAGAAATGACATCTTACCAATAAGGGATAAGCAACTAGAATGAGAGTAGATTTCTCACCAGAAATCATACAGGTCAGGAAGAAGTGACACAACATTTTTCACGTGCTGAAAGAAAATTTTCAAACCAGAATTGCATATCCAGTGAAAATATTCTTCAGGAATGAAGGAGAAGCAGACCTACCCTAAAAGAAAGGATTTTTCAAAAAGTCTCTTGGAAATAAAATTATAAAAGGAGGGATACTGGGATATCAGAAAAAAAAAAAGAAAGGCAATAGAAATAGTAAAATTATCAAAAAATATAATTTTTTCTCCTCAAGTTTTCTAAATTACATTTATTAATTGAAGCAAAAAATTATAACACTGTCTAATGTGGTTCTAAATGCAGATAGAGGAAATAATTACAACTAAAAAACTGGAAAGGGTAAAGGGACATAAAGAGAGAAAAAGTTTCTATACCAAGAACTGGTAAAGCAATGGCACCAGCAGACTGTGATAAGTTCCGTGTATTTAATAGATTGCCTAGAGCAACCACTAATAAATAAATATAGGGGGTGCATTAAAAAACAACAATGAATTCTTAAGAAAAAGTTCAACTAACCCACAGGAAATCAGGAAAAATAAATAAAAAACAGAGAGAATAAACAGAAAACAAAAAATAAAATAGCAGACTTAAGCCCTAACATATCAATAATCACATTAAATGCAAATGGTCCAAATACAGCAATTAAAAGAAAGAGACTGACAGAGCGGATCAAGAAATATGACCCAACTACACACTATCTCCAAGAGACTCACTTCAAATATAATGTTATACACAGGTTGAAAGTAAAAGGATGGAAATAGATGTATCACGCAAACATAAAGAAGTCATGAGGCTGGGCACAATGGCTCACACCTATAACCCCAGCACTTTGGGAGGCCAAGGAAGGCCTCACTTAAGGTCAGGAGTTCAAGACCAGCCTAACATGGTGGAACCCCATCTCTATAAAAATACAAAAATTAGCCAGGCATGGAAGCATGTGTCTGTAATCCCAGCTACTTGGGAGACTGAGGCATGAGAATTGCTTGAACCTGGGATGTGGAGGTTGCAGTGAACCAAGATCACCCCATTGCACTCCAGCCTGGGTGACAAGGCAAGACTCTGTCTCAAAAAAAGAAGGCATGCTTATCTTAATATCAGATAAAATAGATGTATTAGTCCATTCTCACACTGCTATAAAGAACTACCCGAGACTGGATAATTTTTAAAGAAAGAAGTTCAATCAGTTCACAGCCCTGCAGGCTGTACAGGTTTCTGCTTCCGGGAAGGTCTCAGGAAACTTATAATCATGACGGAAGGTGAAGGGGAGGTGGGCACATCTTTACATAGCCAGCGGGAGAAAAAGTAAAGGGGAAGGTGCTACACACTTTCAAACAACCAGATCTCATGAGAACTCTATCACAAGACAGCACACGGGAGATGGTGCTAAACCATTAGAAACTACCTTCATGATTCAATTACCTCCCACCAGGCCCCTCTTCCAACACTGGGGATTACAATTCGACATGAGATTTGGATGAGGACACAGAGTCAAACCATATCAAAAAAACTTTGGAACAAAGAAAATTACCAGATACACAGAGAGGCATATATAGTGATAAAAGGGTCAATCAAATAAGAAGATATAGTAATCCTAAATGTATATGCATCAAACAACAAAATGTGTGATGCAAAAGCTTAGAATTAAAAGCAGAATTAGATAAACCCACAGTTATAGTGGGAGATGTCAACCCACCCCTCTTTCAGCAACTGATAAAACTAGACAGAAAATCTGCAGGGAAAGAGAAGAATTCCATAACACCATCAAGCAACAATATCTAATTGACATTTATAGAACATACCACCCAGCAACAGGAGAATACACATTATTTTCAAATGCTCACAGGATATATATCAAGATAAACTACATCTGTGGCCATAAAATAATCCTAATAAATTTTTAAAAATTGAAATCATACAAAGTGTGTTCTCCAACCACAATGGAATCAAACTAGAAATTAGTAAAAGAAAGACAACAGAAAAATCTTCAAGTATTTGAAAGCTAAACAACGTATTTCTATATTATTCATGGGCTGAAAAGGTGTTTCAACATAAATCAAAGAATATGTTGAACTTAACAAAAATGAAAATATGTATGACGTATCAAAATTTGTGGGACATAGCTAAAGCAGTGTTGAGAGAGAAATTTACACTACTAAAAGCTTATAATTAGGAAGGAGAAAATGTCTCAGATAAGCTCCCAACTCAAAAACCTAAAAAAAGCAAAGCAAAAAAGAAAGAAAACCTAAAAAAAGAAAAGAAAGCAGAAAAGAGGAAATATTAAGGAGTAGAAATCAATGAAATTTAAATCAGAAAAACAATAGATAAAAATCAAGGAAATAAAGAACTGGTCCTTTGAAAAGATCAATGAAATTGATAGACCCCCTAGCGAGATTGACAAAGACAAAGAGAGAGAAGACACAAGCTACTAGTGTCAGGAACAAAATGGGATAGCTATATGGATCCTGCGGACATCAACAGTATAATAAGGAAATAACCATACACACATAAATTTGACTATTCCTTGAAAAACATAAGCTACCACAGCTCACACAATACGAAACAGATCATTTGAACAATCCTGTCACTACTAAGAAAACTTAATATGTTAAAACACTTCCCCAAAAAGAAATCTCCAGGTCCAGACAGTGTCACTGGTGAATTCTACCAAACGTTTAAAGAAGAATTAACACCAATTCCACATACTCTCTTCTAAAAAACAGAAGAGAAAGGAACACATCGTTTTATTAAGCTAGTATAATCCTGATACCAAAATCAAAGAAAGTACAAAAAAAGAGTACAGACCAATATCCCTCATGAATAGATACACAAAAAGTCTTAACAAAAGATTAGCAAATAGAATTCAACAATACTTTAAAATAATTATACACCATTCCCAAGCCTGCTTTCAACATTTGAAAATCAATCAACATAATCTACTCTATTAACACACTAAAGAAGAAAATCACAATTAGGTCAATGAAGAAAAAGCACATGACAAATTTTAACACCTATTCATACAAAAACTCAGAAAAATGGGAATAGAGGGAAACTTCCTAAACGTGATAAACATTTACAGAACACTGACAGCTAACATTATATGGTCAGGCATCACTGACAGAATGACAGAGATTCATTCTGAGAAAGGTGTCAGTAGGTAATTTCATCACTGTGTAACATTACAGAGTATACTTACACAAACCTAGATGGCACAGTCTACTACACACCTAGGCTATATGATACAGCCTATTGCTTCTAGACTACAAACCCGTACAGGATGTCACTGTACTGAACACTGAAGGCAATTGTAAATATTTGCATATCTAAACATGGAAAAGATATGGTAAAAATATGGTATAAAAGATGTTTAAAATGGTACACTTGTATAGGGCACTTACCATGAATGGAGTTTGCAGGACTAGAAGTTTCTCTGGGTGAGTCACTGGGTAAGTGGTGAGTGAATGTGAAGGCCTAAGACATGATGCTTACTGTAGACTTTACAAACATCACATACTTAGGCTACACTAAATTTATTTTAAAAACAAAGTGAGTGATTGTGCTATGACATTACAATGGCTAGTGTCACTAGGGGTTAAGAATTTTTCAGCTATAATCTGAAGGGGCCACCATCATATATGCGGTCCATCGCTGACTGAAACTTTGCTAAGCACATGACTATACATGATGGTGAAAGACTGAATGCTTTCTCCCCAGGACTGGGAACAATTCAAGGAAATCCATTATCAACATCCTTTTTCAAAATAATGCTAGAAGTTCTATGTACATATGCTATGATTCTCTCCACATAACATTCTTGAAAAGACAAAAATCATAGAAATGGAGAACAGATTGGTGGTTGCTAGGGGTTAAGGAGAGGGTTAAAGAGAACATAGTGTGGAAGGGAAGTAGGTGTGGTTATAAAAGGGCAACAGAGGGCTCCTTGTGGTGATGGAAACGTCTGTGTCTTGACCTATCAATGTCAATATCCTGGCTGTGATATTGTACTACAATAATGCAAGATGTTACCATTGGAGGACAATGGGTTAAGAGTACATGGGATCTGTATATTATTTCTTACATCTGCATGTCAATCTACAGTTAGCTCAAAATAGAATGTTTAATTTAAAAACAAAAAAATCACCCTGTCAGCTGTGGGGAGAATGAATGATTAAACAAACAAACAAACAAAAAACAATAGTGGCAAAAGAAAGACCTATTAGGAAAACACAAAGTTATCCAGGCAAGAGATGACCATGCTAGAACTAACATGCTAGAAGTTGAAACAAGGAGAAGTAGATAGATATGGGACATACAGAGAAGCAGAATCAACAATATTTGTTGATAAGTTAGCTGTGGAGAATGAAAGAAAAAGTCGAAAATGACTTCAAGGTTTCTTACTTGAACAACTAGACAGATAATGCCATCATTTAGTGAGATAAGGACAATTCTGTTCTACAGAAACATTTGAGATTAAAGATTTAAAACATTTGAGATTGTTACAATTGCCCCTACACATGAAGAGCTTTCAAGGTTTAACACAAGCTACAGTACTTTGAATAAAATCTATGAAGAAAACATAAGCCTAAAAAGTTCAAAAATAAGAAAGTACTGCTGAGTCACAAATTCTCAATTCCATCATTTTTTCAAGAATTTTAATACCACAGTAAGAAGGGGTTCCTTACCCTGAATTGTAAACAAACTGTCTACTTAAAATATTTTTTTCCACTCGAACTGATGTTCTCATGTAGGTGTTTTCTTCCTGAGGTCAGACAAGGATGCTTCACCTAGTTAGACATAATTGGATGACCTTAGAAAACTTATTTCCCCTGAAACACGTGATGAGGGTCTGCAGCTTAAATGAACACATCCAGGACTCAGTCTTTTCTTTTAAGGCAATGCTTGGTTCTCATCCATTACCATCAACTCTTGTTTTCCTCACAAATGCGAGTCAGTGGGCTGCAGCCCCTGGTTGTCATAGCAACTGCAATTTCACGCACCAAAATGGTTTTCTCAGAACACAGACTTCGAGTAGCACTTTTTTCCCAACATACATTTTAGCACATGAAGAATTTGGTGCCATTTCCAGTCATCTCTTTTGTCTGAGATATGTTTTGCTTATATAATGTCACAGTGACTAAAGACCAAGACCAAAAAAAGATTTCCAGCTTTGTACCTTAATTAGACCTTTGATTGTAAGTGCTTCCTTGGCTGCTATCGGCTCCTGAACAGTCTGCTTTGGGTATTGTATCCCAAGAATATCATAAAGACAGGTCATCAGGTTCAGCCTACAAGGCAACAATAATCTACTGAAATATCCTGAAGGAAAGGTCCTACATATCCCTTTCTTTCATGCTCTTATTCTTCTAGTCTAGTGCTTCCTGCTGGCCAAGAAAAGAAAAAAAGAGAATGATGAATTTTCTCAATTGTAATATTATGAGAACTAGGGAAAAAATCATGAAGGCAGTGGTTTGTCGTTTGAGGGGTTTCCAAATGGCCTTAGAGTGCACCTACACTACCACTCCCTCTATCTCATCCATGGCAAACACTGAAAATCTACAACAGCCCTCTTTCCCTCTGAGCCCAGTATAAAACCTCAGAATCTTTCTCAAGACAACATTCCAGGCACGAGCAATTTGCCATCTGGGGGCTAGAATCTTCGCTAGTGTTTCAAAATGTCAGGTTCAGCACTCTGTAGGAGTCAAAAACTAATCCTTACACAGAGCTAAGATTTTGCAAAACAATCTGAAAACTAGTCTGAATAACTCACTTGCAAAGTGAACTAGTCCATACTCATCAACTCAGGCAGTTAAAATATGATGTTAATGCAAAGTCACAGAGGAATCCCAGATGGGTCTCTTAGCCTTTCGCTCTTGCCGGAACACTGACTGTATTCTTAGCCTAACCAGCTATGCCACAAGTATATACTATATCAGACATTTTTAAGTGTCAGATTTTTAAAGTATGTATGAATATCAGCTCAAAACTATCATTACTAACAGAAAAGCAACTTAGAGTACATATTTAAATATAAGCCCATTAGGAACACAGTTTATGTGTCTTACTTACCATTATATCCACAATGTCTAGAGTAATATTTGGCACATAATAGGCACTCAAAAAGTACTTGTTACCTTCACACCCATTAGGATAACTATTATTAAAAAATATACAAACAGAAAATAACAAGGTAAGGATGTGAAGAAACTGGAACTCTTGTGCACTCTTGATGACAATGTAAAATAGTATTGCTGCTATGGAAAACAGTATGGAGGTTCCTCAAAAAAATTAAAAAATAGAACCATTATATGATCCAGCAATCTAATTTTTGGGTACATATACAAAAGAACTGAAATCTGAATCTTGAAGAGATATTTGCACACTCATGGTCATTGCAGCATTATTCATAATAGCCAAGAGGTGGAAGCAACCTAAATGTCCATCAATAGATGAATGGATAAAGAAAACATGATATAGACATACAGTGGAAAGTTATTCAACCTTAAGAAAAAAAGAAATTCTGACATATACTAAAACATAGATGAACCTTGAGGACATTATACCAAGTGAAATCAGCCAGTCACAAAAAGACAAATGTGATTCCACTTATACGAGGTATCTAAAGTAGTCAAATTCATAGACACCGAAAGTAGACTGGTGGTTTCCAGGAGCTGGGGGAAGGAGGAAAAGGGGAGTTGTTGTTTAATGGATGTAGAGTTGCAGTTTTGCAAGATGAAAAGTTCTGGAGATTAGTTGTACAACAATGTACATACAGTTAACACTACTGAGCTATACACTTGAAATGGTTAAGATGGTAACTTTTATGTTATATTTTAACACAATTTTTAAAAATACCTATTAAATCAATGAATTGAAAGATTTCTTTCTCCTCTAGAATAGTGGCTCTCAATCAGAAGTGATTTTGTGCCCCAGGGAACATTTGGCAATGTAAGGAGACATTTTTGGTTGTCATAGCTGGGAGTAAGAGTGGCTACTGGCATCTAGAAGATGGAGGCCAGGGATGCTATTAAACATCCTACAAAGCACAAGACATTCCCAAACAACAAAAAATTATCTGGTCTCACAATGTTAATAGTGTCAGGTTGATAAATCCTGCTCAAGAGTTTTCTGTTCAATAAGAGTATCTATATAAAATGCATAGCTCAGAGCCTTAATGTTAGTCTTATAATAATCATCATCATAATTATTATTATTTAACTCTAGGTTAAGACTGAGAAGTTTTTATTTCCTTAACTTGTATTTGACACAGTAAACTGAGGTCAAGTTGCCTACAAAATGAGTCTACTATACATCCTTCCACTTCCATCAGGAAACTATTGAGGGAAAGGGAGAGTCTGTAATACATTCAAAAGTCTCATGCTTCTGGCTAACCCAATCTCAGAGCACTGCCCAGATCAAGATTTTCCTGAGTTGCTCAGAAAAGCAGACAATAAGGGTCCCCAGACAATAAGGTTCTCCCAAGGCAATCAGGACCTGTGATGTAAACTCTAGACCAAAAGAAAATCTCAGATGTCCTCTCATTCTAGCGTCTCTTTCCAAAGATTAGGCCATTTGTTTGAGGTTTGAACCAGTTCCTTTAGATGATTATACAACCAAAATGGTGTCCAGGGTCTCTCTAATACTATATCATAAGGAGTGGAAATTTCCTTGAACTCCTTACCTTTATGGTATAGAAAACTCCAAAGTATTACCTAAGACTTCTATGAATCATGTCCTATGAATTTAGAATCTCAGGGCCTGTAGCCATTTGTGCTCACTCTATCGTGTTCCCTGACATAGTCTTAGTTTCTCTTTATTGATCTCCATTAAAACAAAATAATAACAAAAATCTAGCCACACCAAGAGTTCTGAGATTTGGGGTTACTTCTCTGAAATCTTCGTAGGGAGCATAGAAATCAGTCACATAGAGGAAGACTCAACAGTGTCTCCTGTTGTGGTCATTCTCCCCTCTCCCTCCTTGGTTCCCCTCCCACTCAGAAGTAAATCAAGCCAGGCACACTGGCTCATACCTGTAATCCTAACACCTTGGGAGCCTGCGGTGGGAGGATCACTTGAGGCCAATAGTTCAAGACCAGCTTGAGAAACATGGTAAGACATCCCCCCACCACACCCCTAGTCTCTAAAAAAATAATAATTAGCCAGGTGTGGTGGTGCACACCTATGATCCCAGCTACTTGGGAGGTTGAGGTGAGAGAATCACCTGAGTCAAGGAGTTCAAGGCTGCAGTGAGCTATGATCATGCCGCTGCACTCCAGCCTCAGTAACAGTGTGACACCCTGTCTCAAAAATAAATAAATAAATAAATAAATAATTCATTCCCTTCCTTGGAAATCTTGAAACTTGTCCCAAAGGGTCTTATTATGCCAACTCATCAAAGAACTCTCTTAACAAAGATGGATCTTTCCCAGAAGGAATTTTCATAGTACCTGCTAAGAGAATACTATTTTCTCCATGTTTTACAATGACAAAGTATATCGCCAATGGTATTTTAAAATCCTTCCTCCAAAACTATGCATGAAGAACCTTCCAATAAAGAAGCCACATTCCCCATTTTACTCTTCCCCCAATTTCGTCTCCTGTGTCCCAACTACAGTGAAGGCATGAGGAATTCAAATAAGCCTGGTCCTATTTCTTGTCAATGCACAGCCCACCTAAAATGCTACACTACGTTTAGGAATAATTGCAGAGATTAGAGATCATGTATTTCCCAAGCATCTCCTGCCACTTGCGTACAGAGGGGTGATTTCAGTTCCAGCAAGAAGACACCTGTGTGACCTGTGTGAAGGGCTTGAGTGGCAAGAAAGGGCAGCACCTGTGGGAAGAGTGGAGCCTCTGATGAGCACAGCAGAAGGAGCTTTGGTTCTGGCAAGCAGCTGTGGCAGAATTTCTGGCATCCAAGCCCCAACATCATAAAGGCCACTAGAATAGTGTGGCTGGGGATTTTCTGGGCTGCACTGCCTTTGGTTGAATTGTTTCTGTTTGTAACTCAGTTGAGTTCTGTGGCCATCTCTAAGATTCTGTAAGTTGCCAAATAGCCTCTAACAAAATACCCATCAGCTGAGCAAAGTGGATTCTGCTGTTTGCAACCAAAAACTCTAATCAAAGACAGTTAGTTAAGTTTGGGGAGGGGATAGCTGGATTGTCCTGGAAATTAACAGCAATAACACAGTAACACTTACTAAACTTACTAAGTTCTAACCACCTTACATATGTAAATTCACCTTACGTATGTAAATACTCAGAACAACCATAAGAGTAGATATCATTATTCACTACATTTTAAGATGCCAAAACAAATCCAGAAATATCACTTGACCAATATCACCCAGATAGTAAGTGAAGGAGACAAGATTCAAACCCAGGCAATTGATTCCAGAACCATGCTCATAACTACTACAGTATGCCATCTCTCTGGTCAACAACTGGGTCTGGAATTAAAGGGTCTGGAATTAAAGTTCTTCAAAACATACTGTGCAGGGCAAACAAAGCACATTCTCTGACAATCATATCTAAAATAGCCACACACCTTTACCCTATGCTGCTTTGTTTTCTTCACAGCACTCACTACTTTCTTCAATTATGTCATTTTATTGCTTACTGTCTATCCCTCATACGAATATAATCTTTAGATGGTACATGAGTAATCTATTGTTGCATAACAAATTACATCAAAACTTGGCAGCTTCAAACAACAAATATGTAGGATGGGGGAGTCAGGAATACAAGAATAGCTGGGCTGGTGGTCTGGCTCAGGGTCTCTCAGGAGGCTATGGTCAAGCTACGGCGCAGGGCTGCAGTCATCTGAAGGTTAACAGGGGCTGGAGGATGCTCTGTTCACCCACAGGGCTGTTGGCAAGATGCCTCAGTTCCTGCCAGGTGAACTTTTTCACAGGGCTGTCTGAACACATGGCAGCTGACTTCTCCCAGAGAGACTGATCCAAGAGAAGACAAGAAAATAATGCCACAATGTCTTTTAAGACCTAGTCTCCAAGTCACATACTGCCATATTCTATTGATTAGAAGTGAGTCACTAAGTCTAATCACACTCAGTGAGATGAATACATTGGGGATGGGTGGATTGGAAGCAATTTTGGAGACTGGCTACCAAACATGGACTATGACTTGTTCATTGTTATATCTGCAATACCTAGTACACAGCAGGTGTTCCATATGTATTTATTGAGTTTGCAGAAGATTCCAGTACACATTATGTATTTATTGGTTGAGTTTGGGGGAGATTCCGGTGCACAGTAGGCATTCCATGTGCCTTTACTGGTTGAGTTTGGGGGGAAGCTGTGTCACTGTATACAGCTCACATAGATGTGAAATAAGCAGCACATGCAAGTAAGCAAAGCCATGGGTGTGTATGAGATCATCCAGAAAAAGGTAAGACAAAAAGGAGCAGTAGACAAAATCTTCATGAATGTCAAAGTCCATGAATGTTCAGAGAGGGAATTTAGGTTGGCTTCTTGTTCTGGCAGCAGGGCAAAGTCAGTAACCCAAACCTTACTTCCCCCTGCCCCAAATACAAACATACACAAATGACACATTAAAAATAATAATGCTGAATCACTGAGCCTGAAAGAAAAAAAAAACGGAAGCCTTAAAAAGGAAATTCAGTTGGGCACAGTGGCTCATGCCTGCAATCCCAGCACTTTGGGAGGCTGAGGACTGTTTGAGCCCAGAAGTTACAGACCAACCTGGGCAATACAGCAAAACCTATAAAAAATACAAAAATTAGTGGGGTGTGGTGGTGCATGTCTGTAGACCCAGCTACTCAGAAAGGTGAGGTGAGAGGATCACTTGAGCCAGGGAGGTCCAGGTTGCAGTGAGCCGTGATTGTACCACTGCATGCCAGTCTGGGTGACAAGGCAAGACCCTGTCTCAAAAAAGAAAAAAAAAGGAAACTCGAAGCCAGTACTGAAATCTCCAGCTCTACAGAGGCCATAAGACCTGGGGGCCGAGTTTTCATGCTCATGCAGAGGAAGGGCAAACCTGGGAGCTGGAAATGAGACACCTGGATGAAGCTATGACCCAAACAAGGTTGACCTATCTGAAAAGGGAACTAGAAAAACGGTGCTTACTGACAGAAAAAAAGAAGCAAGCACGAAGACAGAAGGTCTGGGTAGGAAGATAGATTCTCCTGTTAGAAATAAAACCCAATATTGCACCAAGCATAATATGGGAATCCCAAATCAAGAAATTAAATATAAAATTTAGTCCTGAATGAGTGGAATCCCTGAGGCTTTGGCAGAAATGAATACAAAACTGCTCTAGGAAACATTGCAACTCAGAATGCACTAAATCCCTAGAGAAAAAAAAATACCATTGAAGGGCTGCACACAGCAGCTCATGCCTATAATTTCAGCACTGTGGGAGGCCAAGGAGGGAGAATCACTTGAGGCCAGGAATTTGAAACCAGCCTGGGCAACATGACGAGACTTTGTTTTCACAAATCAAAAAAATCAGCTGGGTGTGGTGGTGCACACATGTAGTCCCAGCTACTTGGGAAGCTGAAGAGGGAGGATCACTGGGGCCCAGGAGGTCAAGGCTGCAGTGAGCAGTGATCACACCACTGTACTCCAGCTCAGGTGACAGAGTGAGACCTTGTCTAAAAAAAAAAAAAAAAAAAAAAAAAGGATAACTCATGATTAAAAACAAAATACAATTTTTTTGAGATGGAGTGTCACCCTGTTGCCCAGGCTGGAGTGCAGTGGTGTGATCTTGGCTGACTGTAGCCTCCACCTCTCAGGTTCAAGAGACTCTCCTGCCTCAGACTCCTGAGTAGCTGGGATTATAGGCGCACGCCACCATGTCCAGCTCATTTTTATATTTTTAGTAATGACAGGGTTTCACCATGTTGGCCAGGCTGATCTTGAATTCCTGACCTCAGGTGGTCTGCCCACCTGGGCCTCCTAAAACACTGGGATTACAGGTGTGAGCCACCACACCTGGCCACAAAATACAAATTTTGTGAGAAAACAAATCATCATGAGAATCAGCAGACACAAGGAATGTGAAAACTGGCACCCAAAACTAGGAGAGAAAAATCTTTTAAAAGATTATAAGATGAGTATGTTTAAAATGATCAAAGATGTTTAAGAAGGAATAGAATCGTAACATAGGAATGAACACTGAAAAAGGTATATCTGAGGAAAAAGTAACATGTATGTATATATGTTATACATATATCCAGAATATATAAAGAATTCCTAACAACACAACAACAAAAATAAACTGATTAAAATATAGGAAAAGGACTTGCATAAAACTTTCTCCAAAGAGGATATACAAATGGCTAACAAGCATATAAAAAGATGTCCAACATCACTAATCATCAGAGAACTGCAAATCAAAACCACAATGAGCTATCACTTCATGTCCATTAGGATGGCCACTGTGGAAAAAAAAAAAAAGTATTTGGCAGGATGCAGAGAAACTGGAACTTTGTGCACTGCTGGTGGGAATGTAAAATTGTGAAAGCTGCTGTGGAAAACAGTATGAAGATTTCTCAAAAAATTAAAAGTAGAGCTACCATAGGATCTAGCAATCCCACAACATGGATCAACCTTGAAGATATTATACCAAGTAAAATCAGCCAGTCACACAAAGGCAAATACTGTATGATCCCACTTATATGAGGTATCTAAAGTAGTCAGATTCGTAGAGACAGAAAGCAGAAGGGTAGTTAACAGAGGCTGGGGCGAGGGAGAAAAGGGGAGTTGTTTAATGGGTGTAGAGTTTCAGTTTCGCCAGATGAAGAGTGCTGGAGACTGGCTGTACAACAATGTGCACGTAATTAACACTACTGAACTACACACTTAAAAATGGTTAAGATGGTAAATATGTGGCATGTGTTTTTTTGCCACGATAAAAAAGGCCTAAATCCCCCCAAAAAAGCCATTATTACTTCTTCAAATTACAGAAATTATTAAAACTCAACATATAGGCCACTTGTATTAATTCCTTGGCCTTCAGATTTCAAGGTGATAATCTACTGAAAACAATACTAGAGTAATAAAAAGTCTATGCATATGAATGAATTAACAACAGCGTGAATACATGCTTTTCATTAGTGGATGAGAGGATGGGCAATGCAAAGAATGTAGACAGAGGATTTTTTTTTTTTTTTCTCTGAGACAGAGTCTGGCTCTGTCGCCCAGGCTGGAGTGCAGCGGCACGATCTCCACTCACTGCAAGCTCCGCAGACTCCCAGGTTCACGCCGTTCTCCTGCCTCAGCCTCCCGAGAAGCTGAGACTACAGGCGCCCGCCACCACGCCCGGCTAATTTTTTTGTAGTTTTAGTAGAGACGAGGTTTCACCGTGTTCACCAGGATGGTCTCAATTTCCTGACCTCGTGATCCGCCCGCCTCGGCCTCCCAAAGTGCTGGGATTATAGGCGTGAGCCACTGCGCCCAGCGACAGAGGATTTTTAAATAAATGCTTCAAGTCCCAGTAAAGGCAGGGGTTCAGGCTGATGAGCTTTAGGCTATCCTTAGCCAAGAAACAGCTTCTCCACCAGCATCGATGCTGGGAAACAGCACATTCCTCCCCTGCCCAGGGTACTGGAAGGGTGTACCCTATGTGCATTCTCCATGTCCCCTTTAAAGGAGAACAGAAGCAAGGCTGACTGCTTCCAGTTTCTAGGGGAGTTCAATGGCCTTCTTGCATCACACACAGTGGCAATGGCAAATATTCCCAATCATGTATTTTGTCCTCCAGATTCTACTCCATCTGTTAGCTGTAATTTTAGAGTGTCTGTTGAGAAAATGCCTTAGTTTATAATTATTTTTGTCATTGACTATCCATCCCGTGATTGGCTAAATCAGGGAAATAAAAGAGACCTGAAGGCTCATAACACAGGCTTACCCTAGTATGTATAGGAGAAGCTAACTTAGATCTGCTCGCCGATGAGGATTTTAGGCTGACACTACTCCGAGTCATGAAGAGCCTGATTGACTTTGCTCTTCTGTGAGTACTTACATTCTGGTTTTTACAACTTTCCCAATATTGATACCGTACCTGAAAATGAAACGTAAGTTCCATTCTCAATTAATATGGTGCTGGGCACCATGGAATGCCCACTCACTGGCTCCATTTGGGAAGGTGGTATCAGCTGGAAAGGCTAAAAGAATTAGCATCAATTACTCTGAAGAAGAGAAACATTACTAATGGAGGTTCTGAGATAGTACTGACTGCAAGCGCTCTGTTCATACCACCAATAAATCCCTTAAATGTCCTAAGACTCCAATATCTCACCAAGCTGACTGACTAAACAATCTAGAGTCAACAAACTCTAGATGGAAAGCCTCCAAACACCCTACTTATCTAAGGAAAAAAGCCACACAATATGACCACTAGCCAAGTCTATCAACCATGACATAATATAACCATGGCAGATCTTTTTAGGAACTACTTTACTTATAATATGCAGAGTGTCTGAAATAATTTAATTATAAAACTATATTTTAGCCCGGGCATGGTGGCTCACACCTGTAATCCCAGCACTTTGGGAGGCCAAGGCTGGCAGATCACAAAGTCAAGAGATCGAGACTACCCTGGCCAACATGGTGAAACCCCATCTCCACTAAAAATACAAAAATTAGCTGGGTGTGGTGGCACGCACTTGTGGTCCCAGCTACTTGGGAGGCTGAAGCAGGAGAATCACTTGAACCCAGGAGGCGGACGTTGCAGTGCGCCAAGATTGCGC
Source organism: Macaca mulatta (assembly GCF_049350105.2). Lineage (NCBI taxonomy): Eukaryota > Metazoa > Chordata > Mammalia > Primates > Cercopithecidae > Macaca > Macaca mulatta. The sequence continues at coordinate 17,176,542 of NC_133412.1, forward strand.
CACTGCACTCCAGCCTGGTGACAGAGTGAGACTCCATCTCAAAAAAAAAACAAAATAACAAAAAAAACCTATATTTTAGTGTCAATGTGTCTAAGAAATTGTATCTTTAACCCGGCTTTGCAAGATAAATCTTTCTTTTTTGTTCAGGATTTGTGACAATCTCCATTTAATATTCTGTACTCTTTAAGAGTGACATAAACAGTGTGCCCAGCAGGAAATCTGACATCGGTTCACATCAAAGAGACATCAGCTGGCTGCCAGCTGGAAAGTTTCTAGTATTTCGATTCAGAACTTTCTCATCAAAATGTTAAAGGTCTATTTTACAAAGGAAGCAGTAGCTGCATAGCAAATCTTAAGATGACTTTTCCAGGTCTTTAGAATCAATGTTGAATTATCAGCCCAATTGAATCCTGTGCCTTTTAACAAGATGACATACCCAAGTACCATGGCTGGGTCCCTCTCTGTTCCAGGTTATTGTGTAGGACCCTTTTCTCCTCCGGAGCCCTTTAGAAACTGCCATTCTAGTAGTTGCCTGACTAGAACTGCTGAATCTCTTGGCTTAGCCCCCATTTCTGGCCCTGCCTTTGCCCTTGGAGTCAGAATCCACTTCTCCTGGTTCCACTCTCAGTGTTTGGTTGTTTAAACTTAAATTTTTACTGGTACAATCTAAAAACAGAATTATCAAAAGTTTATGTTTTATTCTGAGCAGTAAGGTATAGGGAATAGAAAAAGAAAAGAAAAATGTGTATTACGAGTAATTTTGCTAAAAATGTAAAAAGCCCAAGCTTACCTATAAGAATAAAAGGTAAGAACTTTTAAACATGATATCCTACCTGATGAAATAAGTGATGATATTCTCCCCATCAGGAAAAGCAGGCTCTTTGATGCATTTGTTGGCATGTGAGCTGGTTCATGTAAATAAAAACTACAGAGGTGAAAATCAGACAGATTCTAAGAATCCTTTCCAAAAGTCAGTAGACCACTACAGTTAGTTTCAGGTCACACATTTGCAACAATTCTATAAATATAGTCATGTGCCAAATAAGCATGTTTTGGTCAATGACAGACTGAATATACAATAGTGGTCCCATAAGATTATAATAGAGCTAAAAAAAAGACTGTCACCTAGTGGTCTAGTGACATCACAGCCATCTTAAAGTCACAGCACAGTGCATTATTCATGTGTTTGTGGTGATGCAGGTGTGAACGAACCTGCACTGACATTCATATAGAAGTACAGCACATACAATTATGCACAGTATATAATGCTTGATAATGAAAATAAACTACTATGGTACTTTTTGCTTATGTATTTACCATATTATACCTCTAATCTTTATTTTAGAGTGTATCACTTCTACTTATATTAAAAAAAAAAAAGTTTACTCTAAAATAACTGCAGGCAGGTTCTATAAGAAGTATTCCAGAAGAAGGCACTATTGTCTTGGAGATGACAGCTCCACGCCTGTTATTGCCCCTGAAGATCTTCCTATGGGACAAGATGTGGTGGTAGAAGAGAGTGATACTGATGATCTTGATTCTGTGTAGGCCTAGCTAATGTGTGTGTTTATGTCTTAGTTTTTAACAAAAAGTTTAAAAGTTTAAAAAAATAAAAATTTTTTAAACAGAAAAAAGCTAAAGAATAATGATATAAAGAAAAAAATTGTACAGCTATACAATGTGTTTTAAGCTAAGTGTTATTACAACAGAGTCCAAAAGCGTTAAAGCATTTAAAATTTATAAGGTTAAAAAGCCACAGTAAGCTAAGGTTAATTTATTAATTTATTATTAAAAGAACATTTCAAAAATAAATTTAGCGTAGCCTAAGTGTACAGTGTTTATAAAGTCTATAGTAATGTAGAGTAATGTCCTAGACCTTCACACTCACCAAGTCACCCAGAGAAATGTCCAGTCCTGCAAGCTCCATTCATGTTAAGTATCCTACACAAGTGTACCATTTTTTATCTTTTATACTGTAGTTTCACTCTACCTTTTTTATGTTTAGATATGTTTAGATACATAAATACTTAACCACTGTGTAATAATCTAGCCTCGGTATGTAGCAGGCTATACCATCTAGGTTTTGTAAGTGCACTCTATGGTGTTAACACAGTAATGAAATCGCCTAATGACACATTTATCAAAATGTATCCCCATCGTTAAGCAAAGCATGACTATGTAATGAATATAAGGCTTGTATATTACTGAGCGTAAGACGGCCACTGCAGTCTGGTGTTGAGAATATGGGCTCACATCATAGTTCAAATATTCTTTCCCTTGAATAATTTTCGAACTCTCAGAAAATAAGCACGTATACAAAACAACCCCTACTAAGCTGAAAAGTGTGGTAAATATGTGACCCTATGTCACATAGGGTGGTTTCCTACCAGATGCTGCCTGATTTGACCCCCTTTCTTACCGCTCGGTACTCAGATCCCCAACTCCTGACCAGCAACGATCAGAAGACCAGCAATGGAATAAGGCTCAGATGAACTAACAAATCTTTGTTTCACCTATTCTTTTTTTAAGGTTGAAAGTTGAACAGATCATTAAACTGTCACCACATCAAAAGGGCTGTATCAGAATAGAGAACCCAGAAATAAAGCCATACATTTACAGCCAACTGATCTTTGACAAAATTGACAAGACTATGCACTGGGGAAAGGATATCCTTTTCAACAAATGGTGCTGGGAAAATTGGATTGGCATATGCAGAAGAATGAAACTGGACTCCCATCACAAAAATCAACTCAAGATGAATTAAAGACTTAAACTTAAGACCTAAAAACTATAAAAATACTAGAAGAAAACCTAGGAAATGGGAAGAGATTGTGAGGACAGACAACATAAAAGAGGAAACCTAGGAAAAACTCTTCCAGACATTGGTCTAGACAAAGAATTCATGACTAAGACCTCAAAAATACAGGCAACAGAAACAAAAATAGACAAATGGGACTGAATCCAACTAAAAAAGCTTCTGCACAGCAAAATAAATGATCAACAGAGTGAACAAACAACCTGCAGAATGGGAAAAAATATTTGCAAACTATGCATCTGACAGGGGACTAATGTCCAGAATTTACAAGGAACTCAAACAGAGCAACAAAAAAATCCCAACAATCCCATTAAAAAGCGACCAAAAAGCATGATAGACATTTTTCAAAAGAAGACATATAAATGGCCAGCAGGCATGTGAAAAACAAAAATGCTCAACATCGCTAATCATCAGAGAAATGCAAATTAAAACAACAATAAGATATCACCTTACACCAGTCAGAATGGCTATTATTAAAAAGAAAAAAATAATAACAAATGTTGGCAAGGATGTAGAGAAAAGGAAACTCTTACACACTACTGATGGGAATTTAAATAAGTACAACCTCTATGGAAAATATATGAAAATTTCTCAAAGAATTAAAAATAGAACTATCATTTGATCCAGCAATCCCACTACTAGGTATCTACCCAAAGGAAAATAGATCCTTTTATCAAAAAGATACCTGTACCCATAAGTTTGTCACAGCACTATCCACAATAGCAAAGATATGGAATCAACCTAAGTATCCATTAACAGATAACTGAATAAAGAAAATGTTACATATATACACAACGGAATATTATTCAACCATAAAATACAATGAAATTATGTCTTTTGCAGCAACATGGATGGAAGTGGAGATCATTATCTTAAGTGAAACAAGTCAGACACAAAATGACAAATACCATATGTTCTTCCTTATAAGTGGGAGTTTAATAATGTGTACACATGGAGGTAGAGCATGGAATGACAGACAATGGAGACCCAGAAGGGTGAGGAGGTGGAAGGAGGATGGATGATAAAAAATTATTTAATGGGTACAATGTACATTATTTGGATTACGGATACCCTAAAAGCCCTGACTTCACCACTATGTGATCTATGCATGTAACAAAATTACAAGTGTACCCCATAAATTTATACCAAAAAAGGACTATATCAAAGTGCCATCTTCCACCAATTGCTTTAAACCCTATGGAAAAAATATCTAACAAATTTACATATGCATTGGCAACATCTAACAAAATTACATATGTATTTTCCCTTTGACCCAGCAATCCCACTTCTATGAACCCATCTAGAAGATACACTTTCACAAATATAAAACAATATATGAAATAGTTATTCATTGTAGCACTAGTTGTAATAGTGAAAGACTGGAAACAAAACAGATATCCACCGAGAGGGAACCAGTTAAATAAATTATGTACACACAGTGGAGTTCTGTTAATCATAAAAAGGGATGAGCAAGATCTCTATGAGTACATATGAAAGGATTTCTTCCAAGATATATTATTAAGTGAAAAAAGTGTAGAAAAGAATATATGGTATGCTATTTTTTGTATAAGAAAAAGTGGAAAATAAGAATATATATACTACATGTTGTCTTATTTTTGCAAAACAAATACCAGAAATATAAATTTTAAAATGTATGAAAAATGGATATCTATAAGAGGTGAGATGGATGCTGTGGAAAGAACAGGCTGGACTTTTCTAAGTATCCCTCTTAATATACTTCTCCATTTTGAACAAGGTAAATGTTTAACATATTTAATAAATTGCATTAAACTAAAATGGGGAAAAACAAACCCCGTGATTGAACAAAACAGAAACAAGTAAATGTAATTGTGTCTCATATTAGTAACATAATCACACAAAGAAAGAATAATTTCAAGAAACTTTTGAACACTGTACATCCTTGTAAATATATATTCTAAGGACAAAACAGTAAGAAATAGCAAACTTCACTACTAGGATTACTGTCAGTAGCAATTTTGAAACTAATTTAAGTATATTATAGGATTTTTAAGTGAGTATGTTAATTTTTAAGAACCAAGATATTCTAAGAGAAAAATATATGTATAAAACTACCAACACAGAAATGTGGTAATTCTTACTTTGAAAAACATTTTTCAACAACGTAAGCATCATGCAAAACACCTGTGTAACAAACCTGTATGTGTATCCACGAATCTAAAATAAAAGTTGAATTTTTAAAATGTACTATTTTAAATGATACCATAAATGTGTGAAGAAATAAATCATTGAAACATATGAGGAAGGTGGACTGTCCAGAAGTCAGATTGGAAAGCATACAAAGGGGGAGCGACGTGGAGTGGGCATTGATGCCCGTGTTCTAAAACTGAGGGAAAAAGAGGGAGCAGCAGGATCAGGCAAGGGACAGACAGAAGGAAAGAATGGAAACCTGAGGTGTGGGCAGGCATCCAGAGAGGAGAAAGAGAATTCATACGAGGTATAATCAACATGTGGAACAGAGTCATGAGGAGTCCAGAATCCAAGTGAAAGATTAATTTCACTTGGAAATTGGTTCTTACTCTGAGAGTAGAGAGGAAAGTGGCAGGTGATGTCCTGAGATGAAGCTATAAAGTGCAGAACGAATCTGCAGGGGTTCATGCCAGCTGATGCCAATCAGACCCATAATACATGGGCTACACGTCTAGTGGGGCCAAGGCCAACTGATTCTACCACCATCATGCTGTGTCCGGTTTAAGGACTCTGGTAGAAGGTGCAATGGGCCCACAGAAAAGGGGCACTGGACTCAAACTAGGGGTTCAGATTCCAAATGTGAAGGATGAGAATGAGTTAGGCAGAGAAGGATGGGAGAGGAGACAGCAGACACACAGACGGGGACATCAGGAAATGCACAGCTGGCCAGGAAACGCCAAGGTCATGGCTGGCAGGAGGGGAGGGGAGGGGCAAGCCAGCTGGGAAACACCTCAGAGGCCCCAGGGTTTGAACCTCACCCTGGAGGCTACTCAGAGCCAAGGGAGGATTTTAGGTGGCTGAGTGAAATCAGCAGATGCGGGGTGGGGAGGATTTTAGAATTGGAGGAGCAAGAGACAGGAGGGACAGAAATCTACTTAGCACCTCTCCACAAGACGTGAGTAAACAGCGGAGAAAGAGCAGATCCTGGAGACATATTTATGAGGTCAAACCGACAGGAAAGAAAAGAGGAAAAGGGTGAAGTGAGGAGTGGACACAAGGCTAAGGCAGAGTGGGGCCTGGAGTATCCCGACCACCATCTAGATGGCTCAGGACCATCTATGATGAGTGATGTGAACTACAGTATCTCTGCTCAAGGTTTTGGAATAGGAGACAGTTTGAGTGGCTGGAGGGCAAGATTTTACATGAGCTTTGAAGTCTCTTCCAATGTTTACATTATTACCTGGATTCCAGCTATTTACTCAGGCTGATCCAACCAAAGCCTAAGCCATGATGCCACCCATTAAGACAATAAATGACATCTTACTAGAGAAGTGGGACGGGGCTGGAAGGACCTTCTACCATCATTATGAGATAGCTAAGTCCAAAGGGCACCAGGAATGAATGAACTGAGGTTTACACTGGTGCAAGGAGAAAGCAGGAGCAGGAAGCTAGCAGCAGAACAAAAGTCTGGGATCACAAACAGCCACCCAACAATGGGTTTCTCCAGGCTCTTGGAGTCCTTGTCACTTTTTTGACAAAAGTGACTGATGGTCAGGAGTAATGTGATTGGTGATGTGATCAGAATACAGGCTGCAGAGTGGTTTTTCTCAACAAAGACAGTCCATAAACCAGCCTAAGAACAAGCAGGCCCCCATGCTGACTCTGAGTATCAGGTAGCTTCTAAAGGAAGGCAGGGCAGAAGGGGGATCTTCCGATTTTAGTAAGACATACAAATGAGATATGATGTAGTTATTAGCAGCTTGGGCACGTCTTCCCTGGAACTGGCACATGGCTAACCACGGTATCTAGGTCAGTCAAAAAGGTCACTCAAAGACAAAGCAATGCTTTATGCATACAGTCATTTTTAAAACTACTTTTCCGGCCGGGCGCGGTGGCTCAAGCCTGTAATCCCAGCACTTTGGGAGGCCGAGACGGGCGGATCACGAGGTCAGGAGATCGAGACTATCCTGGCTAACACGGTGAAACCCCGTCTCTACTAAAAAAAATACAAAAAACTAGCCGGGCGATGTGGCGGACGCCTGTAGTCCCAGCTACTCGGGAGGCTGAGGCAGGAGAATGGCGTGAACCCGGGAGGCGGAGCTTGCAGTGAGCTGAGATCCGGCCACTGCACTCCAGCCTGGGCGGCACAGCGAGACTCCGTCTCAAAAAAAAAAAAAAAAAAAAATTAAAAAAAAAATAAAATAAAAATAAAAATAAATAAATAAAACTACTTTTCCAAAACGCTTGCTGTGGGGTTGTTTATTGGACTTTTAAGAATGCTCAGGATAAGGACTTTAAGAGAGATATCTTTAACTAGTGCTAACGTTAGCCCATTAACCCAGCAGTTACAATGAAATGTGGGCATAGACCTAAATCTCAGTAACCATCAGCTTGCCAGTCCTTGTGCAGGGGCTACCTGGACAGTCTTGTGCCCATACAAAAGGGCAGGAGCCAGGCCAGTGTCTGTCCTCTGCAGACACTTGATATTCACCTGAATGACCTGTCCGATGAGGTAACAGATCTGAAGAGTCTGAGGTCACTGGAAATGGGCTTGCTAGTAAAGTAAGAATTCCCCCAAATACAGCCTGGGCAACAAGAGCAAAACTCTTGTCTAAAAAAAAAAAAAAAAAAAAAAATTCCCCCAAATAAGTGCTTAGTCCTACAGAACATTTTCTGAGACATCTAAGTTTCCAAAAGTACTGTGCACACACTCCCCTCTGCATTCTGTTCAAGCGGCAGCACTGTCCTTCATCCCCACAACTGCTTTTTTTTTTTTTTAAAGAACCCTGTGGTGAGCTTTTTATTTTGCTATTTTACGGTCCATCATTTTTCTTTAAAAAGGACTCTATCATGGGTATTTTGGAAAATACTTAGGTTTGGTGAAATAAAAAATACTCTACATCTTTTCCTCCATCAAACTATTTTAAAAGAAGGCAGAGATTCTTGGATCTGGAGTCCCAGACACAGCAGCTGAAGCCACACAAGGCGGCAGCAAGCTGCTCATGACATCACTGCCGAGCTGTGGAGAAGAAACAGCTTTGTCACGATGCCGACCTCGGGCAGGTGTCTCAGCTCCCAGAGGTGCAGCCCTGAGCCATCAATCTTCCCAGACAAGAGCCACTTGTCACAAGCTGTTTACAGAGCACATCTATGAGGCCAAACTGTACTTCTCCATTCCTTAATTTTTTCTTCTCTCTTCTCCTCATCTTCATTTCCTCACCTTTTGTTCCCTTTTTAATCCCTTCGTTCTTTTGTTTCTCTCAATTATTTATTATTATTTTATTATTTATTTTGAACTCTTGTTCAAAGGCCTACTGCCTCTTTGCAATAGTCCAATATTAATCCTTTACCCCAATCACATGTGATCCTTAGAAATATTCCCCATCTTGTTTGACCTCTTCCAACTCTATCCCCAAATAGTCTCAGTGCATATTTTTTTTTAAATGTAGACATCATAGATGTGAGGTGGTGGTGTCCCATTAGTATATCTAGAAGTAAACACAGTTATTAAAGGGTAGTTTCTTAGGACTGCTAAAAAACAAGTTAACCACAAATTTCATGGCTTAAAACAACACACATTTATTCTTTTACAGTTCTGGAGGCCAGAAGTCCAAAATCAGTTTCACTGAGCTAAAGTCAAGGCGTCAGCAGAGCCAGTTCCTTTGGCAGCTCTAGGGGAGAATCTGTTTCCTTGCTGTTCTGCTTCTAAAGGCTGCTCATGATCCCTTCCTTGTGTCATTCCAACCTCCTGCCCCCATTGTCACATCTCCTCCTTCTGTAGTCAAATCTCCCTCCCTGTGCCTCGCTCTCATAAGAACATTTGTGATGACATTAAAGGCCCACCCGGATAATCCAGGAAAATCTCCCATCTCAAGATCCTTTATTTGATCACATCTGCAAAACCCCTTTTGCCACATAAGGTAATAGCCACAGGTTCCAGGAATTAGGACACGGATATCTCGGGGGCCTACTACAGGGGAGCTATAGCAACTTCATCATTTCTATTCCCTTCAAGAGAGCAGCAAAAGGGAATGACATCATTTAAGGGATAACCACGAATCTCTTCCTATTAGAAGAAAATGATAAATTCCAGTACTTTATTGACAACATATTATTTGTGATATCTTACAATGTATCTCTACTTATCAGTGTGTCATAACACCAAAACCAGAAAACTAACAAAATGGATCATTGGTGTGGGAGGCATAATTCTAAATTGAGCCCCCCAGATTGCCAAACCCTGGTCTACATACCCTGTATAATCCTCTCCTGTTGAGTGTGGGTGGGACCTGCAAGTATGATGGGATGCCACTCCCTTGATTGCACTGCATAATATACAAGACTGTCAGAGCCCACTGACTGAGATTCTCCTGCTGACTTTGAAGTGAGGTGACATGCTGTGAGAGGGCCCTCTCACTACAAACTGAGGATGGGTTTCTAGGAGCTTAGAGTCCCAGGTAATAGCCAGCAATAAAATGGGGACCCCATCCTAGAATTGCAAGAAATTGAATGCTGCCAACAACTTGAATGGGCTTGGAAGAGGACCTCAGCTAAGATAGCCTCAGATAAGATCGCAGCCCCCACTGACACCTTCATTTCAGCCTGGTGAGACCCTGAGCAGAGGACTCAGTTTACCCATGACAGAATCCTGGCCCACAGAAACTGACATAATACATTGTGTTGTTTTAAGTCACTAACTGTTAAACATAATAGAAAACTAATACAGTTGGCAAGCGCAGAATTTAAACAGGGAATTACAAGGACAGACTTTGGGAGGGTCGATAAACTATCTGAAATTATGTGAAAATTTTAGAATACGTGTGCATTTAACCAAGGAATGGGTTCATAACTTGCATCATATCTTCAACAGGCCAGTGGCCCAAAACAGATGAAGAACACTAAATTGGGGTCTAATGGAGCAGTCAAAAAATAATCTTTTGAGGTTCAAATCTGACATGATATCAAAGAGTAAGAGAGTTCCATAAAGAAAAAGTGGGGACTAATAAACCATTCTTTGTTAATATCCTTCCATCTCTTATCACCTAGGGCAAGGTAGAGAGTGGAGATGTGTGAGTACATTTCATTGCACAGTATTTCTGTAGAGAGAAATACAGTACTTCCTCCATCCCTCAGGGCAGGATTCACTGCCTTTAACAGAACTACTACACAACAGACAGTGCTCACCACATGGTAAAGTTGCCTTCCTCGATTGTCACCTTGACCTCATCCTCATGGTCCCTTTCCTAATACTCTACTGTAGTTCCTCACTGTTCTATGGCTAAAGGCTTTAAAGCCCTTTCCCAAGCTTCCCTGAATAAACTAAGTCCTCACTCTTCATCTCAAGAGTGTCTGCACAAACTTTTCCACCCGTGCAGGTGACCGATGACTGACGGAGTGATACCTTTCTATTACTTGATTTCCTAGCAACCAACAAAGTCAACCTGCCTGGGAACCTAAGGAATCAGGATTTGAATTCAAAGCACATACATTCATCTAATGTCAACACCATGCTATGTACTGATCCCTACTGAGTGACCTAAAAGCTAAAATGGGAAGACTTTCATAAATAAACCCTGAATTAGCAAATTAGATTGCTTTTTAATGGGAAAGGGATAATGAGGCCAATTTTATCCAATTCAGCATTTGTTTTCTGAGCACTTACAAATATGCAACCCACTGAGTTAGGCTCTGTAGAGAATACAGAGATTCCTAAAACAAGTTCCTTACATTCCCAAGGTTAGAATACGCTGGTGGCAGTGGCATGAAAATAACTCAGTAAAACTCTTTTAAGGCAAGAAGAAATAAGTTATATAATAGAGATACAAACAACATTGTAGGAGAAAAGAGGAGGTATGAAGTCTGACATGGTGGGCCTTGAAGAATGAACAGGTGAGGGAGGGCATTTGGGATGTTCATTCCAAACTGAAGCAGGATGAAGTTAACGACGGAGAGAAAACTAAACATACATAATGTGTGCAGAGAAGATGGGGAGTATGAGGAGGAGTACAGGCTGACAACTGGGTACAACAGGACATGAGGCTGGACACAACAGGACATCCCTTGCAAGATGAGACCCAATTATAAGAGATCAAAATAGACCAACTTTATCCTCTACGTAATGAGATACCAGGAAAGGACTTCATTGTGTTGTTGTTGCTGCTGCTAGTGTATTAGAGCGTGTATTAGTGTGTTCTTGCAGTGCTGTAAAGAAATATCTGAGACTGGGTAATTTACAAGAAAAGAGGTTTAATTGACTCACAGTTCTGCAGGCTGTACAGGAAGCATAATGTCAGCATCTGCTTCTGGGAGTGCAGGCACATAGTATGATGAAAGCAAGAGAGAGAGTTGGGTGGGAGGTGCCACATGTACCTTTAAAAGACCAGATCTCACAAGAACTCACTCACTTATCACAAAGATAGCACCAACCCATGAGGGATCTGCTCCCATGACCCAAACACCGCCCACCAAGCCTCACCTCCAGCACTGGGGATTACAATTCAACATGAGATTTGGGTAGGGACAAATATCCAAAATATCTGTGTGTGTGTGTGTGTGTGTGTGTGTGTGTGTGTGTGTGTGTGTGTGATCATGAGAGTAATAGAGTCCAAACAGTGCTGTAAGAAAATAACTTTGGTAGCAATAGGAGAAATGGCTTGTAGAAGCTAAAGATCAGAGAAATGAAAAACAGTTAAGAGTCCCTTCGAAAAATACAGATGCTGATAGGTAACGTGCTTTAAACATTAAGCACTATACTTGTATTGTCTTATCCGATCTTCAGGACAACCCTCACAAATTAGGTACTATAACTAACCACATTTTCTGCCTGAGAAAACAGAGGCTTAGAGAAAAGTTAAGCAGCTCTCCCAAAGTCATAAAGCTAGTGGGTGGAAGGAACAGATTCTTAAATCAAGTTTGACTCCAAAGCCCAAATTTTCACTACACTGTTTCTCAGATAACAAGGTCTGGACTAGAGCAGTGGCAGGTGATAATGGGAAACATTTCAGGGGCAGAATCAATTTGAGAATGAGAAAGAGGAAGAGAGAGAAATCAAATGTAACTGAAAGATTTCTGGCCCAGCTGTGTGCAGGCGGGGATACCACAGGCCAAGATGACAGCATAGAATCAAAAACTCCAACACCGGCTGCAGCAAATGAAGAGCTACTAAATCTGTGAATTTCATGGGTGACCTAAGCTCATACACTAGCACCTCATTCTATGAGAAGTTAACCAGCCATGGGCTGGTTTTTCTTATTAATATATATTCAATAGAAGGTGAAGTAACTTCCTAGTAGACCAACGAAGTGGAAGGCATTGACACCTATCTATGGGCACCCTGCACCCTCACCATCATCACAAGTCAGCCCCCACAATTGCCAACTGGTCATTTGCCTTTCATCTTATTCTATTCTTGTCCCCCTTTTGGTCACTCTATTCATTCACTACATCTTTATCACCAAGCAGAAAAGTACAAAGGCAGATGGTGAAATTCAAGCTGATAAAAATCTGCCCCTGTTAAATGTTTCTGATGAAAGATTTTCAAGGGCAGGTATTAAAATTACTGCACAAAAAAGGAAATCTATGAAATAAACTAGCCGTGCTTTCCCCAAAACCTAATGACATGAAGAACTCAACATGTATTATATAAAGGTTAGGTATCGAGAAGATGTCTGTAAGTCTCAAGTGACTTATGTAAGTCTGCAGTCTCTGTAATGAGTTTCCACCAAATAGGTAGGTGACACTTCAGAGTTGCAACCCAGTCATCTTCCTCTTCTTTTTATTGATCTTCCTTAGATTTGGGCATCTCTTTCCAAAACTGACCTGTAGCGTGGTAAGTAACAACTCGCCTCAATAGTCACTCCCCAAGAGTTGACAACCCCTCAGGGGGTATGTCAGATGCTTACCAATGACATCTCACATGGATGATTTGCTGATGGGAACCATCATAAAGCCTGCGATACCATCCATTTTCACCAGACCAAACCTTCTCCTCATCTTCTCCTAATATTAGCCTAATTGGCATCCTTTTTTTATATTGACAGACCTTTTTGCAGTAACAAACTCCAAAGTTCTTCCTTCTCTTCAATCACATTTCTTTCATCTTGCTATGTATTGTTAGCTGCATTGGGACAGTGGTTTACATGTGTTACATGGTCTGCAGTTTGTCATTCAGAAACATTCTGGTGTCAAGTGATTCTTCTCTTGCATACTTAGGGAAGTCATCATTGTTGCTTCACCTTTTATCATCTTTATTTTCTTAAAAGTCGGTAAGACTTGGAGTATTAGAATGTTTCTTATTATCATAGCTTTCCATACACCTTACATGAGGTTAATAATGTCATAAAACCCTTAAATATTAACTGCAATTCCGGCTGGGCGCGGTGGCTCACGTGTGTAATCCCAGCACTTTGGGGGGCCGAGGCAGGTGGATCATCTGAGGTCGGGAGTTCGAGACCAGCCTGACCAACATGGAGAACCCCTGTCTCTACTAAAAATACAAAATTAGCTGGGCATGGTGGCACATACCTGTAATCCCAGCTACTTGGGAGGCTGAGGCATGAGAATCACTTGAACCTGGGAGGCGGGAGTTGAGGTGAACCAAGATGGCACCATTGCACTGCAGCCTGGGCAACAAGAGTGAAACTCCGTCTCAAAAACAAAAACAAACAAAAAATTAACTGCAATTCCAGCAAATATGAGTCTTCCATAGACCAACAACAGAAAATGGCGCCCAGTACACAACCAATACCGCCATCTGTTGGTGCCAGGCCAAGTTGACTCACTTTTGTTTGGAATAGTGGCTTTGTTTCTACTTGTCAAAATTAATAGTTTCAAAATTCCTAAATATGGGAGCCACTATCTCGCTTTTTAAGCCTGATAAAAGCAAAAACCAACCGTTTCTAAAAATGTCTTAGATTATCATGACAATACAAATTTGAATTTCTATTGTTCCTTTGACTACAAAGAAATAATTTGTTTGGTAAGGTGTTTTCAGAGAAATATTTGTCTTTGCAGAATCTACACTAGATGGACAAATATTTTCAATACCACTCTTGAAGCTGACACTTTTAAAGCATTCCTGGAGAATTGCATATGTTCTCACATACAAGCAAAGTTGACTCATTTGTAAATATTGGGCTTTTCAATGTTATCTATTTATAGACAACAGGCAGTATTAGGAAGCCCAACGGATCAAGAGTCAGCAAACAGATTTTTATCCAATCTACCACTCAGTTCCATGAGCTTGGTCAAATCCTGACTCGCAATTTCTTCATGTAGGAAATGAGGTTTTAATGCCGATCCTCCTTACCTAATGGGTATGTTGAGAAAAGTGAATAACATATGTGAAAATGTTTTTAAAACTATGAAGTATGATAAAAATTTAAAATACTCCCTTTATCATCTTGCTTAACTCAAAGTCACATACACAAACCACCATCTGTCATCATCTGACTTATTTGGTATGTATTTTTTTGCAGATATTTTGGAATCTATTCTATATTCCTCCCAATGTTTAACATATATATATGAGTTTAAACATATGTATATGTTTAATTTAAATTAATTAAATATACATATATTTATATATTTAACCTGAGTGTGGTGGTATGCACCTGTAGTCCCAGCTATACAGGAGGCTAAGGTGGGAGGATAACTAGAGTCCAGGAGTTTGAGACTGCAGTGAGCCACGATCCTGCCACTGCATTCCACTCTGGGTGATCCAGCCTAGGTGACAGAGCGAGACCCTGACTCAAGAAATACATATATAAGAAGAAGAAAGAAGAAAGAAGAAGGAAGAAGAAGAAGAAGAGGAAGAGGAAGAAAAGAATTGAGCAGAAGAATAAAAATAAGTGCCTCAGCTTCATAAACATAACTTCTTTCATGGTCCTACTAACGTATATTTAAAATTGATAGTAAACGTGAAATAAATAACAGATGCTATACTTAAGAGCGAATTTCAGGAACCTCTTTTTCCTTTGAACTTAAATCCATTGCTACTACCCTCTTGTGCACAGCGAATTAAGGCCTAATAAAACGGGATTTAAACACACCTTCTCTCTCATCTTCTTGCATACAAGATCAGTATGAGCTGAATTCTCAAAGTGCTGTTCTACCAGTTGTTCCAGTGTAAGGGGTATAATGTTAACGATGTTGATGTTGATGTTAATGTTTATAATTTAATTTCTATTGCTGTTATTATGGAATGGCCTATCCAGTATCTCATGAAAACTATCATTTTTCTTAGCTTATTTTCTGGTAGTAAATTTTTGTAGTGGGAATGTGGCGAAACCCTCTCTCTATCGAAAAAATACAAAAATTAGCCGGGCGTGGTGGCATACACCTGTAGTCCCACTTGGGGGTAGGAGGATGACTTGAGCCCAGGAGGCTGAGGTTGCAGTAAGCTGAGATCCCACCTGTACTCCAGAGCCAGACCCTGTTACAAAAAGAGAGAGACAGAGAGAGAGAGAATGAATGAAAGAGAACAGGTGATCTACAGTATCTTCTGTTCCTTCAACGTGGTCTTAGAATCAGGGGGAAAAAATAAGGTTACCTCTTCAACTCATAAATAGAACCTTCTTTACTAGTTCCAGAGCTTGGCTGCCTAATCTGTTCAATTTTATTTTATCCTATTTTTCTTAATAAAGCAATTAAAAGTCTCATAAGAAAACCCAATTACTGAGTCTAGCAGCTCTGAAAACACCTAAAAAATCCATGTTGGTCCTCAGTGCTATTTATATCCTCCCTTCTTTCATTCTTTAGTTTGCTGTCTCATCAGGCTTTGGAAGATCTCTTTTATCAAAGTTACTGTTGCCAGAAAACATAAAAACAAGATGGAGGACAAAGCTAAGAGAAGAATAAGTTTCTCCTGTCCCCCAACCCCAGCCACACTGATACGTTCAAGCGAACATCCTCAAACACACTCATTTGCAGTCATATTCACCCCAAATTCCCCCAAATCCAAAGGTAGGCAAACAGAAAAGATGTTCCATCAAATGTGAGCAAATACTTTTCTAGGCATTTTATTGCTTGTATTAAATTAGCATCCACCTATGAACTAGGTTGCAGATGCATTAAGCCCAGGTCTCCTGGCTCCTAACTATGTGCTCTTCTTCTTTTTCTTTTTCTTTTTTTTTTTTTTTTTTTTTGAGACAGCGCCTTGCTCTGTTGCCTAGGCTGGAGTGCAATGAGGGATCTCGGTTCACTGCAACCTCCACCTCCCGGGTTCAGGCAATTCTCCTGCCTCAGAATCCCAAGTAGCTGGGACTACAGGCACACGCCACCACACTTGGCTAATTTTTGTATTTTTTTGGCGGGGATGAAGTTTCACAATATTAGCCAGGCTGGTCTCAAACTCCTAACCTCACCGCCTCAGCCTCCCACAATGCTGAGATTACAGGAATGAGCCACCGCACACGGCCCCAACTCCATGCTCTTTCCATTACTCATGCAGTATTTCCTGACAGAGATGTTCAAAACAATGACACAGCCACATTTTCCTTCACTATAAGCACTTCTTTCTTCCCAGCTTTACTGAGGTATAACTGAAAATAAAAACTATATATATTCAAGGTATACAACATGATGTTTTGATATACATGTACATTATGATTACCACATTCAAGCTAATTAATACATCCATCACCTCCCATAGTTATCTTTGTGTGTGTGCATGTGTGTGTGTGTGTGTTGAGAACATTTAAGATCTCCCTTGGCAAATTTCAAGTGTACAATACAGTATTACTAACAATAGTCACCACACTGTACCTCAGATATCCAGAACATATTAATCCTGTACAACCGAATCTTTTTACCCTTTGACCAACATCTCCCCATTTCTCCCACCCCCTGACAGCCATCATTCTACCCTCTGCTTCCATGAGTTCAATGTTTTTAGATTCCACATGTAAGTGAGATCATACAGTATTATCTTTTTGTGGCTGGCTTATTACACTTAGCACAATGTCCTCCAGGATCACCCATGCTGTTGCAAATAACAAGACTTCTTTCTTGTGACCAGATAATATTCGTGTGTGTTTGTGTGTGTGTGCGTATCACATTTTCTTTATCCATTCATCTGTCGACAGACACAGGTTGATTCTATATCTTGACTATTGTGAACAATGCTGCAATGAATATAGGAATGCAGTATCTCTTTGAGATACTGATTTTATTTCCTTCGGATACGTGCCCAGAAGTGGGACTGCTGGATCATATGGTAGTTCTGTTTTTAGTTTTCTTAAAAACCTCTATACACCCTTTTCCACATGGTTGTTCCAATTAATTTACATTCATACCAGTGTACAAGGGTTCCTGCCTTTAGTTGTAAAACCACTTTAAAGCTCTTTGGATACTAAAGCTCACTATTATTCTAAAGAAGAGAATAAAACAAAAAGTAAATGACCAGAGTGACAGTCAGGGAGGGTTGGCTGGCCAAAAGGCCAACACTGAAGAAACCCTATGTATTTAGGCACTGAGGACATGGTCCTTCCTGAACATCATAGATGGGGTAAGACGAGAGTAGGCATTGCTGGATGTATGTGTATGTGGCTGGGCCTGAAGGGTGGTACACCTCGGTGAAGATTACCGAGGGGTTACTGAGTGCTGTGATAATACCACAATAGTACCATAAGTGCCACATTTAATGGAACAAAACTAGAGAATAAATGGGATCAACTGTCATTTTAGAGACTATTGGGCCTACCCCTCACTTAAAAATAAGGAAAGTGAGGCCTTAAAAGTTCAAGTGATTTGCCCAAGTCCATAAAGTAGGTTAGAGGCAAAGCTAGGACTAAAACCCTGTTTCATAACTCCCTGTCCAGTACTAAAACCTTGACCAATGACGGTGTTGCTGCTTGGAAGCTCACTTAACCTCCTTCTGTAATGTTGGAAGAATATGGTCCCAGGAGCCACACAGCCTTGACTGGAACAGGTCAGTGGTCATCAGCTGATATTTAGATGCCTGTGGGAAACCTAAAGCAACTTCATCCCAAAGGTCTATTGAAATGTTTAGGCCAGTTAATCCCATCACACTTCACATCCTTGTCATATGTCCAAAACTGTACTCTCACACCCTCCTACCCATGATGTTCAGAGCTTCCCCTCCTTGACCTTACTCCCCTTTCCTCTCCAACCTCTTACTGGACCCTCTGCAACTTGTTGCATGATAGGACTAACACTTGGCAACATCCTGCCTACCTCACAGACTTTGGCCTTAACCAAAACGCAATGGACCACTTCCCCACTGGATGCTGTGCAGTCTCCTGGGCACCCTACCTCAAGGTTGGGAATAAGGTCATCCTATTCCTCACTCACTCCCCATTTGTACGTCTAACACACTGCCCTTCTATATTTAATCTAAAACTCTGACTCCTTTAACTCCTGTCATTTGGTTACAACTCTTTCTACTCCCTCTTTGTTTCTGTAACCTATCAGCCTCCGGGTAACTCCTTCTCATTTGCTAAAGATTTTAGTACCTGACTCATAGCCTCTGTCCCACCCAGGCCTTGCCATTATTTAGGATAAGTTCAAAGTCCTATGTGGGTGACAAGACTCACAATTCCTATGCTTATCAACTCCAATGAACTTAAACTTCTCTTTACTCATGCACATAGTAAACACCTTCAACCTTCTCAAGACGCAGAACTTCTCTGGCTAGGAAATCTTAAACTCTTGGTACAATGGCTTCAAAGGGAGAAATTCACTCTCTACTTTCTCACGTTCCACTCACTTCCAAAAATACAGCAATGGGCCCCCGCCACTCTTTTGAAACAGTTCTCTCTCAAAGTCATCATGCATTCCTCTGTATCCAGTGGACACTGTCTGGTCTCTCCCTGCTGGGTCGGATGCTATCGATCACTCCCTCCCGGAAACCCTCTGCTCCCTTTGCTTCTGAGGCACTTCACTACCACAGCTCTCCTGCCACCTCTTTGACCATTTATTTACTATCTGCTGTCTCCTATATGACACTCCTCTTCTCCAGCCTGCTTGTTAAAATGCCCACTCAACATCAGGCGAACTCATCTACTCTCATGGTTTGAGCTACCACCCATTTTGATGACTTCCATACTTATACCCTCCAGCAGCTTTAGATTCTTAGATCTAATTGGGTATTTCACAGGTACCTTAAATTCAATTTGTACCAAACTTAATACTTAATGCTTTATCTCCTATATACCCTATTTTACCCCACCTGCTTCTCCTAAACTCAATCTCTCTGTCTCTCTGTCTCTCTCTCTCTGTCTTTCTCTGTCTCTTTCTCTCCCTCTCACTTGCTCTTTCCCCTCCACCCCCTCAGAAGTCCAATATAGAGAACTAAGCATCATCCTTCGCTCTGTCTTAACCCAACCTTCACCCCTGGTCAATCACCAAGTCCTGAAACTTTTATCTCCTTTACTTCTTGAATGTGTCACAAACTCTTTAACCCTGTTGCCATGCCCTTGCCTAAGCCCTCATTATATCTTACCTAGAAATCAGGACAGCCTCATAGTCTCCCTACTTCTGGGTTTACCTCCATCATCTCCAACCTTCACCCAGCCCACAGAATTCTCTTGCTAAAACATAAACCTGTCCTTATCACTGCCCTGTTTAAAACCACTCCATGGCTTCTTGAGGCCTAGAAGACAAACTCAAAGCTTCCTAACCAGCCAGTTCAGTCTTGTGGGATCTAGTTTCTGCCCACCCCTCCAGCCTCACTTTTCACCTTATAATGTATGCTCCCACAACCCTGTCTATGATCTCCAAGTACCATGCTGTGCTCTCACTGGCCTGTCTCCAGCACGCACTTAGCATAATGAATTATAACTTAGTTTATATTTGTGTCTTCCCCAACAGACTATAAACTGGGTCCCTGGAGAAGCAACTGAATCTTAGTCATCTTTATATCGCCAGCATTTAATAAAGTGGTTGGCATATATTTAGCATTCAATTATTGCTGATGAATGAATGGGTACATTTAGAAACTTCCTATTAAAAGGCATGACTGTCTACCTACTACCTACTATGTCACTAAAGGACCTAACAGTATAGAGTTCTCAGGCAATCAGTCAGTCAAGTGTCCAGTGGGGATTTGGCTGTTTGGGAGAAATTGTTTTATTCCCATATACCTTACACTTGAATGCAAAACTGATTAGGATTTTTCACAGCAATCCAGTTATGTTCTTAATCATCACACTCACCACAATCCTAAAAGCAGTACTGGGTGCAGCTGGCCCCTTTTAACATAGTTTAACATCTTTGTGTGTTACTGTCTGTTAATAAAAATTACATTTCTCACTATTACTAATGTGTTGTATTTTATCCTTAGCTCACACAAATGAATGGATGGTTCAAAAGTGCTCATTTACAGCATAAACATAGTAATGAATATAGGAACAAAAATCCCAGACCTCATAATCATGTTTTAAACACAAACAGTGAATCTCACTCTAGTACAAGTAGAGAATGTGAATATGCAACTGGGATGGTTTCTCACAAGTGAAGTTGGTCCCAGCAACTGCCAAGGAATATATTGGACAATTATTCCATTTGCCAATGTGTTTCTGTCACAAACCCTTATCAAAGAGCAGATTGAAGCATCAAAGATTTCATAATATTTTCAAACTACATTTCAAAATGTGCACAGCAACCTCCCTATTAAACTTTCTGAATTGTTCCAAAACAAGTAAAAAATAACGCTTTCTGGTATTAAATTCACTCATTTTGTCACTAAGGGCATTACTCAAAGTTACATTCCTGACACAAAACAAATAAAGATTATTCTATTTCTAAGAAACCAATAAAACTAGCCACAAGGTTAATGACAAATCACATGCTCAGAGGAAAATTTGACTATGCAAGTATTGGCAAAATTATTGATGGCTCTATCAAACATCACATATCAATGGCATGTAATGTGGAAGAATTACAACCACATATGTACACTAGCATGTATTTTGCCTTGTAGTTAAGTAAAACCAATGATATGCCTATGCATACCAACTAGCATATTAGTGGAACATATTTGAGGGAGAAGTACTTAAAAACTCTTGGCTCTATGTGTTACCAATAACCCAATCTACAGAAGAGACTTTTCATTAGTTAACATTTATTTTGTAAGCAATAACACAAATCAGAAAAGGTGCATTAGGATCAGTGCTGATAGAATAACCAGCTATGTCTGCAGCAAGGAAGGTGTGATACAAATAAAAGTGTGACCTTTATGCCAAAACACCCACTTCTTTATTCACCAAAACAGATGACACACAACAATATGGATCCTAATCTTAATGTGGTGTTGTAGAAAATAGTTTCAAGTGTGACTATAATCAGATCTGAGTATATGTTTTCTCAGCATGTTCTGCAAAGAAATGGGCAGAGGGCATGAGACTGATTGTTCCCCCAGAAGCACTGTGGTTGTCATCAAGGGTGCTCATGTAGACTTGAAATGATGAATGAGACTGGAACATTCCTGTTCCACACAGATAATGTCAGGAAGGAGCAGTTCCATAGCTTCAAGTGGCAAATGTCGGCAATGCAGTTAGTATCTGGAAATTCCTGATCCTCTCATCCAGAACCCAAACATGGTTTATGTTGAACACTGAGAGTAAGTATAGAGCTTCTTTGAGAAGACTGAACAGTGAGTTTGAAGATGTGCTTACAGACTTGTAGACTTCGTACCTGAAGAAGCCCTGACTCTGATTTTCAGGTGGAAATCTTGCCATCATTTCTAGACAGTTTCAATCTGAATTATCCAAACTTCCCAAACTGATGGAGCCATCACACATTTACTGCCATTCCTGACAGGCTCTAATTACAAAGAAGTATTTTCTGTTTTGGTAAAATAATGAAGAAGGAAAAAACACTAGATAAGGAACTCATCATATAGCTAAATATTAGATATTTTACTTCAGAATTATAGTATCTTTCACTGATATGAGAAACATTTACTATTAATTTTCAAACATGCTTTTTTTAAAAAAAAAACTTCATTGAGGTGTGAGTGACATGAAAAAAAGCTATACATATTTAATGTACACAATTCAAACAGTTTGGAGTATGCACTTACGAAACCATTACCACCATGAAGGAAAGATATAAATATATCCATCACCTCCCAAAGTTTCCTCCTATCTCATTTGTCAAACAAGCTTTTCATTATTAAAATTTTTTTACTTTTTAAAAATTTACCTCAAATTATGGTCTACTTGTACATAAAGCACTGTCTAAGTGGTCTGCAGCTGCTCAAAGTCTGAGAAACATCATGATGGCACATAAACAAACACTACAATATTCTGTGTGGTCTCTGGACAATTTTCTTCTTCATAGGCCTAAAGGTCCTGGAATGTTCACCATGTAATTATTTTCCTTTCTCACCATAAGCAAACTGAATCAGCAATCTATTATTTTCTATTTTTCTTACATATAACAAGAACCAGAAGATATATGCATAGCAATAAAAAAGAACATTGTGTGATTACAAAATTCCTATGATATTTATTCAGAAATATGGTTATTTGCTGATTAATGAACGTATTCAAGAAAGCCTGCTCAGTGGAACTGCCTCAAATAAGGTAACAGATTTATGGATGGATGTGATCCTGGACCAACGTCTCCACCCTAGAAGAGGAAAAATAAAAGAACTCCAAACATCTCTCAGAAGCAATGACCAGGTTGTGCTCACAGAGCTTACCTGTGGATTGTAGGCAAACCCCTCTGGGCCCACTCCCTTCAAACAAGGGGTCACACTAACTTGCTGGCTCCTGATCCCTCTGACTTTTGACATAATCCTCCTTCAGCAAAGGGCTGCAGACAGAGCAGGTAAGACCCAATTGCTGTTAGGCACTGCCTTACGTGGACCAATATTTGGCAAGTTTCTGCATTATAATTTCCAACAAAATAAGCCTTGCAGACATGGGAATCTCTCTGTATCTAAAATTTCCACCTCTATATAATAAGTTACACTGTCCATTGGAATATAATATGATTAAACACACCTTGTATAAGGACCACCTAACTAGCAGTTTTCTAAGTTTATGTATCAGATTTATGTATCAGAAATCCAACTACAATGGCTTAATTGATAAAGGTTGTTTTTCTCACGTAACCCACATTCCAGAAGAGGCCTGGGGCAGCTGCTCAAAGAAGTCATTATGGCAAGAACCTCGACTTCACATTTCCTCCCTGCCATACTTCCCACATGGTTTGTGTCCTCATAGTTGCAAGATGGTTATTCTATCCCTAGGTGTTGTATCCAGGCAGAATGTATCCTTAGGTGTTGTATACCAGGCAGAAGGGGGAAAGGGTCAAGGTCAAGGGCAAAAGACATGCCCCAGCTTTTCATTTTTCCCAGGAAAAATAGCATTTCAGAGCTCCACCCAGAAAACTTCCACTCACAACCCTCTGGTCAGACCTGGTGACACAGCCACCCCCAGCTGCACAGCAGTCTGGAAGGTATTTTTATCTGGGCACATTGTTGCCCTAAACAAAAGCAGGGTCCTTTAAATAAGGAACAATAAAAGCATGGATACTGAGTAGGCAAGGAGCAGAGGTTGCCACACGATAAGGGACATTTTTAAGTTTTTGCTCAAGTTCTACAAGTCAAAAACCACTGCCTTAAACCTCAAACTGTCTACTAACTTCAGTTTTTTTCCCTTCAAGAAATAGCTCTAAGTTCCCAATCGTTTGTCATCAAACTTACTCTTCACAGTTGACTTATGTTACCCATGTTTCCCCAAAAGGATTGACCACACACTCTATTATAGAAAACTACTTTAGCAACAATCTCAAAGAGCATTTGAAAAGAAGACATAAAGATACACCAGCTCCTCAGCAACCTCTGAGGCGATCAAGCTAACCCTCTAGCATTGCTCTGTTCAACAGAATGTTTTTCCTGCTAATTACACAGTAAGAAATATATCTGTGCCCTTTATAAAGCCAGGATGGCCTTCAAAGCAAATCAGGGAGTAAGAAGGAAAAATGGAAATGCAAAATAAAAACAAATCCATCCCCCACCTCCTTGCTCTACCCCATTAACTGAATCACCTGGAGGTCTCCAAAGTAAATTAGAGACAAATCTTCCAATTAATTAAGTGTAGCACAATTATCACAGGACTTGATAATTACAACACACCTGCTCTCACAGGCACTGAGGGTAGTCGCCTGGTCCAAATTGCTTCAGCCATGCACTGTACCTCTCCCAAAAAGTAATGTAGAACAAGACACTAGACAGTTTCTCCAAGTCTCACACTGAATAGAAAGCTCAATGCAATTTCCCTGCTTTCACAATGGAACACTAAATAATGTGTCTTTAGAAATGGAAATATTAGGCCAGGCACCGTGGCTCACGCCTGTAATCCCAACACTTTGGGGGGCCAAGGTGGGTGGATCACCTGAGGTCAGGAGACAAGCCTGACCAACATGGAGAAGCCTCGTCTCTCATAAAAACACAAAATTAGCCAGGCATGGTGGTGGGCGCCTGTAATCCCAGCTACTCGGGAGGCTGGGACAGGAGAATCACTTGAACCCGGAAGGATGAGGTTGCGGTGAGCTGAGATCGCCCCATTGCACTCCAGCCTGGGCGACAAGAGAGAAACTCTGTCTCAAGAAAAAAAAAAAAAAGAAAGAAAGAAAAAAGAAACGGGAATATTAGACTTTGTCTGCCAAGAACTGTGAGACTCAGCACAGAATTTTACGGGTATACTTTGCCTGCTGCTGAGTGTCAGCGCTAAGAAGGAAAGAACGCCCACCTAGAAGCAGCACGACCTGGGGACTTGTTGCAGCCCTGACATGCTTGCACAAGTCACTTCATCCCCCACCCCCACCTTGATTTTCACATCTATACAATTACAGCATTGGACCAAGTTAAGATATCTGTGTTGTTTTTCCCTCAACAGTGGGCCAAATGGTCTGACACATCTAAGTGTGGAGCCTGAATGATTTCAAAAATTTTAATGAGTTGAGAGAATCCACACTTGGCACACAAATACTAATTAGAGTGACAAAGCATGAGTCAAAGGCACAAAAAGTGCTTACTCATACTGATCTTCTTTGTCAATTATTATGCAAATGTTCAGGTTCCATAATATAACATTAGGAGAATTAAACTTTAACAGCTGAAAATGAAATGACTGTAATTAATTATGTTCACCTTCAACTGGAATGACAGACCTGGACCTGCTAATAGCAAGGTGTCACAGAATGGTGATCCTTAAGAAGGGGCTTTGTCCTTTCTCACCTACCAGATTGTGTGGGCATCCTAATTCCTAATTTAAATAGAAAAATTATGCTACCAACCTTTCCCAGGCTTAACTCCAGCATCAAGCAGTCTGCGTTTGTTCCAACGGGCCACAGGTTGGGACTCCAAGGGAACACGAGTTTATTTCCTCTCTAATATTCTGAGTCTAAACCAGTGATTCTCAAACTTTAATGTACCTATGAATTACCTGAGAAGCTCATTAAAAATGCAAATTCCTAAGCCTCACTCCAGAGGCTGTGGTTCAGCAGACTGGGAGTGCATCCCAGGAATGGGTGTTTTTAACAAGCGCAGGAAGGTGGTTCTGATGCAGGTAATCCAAAACCCATACTTGGAAACACACTGACGACTCCAAAGCGGTTGGGTCCTAGAAGCAGAAAAAGGCTGGGGTTTTCTTTATTTGGTTAAAAACAGCAGAGTCAAGAGTTAAATTCCAAGCCAGCACAGTGCATATGTAAGTCCTTGCTAATGAGGAAGATTTAGGTGGCTTAGGCATAAATGGAACGATGCATATCTCCAGATAAACACAAAGAGGCGAATGGTCCACCACCCACATTTGCTGGAATGCCGCTGTGTAAAACAGCAGCATCATTCATCCAACTGGTGAGAAACAGCAGGGGCAAATGAATCATTCATCCAACAGGTGAAAAACAGCAAGGGCAGAGGCTCTGCAGAGTCACGCAAACCTGACCAGGATTTACGCAGCATCCAACAGTTAATTTAAATTTTAAAAAAGTTTGTCTCCTTCCTGCTTTTACTTATCTAAAGCTTCTGGAATTTCCTGAGGACCTATTTTCCTAGAAGAAAATCTCACCCCCTCAAATCATACCACCTATTAGTAAGCCTGGCACAATGATTTTCAAGCAGCAAGATTCAAAGTTCTTCACTGAGAATCCTAAATCCTCTTCCAGAGGAGTATGTTGAAGGGTAGGTGAATATGCCAACCCAAAATATGCCACTTTGGCATAAGGATTATTTTGAGTTGAAGGCAACGGGGAAGATGCAGATATAAAAGAAGCTCTCTGCCATCCCCCTAATCTGCAAAGGAGTCTAGGAAGAACAAAGGCTGATCACCAGCCTGGAGAGGGCACCAGAGGAATTAATCCACACGACAAACTTTCTAACTTAGCTTTATCTACCAGGAGTTTCCCATGTATTTTATTTGTTTCCCCAGAGTTTGCCACCCGGAGAGACTCAAGGTCCTTTCCCTTGCTGCAGTCATTTCTATAAATAATTATTGTTCTTTGTTGAAGATGCTGTAAAGCCAGAGTACTAAGCCACCTCTTTGAGATGTACTCACTTCTCTGGTATCTCCCATATACATATAACACACATGTGTTAACTTCTTGCTTTTCTCTTGTTGGTTTTTTTGGGGGGTGAAGGGAATCTGTTTTTTATTTGTTTGTTTGTTTGTTTTGAGACCTCACCCTGTTGCTCAGGCTGGAGTGCAGCGACATGATCATAGCTCTCTGTATCCTTGAACTCCTGGGCTCAAGCAATCCTCTCACCTCAGCCCCCCAAGCAGCTAGGACTACAGGCACAGACCATCACACTTGGCTAAGGCTCTTGCTCTGTCACCCAAGCTGTAGTGCCATGCTGTGATCATAACTCACCATAACCTCGAACTCCCGGCCTCAACTGACCCTCCTGCCTTAGACTCCCAAAGTGCTGGGATTACACATTTGAGCCACCTTGCCCAGCTTACTTTTCCCTTCTTCATCTACCTTTTGTTACAAGGGTCCCAGCTGAGAATTCGGAAAGGTAAAGAGAACATTTTTTTCTTCCCCTCCAATGTGTAAATCATCTTTCTCTCCAGAGTTCTACCATCAGAGTAGCCTCATCAACCCCTTTCCTACCCATCTTGAGGATATGAACCTTCCTGATTCTTAGACACAATTTCAGTTTCCAGAAGCTTATCCACTCCATAAGCTTCTAGCTGTCATAACCTTTAATGAGACAGGTAATGGTTTACAACAGTCACCTCCTCTGGGTTAGGTAGGGGACTGGAACTCCCAGCAAGACTCTTATCCCTGCTCTCCAACTTTCCCCCTTGAGGCACCTGCTATTTGCAAAGGAGTCCAGGAAGGACAAAAGCTGATCACCAGAGATGAAGTTAGAACCTTATCAGCCTGGAAAGCGCATCAGAGGAATCTACACAACAAACTTTCTAACGAAGCTTTATCTACCATGAGTTTCCCATGTAAGACAAGCCAATGCTCCTGACATTGCAAGGTTTAGGTCTCTGTGACTCCAACATGGAGACAATTCAAAGAGCAATTCTACCTCCTCCTCCATAATCCCTGCTTTACATCTAGGAAAACTGAAATGGGCCCATGCTATTTTCTTCATTTAATAAATTAAAGTGTTGGCCAGCCACGATGGCTCAAGCCTGTAATCCCAACACTTTGGGAGGCTGAGGCGGGTGGATCACCTGAGGTTGGGAGTTCAAGACCAGCCTGACTAACATGGAGAAACTTCGTCTCTACTAAAAATATAAAATTAGCTGGGCGTGGTGGCGCACACCTATACTCCCAGCTACTCAGGGCGCTGAGGAAGGAGAATCACTTGAATCCAGGAGGCAGAGGTTGCAGTGAGCTGAGATTGTGCCATTGCACTCCAGCCTGGGCAATAAGAGTGAAACTCCATCTCAGAAATAAAATAAAATAAAATAAAACATTAAAGTGTTATGGGACCTTGACTCTTAACTATCTAAAATATGAGAATGCTAGGGTCCCAAGGAGGTGAAATTGGAAGTCTGTGAATACCTTCACTGGGACGCAAGCTCCTTGGAAGCGAGGACTTTGTCTGGTTCCCTACCATATCCCTAGTACCTAGAGCAATGCTTGGCACACAGCAGGTGCTTAGTAAATATTTGTAGAATGAATGTATGGACAAATGAAAACACAGGGAAAAGCTAGTCTCAGCATCTTCATAGCCTCTCTAAGGGCCAGACCTAAGGCATATCCCCTCAATCCTCCATGTACCCAATGCCTATTGCAGAGGTGTTCTAGAGCGTATGTCCATTTTTCTGCCCAACTCCACTTCAGTGAGGTCACACTGGGAGTTTGAATGATGATATTTTCATCATGGCCAATTTCAAAATGACGAAAATTTCAGTCATCATTTTCAATATGATGATATGAAAATATCACTATGCCTGGCTTTTTTTAGAGCCTATGAAAATCACAAACCACTACAAATATGGGTTTTCTTAAAGAGAGTCTGATGTTAAACATTTACCAACACACCACTGCCCTTAAGACTTACAATGTCTCTTTTCTGTGAACATAAAGGCAGGAAAAAATTAAGCTCAGCAAGCATCAACTTATTTTGTAAAAATACCTATTCACGCTAAGTTTCTAATTCAGGTTTTTTGCAGGTCACTATAGAAGAGATTGCACTGAAAACTGAAGGAACTCCTCTGTGAGGACGTTTCCCATTTGCCAAAAGTTACAGTTCATGAAACTTAACAGACCAAGGACAAAGATCTCAAAACAGAGGTGAATGGAAGGCTGAGGAGATAAGCCTTAGGCTCAGACCACTGGGAGACTATGGAGATGCTGAGAGTGGCCCTTTGGAATTGAGTAGTATAGAATCATATACTTCGATTTTGACTGTAAATTATACTTTTTATTTTATTTTTAAACAGGTTTGTGGCATTTATTATGTGCCAGGCTCTAGTCTATTTGCTTAGCAAATATTCATTCATTCTAGCTACAAACACCACACACGCACAAGTGTTCACTATCACCCAAATGAACCCTTGCTGACTCCTATCCTTTTCCCATGACAAAACAGAAAAATAAATCTTCTCACCACCAGAGCCCAGTTAATGGCTCTGGACCTGGTAACGGTAAGAACCTGAGCTGGAGCTGAGGTCCACCAGACTATGGATGAGTTGGGCTTGACTAGGCTTCCATAAGGCCATATACTAAATTTGGTACCCTGGTATATATCCCTTCAAATTTATAACTGTGGTGTTTAGTGGAATTAGACAGAACCCAAGGAGGAGGTAGCAGTGTTGCCTTGGACCTCCTTTTTGAAGAGGCAGAGAAGTCCAGATGAGCAAAACCTCTTAAATCTTTTTAGCTATGTAACAATGATGATAATAAAGATAAAACAAACTACATACTGGTTTCATTTATGCTTTTAGATATTACATCACTGATAAGAAATTATCTTTCAGACACAGAACTCAGTATTGACAATATAGAACAAAAACTTCAAGTCTATTTGCTAAGCAAATATACTACAGCCTGGCACATAATAAATGCCACAAACCTGTTTAAAACTAAAATAAAAAGTATAATTTACAGTCAAAATCAAAGTATATGATTCTATACTCTCAATTCCAAAGGGCCGCTCTCAAGAGATGCTCTTAACAGGAGCATCTGCTCATGACATTTTTGATTTTGTTTTTGTTAAAGATGAGTTCTTGCTCTGTCACCCAGGCTAGAGTGCAGTGGTGCAGTAGCTCACTGCAGCCTCTAATTCTAGGCTCAAGCGATCCTCTCATTTCAGCCTTCCAAGGAGCTGAGACTACAGGTGCACACCACCATGCCCGACTTTTTTGAGAGACATGGTCTCGCTATGTTTCCCAGTCTGAGTCTCAAACTCCTGGCCTCAAGTGATCCTGCTTCAGCCTCCCAAAGCACTCAGATTGCAGGCATGTGCCACCATGCCTGGCATGTTCATGCTATTTTAGAGCCAAAACGGATGAACACCAGAATGAGACTAAAATACAGTACTGAGTGGTGGCACATACCTGTACCACCAGCTACTTGTGGGGGAGGCTGAGGTTGGAGGACCACTTAAGCCCAGGAGTTGGAGACCGTAGTGAGATATGATTGCACCACTGCACTCCAGCCTGGATGACAGAGAAAGACCTTGTCTCTAAAAAATCAAAATTAAAATTAAAAAATGACACTAGTACTCCAGGTAGAAATTCTAAAACAAAGAGAAAACAATATTCTACTTGATTGATTGAAGCTATCAAGACAGACCAACTTGAATTTTGTTCTGAAGCAACTTGAATTTGGGGATTCAAGCACATAAAGCCATTATTTACTTTTATTTCCAATCTATAATCTATATCCTTCTACTTTATCTGAAAATCAATTAAAATAATTATTGAGTACATATGTGTTAGCACTGTGCCAGGTGCTATAGGGAAAAAGAAAGTATAAAGCATCCCACCCTTAGAATAAGACTTACTTAGATGAAGAAAGGAGACCTTCCCTGCAGGGGTGACAGCACAAAGAGAGAAAAAAAATAAGATTCAAGCTTAGGGAGAGCAATTTCTTACTCTCAGAAATTATCTTGTCTATCAAAGGTAGAGCCAAGCAGAAAAACTTAAACCAAATACAGTAGGCATGGGAAGCCAGTGATTAGGTAAATATGACTCAATAAACTGAAGTTAGAGACGATAGCAGTGGATGTGGAGGAAGGAGGGATTATGAGTTTCTGTTTGAACTTAGTGTTTGCCACTGTAAAGAGTTGAACTGTGTCCTCACAAAAAGATATGTTCATGTAATAACCCCTCCTCTTCCTCACCCTCTCCCCCGGCCAGCTGCGAATATGACCTTTTTTAGAAACAGTCTTTGCAGATGTGGTCATCAAGATGAGGTCACATTGCATTAGGGTTCCTTATAAGAAGAAAGAACACCCAGAGGCAGAAGAAACATATGGAAGAGGCCCCTGTGACCACAGAGGCAGGGACTGGAGTGATGCAGCTACAAGCCAAGGAAGGCCAAGGATGCAGGCAGCCGCCAAAAGCTAGGACCGAGGCATGAACAGACTCTCCCTCAGAGCCTTCAGAAGGAACCAGCCCTGCCGACAGCTTGATTTCAGACTCCTGAACTGTGAGAAAATACATTTCTGTTGTTTTAAGCCATTTGGTTTGTAGGAGTTTGTTACAGCAGTCTTAGGAAACTAATGCAGCCAAGCTCTATGCTGTAGAATAGGTAGAAATGAGAAAAATAAGATACAAAGTTTCATTATTTCTCGATTTAGTTATTAAAATTACCATACTATTTTATGCCTTCTTTTAAGGTGGCTCACAGCCCTCAAGTCATTTTAATTAACACTGACAATTTGGGATACCGAGAATATTGATCTCTGACTCTCTTGCTTCTCCCATCAGCCAATAAACATGTGACTGAAACACACATTGAATTCAAGCAGTTGCGCAATATAAGATTTGATACTATATTAAAACCAGTATAAATACAATGGCCAGTTGGGCTAAGCTTTCAATGAACTGCAATAATTTCCTGGTTTTTTTAATTAATTCAAAAGAAATACTTTTAATAAATACCACAGTGTCTTTCCCCTCTACTTTTCACCTTAATAAATACATTTACTTTAAAAGGCAGTTTTCAAAAAAAGAACATTAGGCTAGATACTCACACATAATTCTACATCACAACAAATATAACTCTGTAAAAGTTTATTTTCCTTTTTTTTAATGGCTGATGAGGGCCGTAGAGCATCTAATGATATGGTATGGACACTTAATATATTAAAGCAGACACTAAAAACGTTAATAATATTTGCCAGTTGCTAGGCTAGGTACTTTACGTTAGGCCACATCCTCCCAATGTTATGATGCAAATAGATTTAAAAACTGAAGCTCAGTTAAATTACTTACCCTTTACTCTTCCACAATTATTGGTAAAACTATAAACGATCAAAGCCTTTCTGAAAAACTTTCCAGTATTAAAAGCTTCAATAGCAAATATTTAAAATATTCAAGCAAAACTCTCTTCCTAGAAAACTACCCCATTGAAAAAGATACTTAAATTTTTGTAATTCAAAGAGATTCTTCACAACAATACTTTTAGAATTTTTTATATTACTATTTTTTTTAGAGACAAGGTCTCGTTTTGTTGTCCAGGCTGGAGTGCAGTGGCATGATCATGGCTCACTGCAGCCTCGAACCTCTGGGTTCAAGTAATCCTCTCACCTCAGCCTCCTGAGTAGCTAGGACTATAGACATACATATGCCATCATGCCCAGCTAGTGTTTTCATTTTTCTGTAGAGACAGGGTCTCACTAAGTTGCCAAGACTGGTCTTAAATTCCTGGCCTCAAGCCATCATCCCGCCTCAGCCTGTGCTGGGATTAAAGGAGTGAGCTAACCCAACTGGCCTTCATGACAACACTGTTTATAATGGTCCAACCAAGAAACATCTTCAATGTCAAAAAATATAAGAATGGTTACATGGTTACATAATTGAATCTCATATAAATGTATAAAACCATACTTTCAAAGAATGTTAATTCATGAGCATTTTATCTTATTGTTACATGAATATTCTTTTCTTCTTTGTAACTTTCAATGTTCTCTAAATTCTGTACTATTTTATAATTAGTAAAAAGTTATTTTTAAAATAATCAAAGCTGGCTCAAGACAAAACACAATCAAGGGGCAGAATCAGGACTTAAACTCAGAGCTGGCTGATTCCAAATCCCTTTGATCCACTACCCCACAAAGGTCTTAGGCAAAGTCCCAGGAACATCATCCTCAAAAGAGGATTAAGCCAGGCATGGTGGCACCTGCCTATAATCTCAGCTACTCCACATGCTGAAGCCAGCGGATCCAAGTTTGAATCTAGACTGGGCAACATGGCAAGATCCTGTCTCTATAAAGAGAGAGAAAGGAATAGATTTGACTGACCAAGTACTTTCTCACAAAATAAACTATTATGACTATGAGCTTTCACAATTTAAAACATTGCCTCTGTCTCTGGTTGTGGTTTCTTCGTTTTCTGGTACAACCTATATAAAAGACAGAGTTCAGTCTGGAAAAATGCATTATGCTGAAAGGCAACACAAACCAAGAGAGTCATGACCCAGAGACAGACTGCCCAGGAAATCAGCAATGTGAAAAGAGGCCAGAGCTCCCACTCCAAGCATGTCAGCTAGAAAATAACTCATCAACAGTTCCATGACCCTGAGGAAAATGAAATTATATCTGTGCTATATCCTTAATGAAGCCAGCAATTCTGATTCTCTTTTGCATGCCTTTCTCTATAATAGTGACAGGAATCTAGGACACCACATGATACAGCAGACACAAAACCACACTATAAAAAACTGTTCCTGAAAGCAAGGGCAATCCTTTCATTTAATTTAAATATTTCACACAACATATAGTCAGTCTATACGCATTTACAAAACACTTATTGTATGCAAGGGATTAAGACTTATCTCTCAAACACACACATTAAGGCCACTTTGCAAATGAAGTTTTAAGTCTATGAGTGCCTCACCCCCCACATTTCACCATCCCTTCTGCTATCTGCAAGTGCCATTGCAACAATGCAGCTGATAGCAAATTGCACTCGTTGCCTGAGAGATCATGAGAAACATCCAAATTTTATGTTTAAAAAATTATTTGACCATAGCCTAGTTTCTTTTGGACTTAATTCAATTTATCTCAGGTCCTGAGCCTCTATAGCTTGAATAACCAGCTAATAATCCATCAAGGCCTCAGTGTCTGCATCTTTTCTAGCAGCTCTCCATCTCTATTCCCTATTATTGTTGAGAAAACCCAATTAGCATAGTGATTTGCATAAGGCCACTCTCTTAGCCAGCAAGTGACCCTATCTGTCACTGCTCCCAAGGGTGACCAATGCAAGAAGTTGTCAAAATTCTGAGTTATCATCTGAAAACCTTA
Organism: Macaca mulatta; assembly: GCF_049350105.2. Taxonomy (NCBI): domain Eukaryota; kingdom Metazoa; phylum Chordata; class Mammalia; order Primates; family Cercopithecidae; genus Macaca; species Macaca mulatta. Next base: position 17,210,432 of record NC_133412.1, read on the forward strand.
CCATTCATCACTGTCTCTGGGAACCACATTAGTGAAAATATTCTCATCTGATAAAACTTATTATCTTTATTTTATTGCTTCATTTTCATGAAACCATGTCAGTGAATATTGTATAGACCAAGTAGAGTAACTCACACAATGATAAAGTAATTAAAAATATTTTTCTTCACATACAGAGTGATGATTAAGTCTTCCCCCTTTTTTTTCAAACAAGATTTACAGTGACTTTGCCAAGTGACTTGGTATCCTTAAAACCCTTCAGTAAGATTGACCACTACCATGTCAAGATAATACCTCCTTAAAATAATTCTACAGTTAGATGCACCCCAGAGAGGGAAAACACAGGTGTCCTTCCTTTCAATTGTTCTTGAATTATACAAATACTACATATAAGCAAAGAAAGGAACTTAGGTTCCTAAGCAAAGACAGAGAGTGAAAGGAACAGCTGAAGAATGAGAGGAGATAGCAGGTGAACAAAGCAGAGAAGAGCTTTTATGGACAGAGGAAGAGCAAAAGCTAAGGCAAGAAGACTGGAAAGAGAATAATGTACCCTAGGAGCCAAGCATAATTTGGAACTCCTGGAGTGTAAAGAGACGAGCTAGGGAGGGAAACAGGAGCCATGTAGGGGATGTCACTACAAGAAACTAGAGGGAATGAGGAGCCAGGGCAGGGTTTCAAAGAGGAAAGAGACATGATCAGAGTTGTTGATTGTGGAGTAACTGGGGAGGGCTAAAATGGAAGTATAAAATTTAAGGCTGCTCTTCCAAGAAAGATGACTGTGAAAGGAAGAAGAAAGCAAGCACTGTGTGGGTGGGAGAGAAGGGGTCAAGGAGCAGGAGACCTTGAAGATGAAAGAATAAAGGACATAACTGTTGGAAGATAAGGATACTGGTGAGTTTGTAAGTGTGGGAATAAGAAATTGAGAGCACTACCCACTAGAGACCTCCTTCCTGTTCTAGAGGGGCACTCAAAGCTGATCTCCTACCTAAAACACCAAGTCTTCTAGTCCCTAGCTACTCAAAGTATAGCCTGTGGACCAGCAGCATCAACATCAGCTAGACATCTGCAGGAAATACAGAATCCTAGACTCCATCGTAGACCTCCTGGGCATGCTCTACCTTACCTCCATTGTGTAGTAGTAGCTTACCCTTGGTAATCAGGACCAATCACACCAGCCAGTCCGGCAACCCCCTGCTTTGCCTGTTGACTGAGAGGCATGAGCCCAAAGGGACTGGATGACAGTCTCAGCTTCCAGTTCAAGGGAATCACTGTCCTTCCCTTTGGAACTAAGTCTCTAAGCATGGAAAACAACAATTTTCCTAGTGGATCACTAGGAGTGACAGTAAAGAGAGCCACTCTTGTTTCTACCCCTTGATTCCTGGACCTGTATTGTGTAACAAGATTCCTAGCAGATTCATTTACACATTGAAGTATGAGAAGTTCCAGATCAACTCTGAAGAACTTTAAGGAATTACAGATAATAAGAAAGGAACCAGAAGCCTGGAGACAAGGAAAGGGGGAACAAGAAAAATATAGCAAAATTCATATTGGTCAACCTAATGCTAGAATGAATGATTAACAGGAAGACAAGAAGTAGTCACTAGGAGCCAGCATGGATACACTAGAATAAATCATGTAGATGTAGATTCTCCTTCTTTTCTTACATCAATAAGCCTAAACGATGCAGTAGACATAGCATATCTGGCTTTTGGTAATGTATCTGACAAAATGTGTTAAAGTATTGACAAGGTGTTATCAGGATAAGGAAATATGGGCTGGGTGATAGTTCTATTGAATGTATTCACAACTGGCTTAATGATCATTCCAAAATGGTTTTGACTAGTAAATTAAAATCAACCTAGATTCTAGCAGGTCTCCAATGGCAAGATTTCCAATCTTCTCTTCCTGACCATGAAACTCTTTTTTAAAAATTATAATTTAGATGAAATACAAGATACAAAGGTAATATCACTTACAGCAATAATGTTAAATAATATAATCATGTTCTCCCCCACCAAAAAAATTAACAAGTTGATACAAAAAATTAAAACATTTTGGTTAAATTTAGATAAATTAAAATAAAATCTAGATAAATTTAAAGGATAAAATCTAGGTAAATTTAAATGATGAAGATAAAGTGCTAATCTTGGCTCCTAAAGACTTGAGGATGGTAGTAGAGGTTAATTTCAATTAGTCAACATATGGAAGTTAACATGAAGGATAATATGTGAATTCAGTTAAACCTACATTCTTCAACCGCAACAACGTAACACTCACGTTAAAATTACAAGTTGGCCATGGAGATTTCATGTAGCCTTTGCATTCATGCCTTGAAAAAGTACACAAATTAAAGATGTCTGATATTAACAATAAGAATGCCTAATAAAGAGACCAAATGGAAGTACAGTTACTTTTAAAGCTGCCCACGTACTCCCCTGTTGTCCATATTCTGACAAGAGATTTGCATGCTAAATCAGTCACAATTATCCCCAAAGCCAAACAGCCCTCAATCGGCCCTTCTGATCACCCACTTGCCTCCTCTGTTCTCTTTTGTGCCCAGCTGAAAGCAACCTTTGACCACCGTTGCAGAAGAAGGCAGAACACAGCATGACTGAAATGGCTGAAGGGGAGAGGAGCCCGCAACATGAGGAGTGGCAGATGACGAGTCCCCTGACACGGTGCACATGATCTCATGTTTTCACTTCTATCTCAGTGAAAGTTTTGTGAATTTTTAAAAAACTGCCAAGAACAGAATTAGAACAGAAGTAGAAAAAAAGAAAGCTTCAGACAGTTCTATCATGTTTCTGACAGCCAAGTATTCCAGCTGATCCTCCATAGTGAGATATCAGATTGTGAGGCAGAGAACAAGCGCCTGAAGAGAATGGGAAGTGGTCACCTAACCCCAACACTACCTTTATATTACGAAAGGCAAATAGAACTCCCCTCCTGCCTTTTTGAATAAATAATTTAGTTATTATTTATCAGATGTGGAATGATATGGAAATGGCTGGCAGAAGCAGAACCAGGAAATTCAATGATCTTTACCTTTATATTAATACCCAACACTACCTTTATATTAATAACAAGATGTACCCAAAAGGCAAATAGAACTCCCTTCCTGCCTTTTTAAATAAATAATTTAATTATTACATATAGGATATGGAATGATATGGAAATGGTTGGCAGAAGCAGAACTAGGAAATTCAATGATCTTAGGTATAAAATTTTGAGGAAAGTTTCTATAAGTCAGATTAGGGAAGGGGCCCTCCCTATTCATATCAAAGTCTCTATATTTTTCCATTTTACCTTCACCCCTTAAGTAACACTAGTTATTAAAAGATGGGTAGGACTGGTACCAATAACCCCCAAATTAAATTTCTACTTCTTCTCTGTCCCAACCATTCTCTTTGCAAGAATAAGCTGGCTTTGGGCAATGCTATTACTCCCCTACGAACAACAAAAAAGTCTTCTAATGACCTCAGCACTTACCCTAAACAGCTTTCTCCCTTCCCATCTCTCCTGGCACTATAACCTGGGAGTATCCCTGATGCTCACCTGTCATCTCCACCGACACTAAGAAGTTGTTCAGGCATCCCTTAGATCAATGTTAAAGTGTGAAGCACCTGCATCAAGGTCACCTAGCATGTTCATTAAAAATATAGACTCCAGGCCTGGCACGGTGGCTCACACCTGTAATCCCAGCACTTTGAGAGGCCAAGGAAGGCGGATCATTTGAGGTCAGGAGTTTGAGACCAACCTGGCCAATATGGTGAAACCCTGTTTCTACTAAAAATAAAAATAAATAAAATAAATAGCCGGACGTGGTGGTGCATGTCTGTAATCCTAGCTACTTGGGAAGCTGAGGTGGGGGGATCACTTGAACCCAGGAGGCAGAGGTTGCAGTAAGCCGAGATTGTGCCACTGCACTCCAGCCTGGGCAACAGAGTGAGACAGAGTCTCCAAAAAAGACTCCAAGACCCCATGTCAAACCCACTAAAACAGAATTTCTGTTGGTAAAACTCAATAATTCGCATTTTAACAAGTGATTTTTATGCACACGAGGTTGAAGAATCTCTGCCTTGCAAGTACAATCACAAAAGAGGCAAGGTGATTTACCAGCACTCAACCCACCATTTGACAGCAAGGCCAGGCTAGAATTTACCCTTCCCAAGCACCTAGTGTGATCCTTACCTGCTAGAGCCCATTGATTTGTTATTAACAAGGAAAATGATTTGGCACTCTTCAGGGAAAAGTTCCATCCAATCTTAAGAATAATAGCATCCTGCAGAGAAATAGGCAGTTAGCTCTCTAGTCCCTAATCCTGCCTTTCATGTGGCAGAGGCAGAAAGCTTCTTCTTAAGTCTTCTCTGGTCATTTGTAGATTCATTGCTGCTAAAGACTTGCAACCTTGGGAGCAGGCCACAGAAACAACAGGACAAATACAAAAGGTGCTATTCTCATCAATCAATGAAAGGGTCTGGAAGCTGAGATTTGATTATTTTGTCTCTGCTGGAGTCTCGCTTGAATTCTGTGTTCCTGGAAATTGAATTAACACTCAGGTTGACTTCAGACAGTTATTCTTTCCTTTCTAGTTAGCAGCCTCTGAAAGTGTTTCTTGCCCTAAGAAACTGCACAGGAAGCCCCAACAAAAAGTAGTTGTTAATAAAGGTGCAAATGAGCACGTAAGGGGATGCCCAGGGAACCAGGGAGTAAATATCACATATTCTACACAAGGCAGAGAAGTCCTCAAAAATTCTTGCTCAGAAAATACAAAGTCACTCCTAATACAAGGCACTCTCTCAATTAAAGATGATCCCAACCTATGATAGTTCCACTTTCAATTTTTCAACGTTACCATGGTGCAAAAGCAATATATTTTCAGCACCGTATTTAATAAACTACATGGGGTATTCAACACTTCATTATAAAATGGGCCTTGTGTGAGATGATTTTGTCCAACTGTTGGCTAATGTAAGTGTTCTGAGCTCATTGAAAGTAGTCTAGGCTAAGCTATGATGTTTGGCAGTTTCGGTGTATTAAATGCATTTTCAGCTTATGATACTTTCAACTTACAGTGGATTTATTGGGACACCTCATCATAAGTCAAGGAGCATCTGTACTTTATTTGAAACAAATAATAAATTACTTTATTTGGAACTTTGTTTGGAGAAGGCACGACGACCTGAAATTATCTCTGTCCATGCTACTTTGGGCTTCCTGTCGAGGTCATCTGATGCAGTAAGTTTTAAAAAGAAGCAAATTATTCATCATTCCTGGGTGTGTGAGTTCACAACTGCAAGTTTGATAAGTTCTCTTTAAAAACCATACATTATTATGTCATGGCATTTGTGAATGGAAACCAGACAAACAAGGAGAAGAAAGAAAAACAGTCCTAAAAAAATCAGACTCGTTACCTGTGGCTTAGCATCCTATTTTCACTGGCTATATCCTATGTGAGTTTTTTTAAGTATGGCATCTTACTCACAGAGGTTGAAGTAATGATGATGGGCCTCCAAAAAACTGTATGAGACGGCTCCGAACTGCTTCTAGCCAAAGCAGATGCTGATGTTGAAGAGGTATGTGGAGACTTTGAACGAAACTGCATCATGAATTTTAAGTAGGGGGAAAAAAAAACACTTCTAAATTAACATAGTGTCCGGTCATTGTGTTACAGGAAAGGGGTCCCAATCCAGACCCCAAGAGAGGGTTCTTGGATCTCATGCAAGGAAGAATTCAGGGCGAATCCATAGGGTAAAGTGAAAGCAAGTTTCTTAGGAAAGTAAAGGAATAAAAGAACGGCTACTCCACAGACAGAGGAGTCCCAAGGGCTGCTGGTTACCCATTTTTATGGTTATTTCTTGATGATATGCTAAACAAGGGGTGTGCTATTCATGCCTTCCCTTTTTAGACCACATATGGTAACTTCCTAATGTTGCCATGGCATTTGTAAACTGTCATGGCACTGGTGGGAGTGTAGCAGTGAATACGACCAGCGGTCACTCTCATTGTCATCTTGGTTTTGGTGGGTTTTGGCTGGCTTCTTTACTGCAACCTGTTATATTGGCAAGGTCTTTATGACCTGTATCTTCTGCTGACCTCCCATCTCATCCTGTAAGTTAGAATTCCTAAACTGTCTGGGAATGCAGCCCGGCAGGTTTCAGCCTTATTTTACCCAGCTTCTGTTCAAGATGGAGTTGCTCTGGTTCACACGCTTTTGATAATTAGAATCAGAAAATTCTACCAAGGCATCAAGATATAATAGATATAAAGCAAGGTATCAGATCAAGATGTAAATGTTTCAAAAGTGTAGTCAAGAGGTATAAGACTCAAACCTTCACCAACCTGGAGGATATAATGGAATAGACAGCTGTGGGTGCATGTGAGTCCTACTTGCCCAGGAAGGAAGGGTGGGGGTGCCCATCAAAGCCCTCAGGCCTGGTTAGGGGTTTTCAACAAGCCCATGCAGACACCTGATTTGTGTCCCCTGCAGTTGGGGTTCACTGTGAATTTGTGATTGTTTTCTGTCTGAGAAACCTAAAGAGCAAGATATGGGCTAATAAGCTATGCAAAGAAGAGGCTACAGTGGGCAGCCTGCACTCCCCAAACTTATGGGGGCAAAGAATGCATGTGTCCCCAGGCTGCTTCTGGCCACACTTTTGACCTAAGACATCTCCAAAGCCTCCAAAAGCTGTAAGGACATCCCACACACATTATGCTGCCTGGTTTAAAATGCTGCCTGTCTTATCTCATAGGCTCATTCTTATTTAAATCAGGTGAAACCTTCTGCCCCTGTGGATTTCCTATCAAGAGACCTGTTGTCCTTCCAGATATCTGGCTTTTGTAAGCACCACTTTAGCTCACTGGGCATGGCCATGTGTGTTTGAATCCTGGCTATGGATGAGATTCATGTTTATTTTCACAAGGGCCCTAAGTCTCATGCAAATCAAAATACTGATTATTTAGTTAATCATCCTATTTAATTGTCCCCAAACATTTCATTCAATCAATCACTATGTATTGAGCACCGACTACACACCCGGCACTGTTCTAGATGTTGGGGACACAGCAGTGCACGAAACAAAGTCCCAGTTCTCAAGGTGCTGCATTCTAATGGAGCAGGGGAGAACACTACACAAACAAGATGATTTCTGGGGTTATAACTGCTACAGAGGGAATAAACAGAGTGGTGTGATAGAAGTGATGGGGGAAGACCCGTTAGAGGTGATATTTGAGCTGCAATTTAAAGGATGGGTACAAGCCAGCCATGAGTAGTGTCTAGGAAAGAACATTCTAAGGCAGAGAGAACAACAAAGTCAATGGTCTTTGCAAGTATTGAGCTTGATGTGTTAAAGAAGTGTAAAAAGAGTTTAGAGGTTGTGCAGGATCTCTCTGCTTTGCTCCTCTCCACCTTTCACCTCTTGCTCGGTGCCTTCTGCCTTTCCATTGTCTATTTAACTTGACAATGCCCGTGTGATCGAGCCCAGACTCTTATCTGCATTTGGATGCCTGGGCTTAGTGCTAACAAAGGTCCCACTCACCCCTCCAAGCCCTGAGCTTGGATCAGCTGAGGACACTCAATTCACCCCCACAGGAGAGTTCTGTTTTCACAGTCCTGAGAGCTGGCCACTAGCCGTCTAAACCAGAAAACATGAAGCAGCTCGTTTTCCCAACCACACACCTGCCATATGTCCAGTATTTCATCCATACCCCATAACTGACTGTAGCAAGGGCTGTGTTTCCAGAACTGACCCTTAGCCCTCCCTGCCTGCTGACTTCCCCCGAAGCTCTTAAAACATTCAGGAAAACTGAAGCCGGTTTATGACCTAGAGGCTATTGAGTTCATCATCTTCTGGGTGGCTACATCAAACAGTGCCCATATTTCCCTTTTCTAACACAGCTAGATTTTTTTTTTCTTGCCACTAGGTTTTTATGTTAATTAACTATCAGAAACTATTTATCTATAAAAAGCTGTTGATTAAAAATAGATGTTTAGGCCAGGAGTGGGGGTGTATGCCTGTAATCCCAGCTACTCAGGAGGCTAAGACAGGAGAATCGCTCAAACCCGGGAGGTGGAGGTTGCAGTGAGCCAAGATCATGTCACTGCACTCCGGTCTAGGTGAAAGAGTGAGACCCTGTCTCAAAAACAAAAAAACAAAACAAAATTTTAAAATAGACGTTTAAATAAGAGAGAAAAAGAATCACAGGCTGTGTGCTGATTTGGGACAGTTGCCACAGTATTTCCTGGTTCAATAAAATCTCCCCTGGACCTCTGCCTCTGCACATCCATGAACCTTTGCCAATCCCGCAGCTTCCAACCTTCTTTATGTGCCTGGGCTCTTGGAGCCTAAGCGTGACTTTCTCCTTCCAACTTCTTCCACTGCCAGACTTTATGATCCTCCTCAGTGTAAGCGTCTCTTCAGCGGCCAGGCCATCCCTAGCTCCTGCTCAATTCTCCAGGCTCTGGATTGCAGCTGCTCTTCTGGGCATCTGATTTCCATTGCATCAGGCCCTGCAGGGCTGTGAGAATGTGCTATTAAATGAGTCACTAACCCCCTGAACTTGTTCATGCAAATGTAGGATATGAATCGTACATCTGACTTATCTGCCAACAGCGCAAAAATACTATATGTTATCAGTCAGGATATTTGTGTGACAGAAACCCAACTCAAACAAGTTTAAGCAATAAAGGAGATTTATTGTTGTTGTTGTTCATGTAATTGGAAAATGCAGGGGGCAGAATTAGACTCAGGCCCTCCAGGGATACAAACAATATCTCTCTGTCCTCATTCTCTCCTAAGCAGACAGATACTCCTGGCTTCCATTATCCCTGCTTAGCACTCCTGTGGAAAAAGATGGCGCCTTTAGCAATATCTCTATATCAAGGATGCTGATTGATTTGATTGATCAAGCTTTGATCCTATGACCATTCTTGGTCTAATCCTCATGGACAGGGAAATAGGATACTGGGATCAGTAAAGCCTGAATCATGTGCTCACCCTCGTATCCCAGCGTGGGAGTGGGGCTATACAGAGTACTGTGAGGGGAAGTTATATTTTAAAAAAACACACACACAAAGCAGAAAGTGGCAGATATCATATTCTAGTTCACTCAATATTCCCTCTGTAATCTTTCAACCACCTGCTACCTTCTGCTACAAAGGCTGGAAAGCTTAAAACACTACTTTGCAGACAGGCTTGCAGTGAGGGTGCAGGCTTATGATCCAGGTTCTGCCCAACAGATGTTCCCAAGGAAAGTGGACATGATTAAAGTGGGGTAGGGGCTGGATGCAGAGCCATCAGATTCTTTCTGTAAGGACGGGGAGATGATGGATGCCTCTGGTTCTTCTGGACCAGCTGTGTCCTAGGGTTATGTGCCTAATCCCTCACATAATAGGTGGTACATGGCAACAGCTTCATGGTTTCTGCCAGAACAGTGAAATGACTGTACATATTTCTTGACTGTGTCCCTGGCTCCATGGCATCTAAGCTTGGTTCCCAGACCCTCTCATAAATTCTAAAAGCAACATAATCTTTGTAATAAATTTCTTTCTTCATAAACTGGCTAGTTTGATACAGAAGTAAAACTAATGCCTTGCCCTGCCGCATTATGCAAGTGTGTGCACATTACACCCCACAGCCAGAAGAAAAACAAAACAAAGCACTTACAGCCGGAACCCCTTCCCTCTCCCAAAACAAAGACTTACTTTAAAAAAAACTAAGGCCATTCTATCTAGTTCTGGTTCTCAAAATAAATGAAATCTTGAGCCTTTTCTGTAAGCTACTGTTTTCCGATAAAAACAACTTTGTTGTTTCACAAAGTTATTGCTCTTTTAATGCTGCTATCTGAAGGGATGATACAATCTTTGAGGTTATAACACTCATGAAATAACTAGCTTTTTTTTACAACCAAAATAACTGTAAATTTGGTAATCTTGAGGTTTTCTTTTAATTACCTGTTGTATATTTCATTTGGCAAGCCAGTCTTTTTAAAGCCTGAACTCCCTTGCAATCCATCTTCACAAGGAAACATTTTTCTTTAAATGCTTTTATAGCTGTGTCTTCTTTTGACAGGAGGATCTGTTGTCTGCAACTAAGAACGCTGATGAATACAGGAAGGGAATGTCACCAGTGGAAGTGCATGTGTTGTGGGAGAGCAATATTGTTAGGAGGAAAGGATGTGCTGAGAAAATAAAAACAGAAAACGTCCCCTACATTGTTTCACAAGGTTATTATGATGACTGAATGAAATAATGTGGTATATGTTGTAAACTATAAATGTGTAAATCTAAGGCTAATGCAATACTCTTGGTTGGGAGTTACCACATTGAACATAAGTCAAAGGTACCTAATTACACAGAAAGCATTTGTATCAATTGGTAAAAACTTCTGCCGGGCATGGTGGCTCATGCCTGTAATCCCAGCACCTTGGGAGGCCGAAGCTGGTGGATCATGTGAGGTCAGTAGTTTAAGACCAACCTGACCAACATGGTAAAACTCCCATCTCTACTTAAAATACAAAATTAGCTGGGCCTGGTGGGGCTGAGGCAGGAGAATCACTTGAACTTGGGAAGGGGAGGTTGCAGTGAGCCGAGATCACGCCACTGTACTCCAGCCTGGGCAACAAGAGCAAACTGCATCCCAAAAAGAAAAACACAAAACAAAACTTCATGATCACAGGCAAGCAACAGGCAGAAACAACAGGACAAAGACAGGAAGAAGTTTATACTGCACATCAAATTCAGCACAGTGACTAGCTCTGGAATAGACAAGATAGAAAAGGTTGAGGAGAGGCACAGGGAAGATTCAACTGTACCTGCAACATTTTATTTTTATAAAACAGCCGGACGCAGTGGCTCACACCTGTAATCCCAGCACTTTGGGGGGCCAAGGCAGATGGATAACCTGAGGTCAGTAGTTCGAGACCAGCCTGGCCAACATGGTGAAACCCCATCTCTACTAAAAATACAAAAATTAGCCAATGGTGGCATGTACCTGTAATCCCAGCTACTCAGGAGACTGAGGCAGGTGAATCATTTGAATCCAGGAGGTGGAGGTTGCAGTGAGTCAAGATCATACCACTGCACTCCAGTCTGAGCAAGAGTAAGACTCTGTATCAAAAAAATAAAATAAAATAAAATATGAAAGAAACATGACAAAATGTTAACACTGTTATTTCTGAGTGGTAGATTTTTAATAGTGTGTTAATTTTTTTCTGTATTTTTTTAAACTCTGCAAAAGAAAAAAAGTGGGTAAATCAGAGAGACTGGACAGGTTTCATGCTTTGCCCCTAACTCTGGTAATTTTGCCCCTAGCGAGGACCTTTAATCAGAAAAGAAAATAAAAAACAAAAAATAAACTATTCCAAAACTAAACTATTCCAAAATAAACCATTGTTACAAACTTATTTAGTGCCAACATACCTAAACACTTGTGGCTTAATCTGAAAGTTTTTTATTATCTCATTTATGGTGAAGCAAGTTTTCAGTACAGACCAGAAAGAACTGTTTCCTACGATTCTTCCGAATGAAATGTGGCCACTGATCAAAATATCGCTCAGGTCAGTTTGAAGGCACTTCTCTGGAAATTGCTTGCAAATGCAAAAACAAATGAAAACAATAGTAACAACAACAAATTTCCACCTTGAGCAGGGGCATTCAAAAGTTTTCAGTAAGAGAAGCCATGAAGAAACGTCTCCATATATGCTGCAGGGGGAGGATGCTTTGTAAAAACACTGATACAGTGATAACTGAGAAGGTTCAGGGCTGGCCGGGCGCGGTGGCTCACGCCTGTAATCCCAGCACTTTGGGAGGCCGAGGCGGGCGGATCACAAGGTCAGGAGATCGGGACCACGGTGAAACCCCGTCTCTACTAAAAATATAAAAAATTAGCCGGGCGCGGTTGTGGGCGCCTGTAGTCCCAGCTACTCGGGAGGCTGAGGCAGGAGAATGGCGTGAACCCGGGAGGCGGAGCTTGCAGTGAGCTGAGATCTGGCCACTGCACTCCAGCCTGGGCGACAGAGCATGACTCCGTCTCAAAAAAAAAAAAAAAAAAAAGATACCTTCTTAAAAAAAAAAAAAAAAAACTTCAAAGATCACGATTTTTTTTTTTTTTTTTTTGAGACGGAGTCTCGCTCTGTCACCCAGACTGGAGTGCAGTGGCCAGATCTCAGCTCACTGCAAGCTCCGCCTCCCGGGTTTACGCCATTCTCCTGCCTCAGCCTCCCGAGTAGCTGGGACTACAGGCGCCTGCCACCTCGCCCGGCTAAGTTTTTGTATTTTTAGTAGAGACGGGGTTTCACCGTGTTAGCCAGGATGGTCTCGATCTCCTGACCTCGTGATCCGCCCGTCTCGGCCTCCCAAAGTGCTGGGATTACAGGCTTGAGCCACCGCGCCCGGCCCACGATTTTAAAATACTTTAATACACTAACATCTGTTAACATCTGCATTTAACATGATTTATTTAGCTACCATGAAGGAATAGAATACAGATACCGCTAACTTTGGAAGAGAGAGGACAAGTCAGCAACTCAGAAGAAGGTCATTGGGCATCCACAATGAACAAGAAAACAAGAGGTTTCTGAGAAGAGATGCAATAAAAACTGAAAATGAGTTGATTTTTTTTTAAGATAAAGTTTTCTTATTTTTTAGTTTTGCCTAGGGTAAATCCTTACTACAAAATTTTGCCTAGAGCCACTCCTACCTTCCAGGCTAGGCAAAAATGCCTCTATGTTTTTGTGCTATATGACTGATAACAATTTTCCACCCAGCTAATGTGGTAACTCTCTGACAATAAAACTTTTCATGGCTAGGTGAAGTGGCTCACACCTGTAATCCCAGAACTTTGGGAGGCTGAGGTGAGTGGATCACTTGAGCCCAGGAATTCTGGACCAGCCTGAGGACCATGGTGAAACCCCATCTCTACCAAAAAAAGAATTAGCCAGGTGTGGTGGAGTGCGCCTATACTCCCAGCTACTTGGAGGCTGAGGGAGAAGGATCACCTGAGCCTGAGAGGTTGAGACTGCAATGAGCCGTGATGACACGACTTCACTCCAGCCTGGGTGACAGAGTGACACCCTGTCTCAAAAAAAAGAAAGAAAAAAACAAACTTTCACAACAGTTTCCAGTCACTATAGAATCTAAATGGTTTATTCAGATAAGTGACATATGCAGAAACTGGCAAACTCTAGGGACAAGAGACTTTGAGACTTGGACACCCCAGAGGAAAACACAGCTATGTTTCTATGTTCCCATTTTGAGACAAATTTCCTCCTAGTCTACAAAATGTCACCAAATAAAACAAAAGTATATGCATGGCAGAACCAGGGGTATTTGGAGCTGTCTGGCAGTTCCTAAAAAGAATAGAGTTACCATATGATATAGCAATTTCACTCCTAGGTATATACTCAAGAGAACTGAAACATATGTCCACATAAAAGCTCGTACGTAAATATTCAGAGCAGCATTATTCATAACTGCCAAAAAGTAGGAACAACCCAAATGTCTATCAAACGAATGGATAAACAAAATGTAATATATCCATACAATGGAATATTATTCAGCAATAAAAAAGTGCTAATATATGCTAAAACATGGATGAATCCTGAAAACATTATGCTAAGTGAAAAAAGCCAGTCACAAAAGTCCACATATTGTGTGACAGATCTATGGAACGGGTAAGTTATAGAAACGGAAAGTAGGGCCGGGCCTGGTGGCTAACACCTATAACCCCAGGACTTTGGGAAGCTGAGGTTGGCAGATTGCTTGAGTCCAGGAGTTTGAGACCAGCCTGGGCAACATGGCAAAACTCTATCTCGACAAAAAATACAAAAATTAGCTGGGCATGGTGGCATACGCTTGTAGTCCCATCTATTCAGAGGGCTGAGGGGAGAATCACTTGAGTCCTGGAAGTGGAGGTTGCAGTGAACTGAGATCGCACCACTGTACTCCAGCCTGGGAGACAGAATAAGACTCTGTCCGGAGAAAGAAAAGAAAGAAAAGAAAGGAAAGAAAGGAAGGAAGGAAGGAGGGAAGGAGGGAAGGAGGGAAGGAAGAAAGGAAAGAAAGGAAAGAAAGGAGGGAGGGAGGGAGGAAGGCAGGAAGGAAGGCAAGAAGGAAGGCAGGAAGGAAGGAAGGAAGGAAGGAAGGAAGGAAGGAAGGAGAGACTAAATGAGTGGTGGTTGCCTAGGACTCAAACTATTGAGGGGAAAAAGGCAGTGCTACTACCGAAGGATACATAGTTTCTTTATGGGATGATAAAAATCTTCTGGAATTCAATAGTAGTAGTAGTTGTACTACTTTGTGAATATGCTAAAAACCATTGAGTTGGCCAGGCGTGGTGGCTCACGCCTGTAATCCCAGCACTTTGGGAGGCCGAGGCGGGTGGATCACGAGGTCAGGAGATCGAGACCATCCTGGCGAACACAGTGAAACCCTGTCTCTACTAAAAATGCAAAAAAATTAGCCAGGCGTGGTGGTGGGCACCTGTAGTCCCAGCTACTTGGGAGGCTGAGGCAGGAGAATGGCGCGAACCCAGGAGGCAGAGCTTGCAGTGAGCCCAGATCACACCACAGCACTCCAGCCCAGGAGACAGAGCGAGACTCCGTCTCAAAAAAAAAAAAAAAAAAAAAGGCCGGGCGCGGTGGCTCAAGCCTGTAATCCCAGCACTTTGGGAGGCCGAGACGGGCGGATCACGAGGTCACGAGATCGAGACCATCCTGGCTAACACGGTGAAACCCCGTCTCTACTAAAAAATACAAAAAACTAGCCGGGCGTGGTGGCGGGCGCCTGTAGTCCCAGCTACTCCAGAGGCTGAGGCAGGAGAATGGCGTAAACCCGGGAGGCGGAGCTTGCAGTGAGCTGAGATCCGGCCACTGCACTCTAGCCTGGGCAACTGAGCAAGACTCTGTCTCAAAAAAAAAAAAAAAAAACACCATTGAGTTGTACTCTTTAATGGGATGGATTCTATATTGTATGAATTTTATCTCAATAAAGCTTTTTTTTTAAATTTTCACCACAGAATGTAATTTCCAAGAAGAATTCTATCATATAGACATATAGAAATAAAAGACAAAGTAAGGCAATTTGATTCAATACATTAAGCTAGTAACTATTGATCCCACCACCTCCTGCCTCCTCAGGCATCAATTCAGGATATCTTATTCTTTCTTTTTTTTTTTTTTTTTTTTTTTGAGAAGGAGTCTCACTCTGTCACCCAGGCTGGAGTACAGTGGCATGATCTCTGCTCACTGCAACCTCTGCCTCCTGGGTTCAAGCCATTCTCCTGCTTCAGCCTCCTGAATAGCTGAGATTATAGGCACCTACCACCATGCCCAGCTAATTTTTGTATTTTTTACTAGAGACAGGATTTCACCATGTTGGCTAGGCTGGTCTCGAACACTTCAAGTGATCAACCCGCCTTGGCCTCCCAAAGTGCTGGGATTACAGGCATGAGCCACCACACCTGGCCCAGGATACCTTATTCTTAATGTAGTCTGCTAGGTTTTTAGGCATACAAAAGACAGAAACTCCATGTAGAGGTAAGGCTGTTGATACTATATTATTATTGGCTGTAAGTACTGTTAACTAAAAATGATCCTGAGTAATCATAAATTATAAGCACAAACTAGTATTATAGTATTAACACATCTTCTATCAAACATTTAACTAAGGAACTCCAAGAATTATCTAGGTATTATCTGGTTAATTTCAAACACAATCAAAAGCACAAGTATACTTCTCTATCAAACAAGTACCATGAACCTTCCTAGTACCCCATATGATTTTGCTCAAAGACTATAAGCAAGCATGAGCAAAACTAGTGTCTATCCAACAGATCTGCTGAACAGATTTAACAAGTCGATTTCCCACCTTTCCCTTCAAATGAATACTTCAATAACCACCTCATGGAATCAAGCCACAGGCAAGGTGGATCTTTACTTAGGGTCATCAATTTCACATGCTCACTATAGACCATTCATAAGTGTATTAGTCTGCTTCAGCTGCTATAACAAAATGCCAAAAGCTGGGTGGCTTTAAAAATAGACATTTATTTCAGCTCTAGAGGTCAGGAAGTCTGAGATCAGAGTGCCAACATGGTCGGGTTCTGGAGAGGGCCCTCTTCCTGGTTTGCAAACAGCTGCCTTCTGCCATATCCTCACATGGTGCAAAGAAAGAGAGGGCAAGCTCTCTGGTTCCTTCTTATAATGTTACTAATCCCATCTTGAGAACTCTATCCTCATGACCTCATCTAAACCTAATTACTTCCCAAAAGTACTACATCCTAATAACATTGGGGGTTAGGGCTTCAACATATGAATCTGAGGGGGAATATAAACATTCAGTCTATAAAGGAAAGGGAATATAGCTTAAGAATAAGAACCATACATTTGGCAGTCTAGCCAGACAAAGGGAAGCTGATTTCTCTATTTTAAAAATGTTAAAAATCAGCCCGACACAGTGGCTCACTCCTGTAATCCCAGAACTTTGGGAGGGTGAGGCAGATGGATCACCTGAGGTCAGGAGTTCAAGACCAGCCTGGCCAACTTGGTGAAACCCCATCTCTACTAAAAACACAAAAAAAATTAGCTGAGCATTGTGGCAGGCACCTGTAATCCCAGCTACTTGTGAGGCTGAGGCAGGGAGAATTGCTTGAACCCAGGAGGCAGAGGTTGCAGTGAGTCAAGATTGTGCCACTGCACTCCAGCCTGGGCAACAGAGCGAGATGCCGTCTCAAAAAAAAAAAAAAAAGTAAAAAATAAATTGCAATGTAGGATACATACTTGTGGGTTATTACCCACCATGTTAATTTTCTTTAAATAAAAGCAAATTCATTTATAAAAATCTCTTATACCTCCGATAATGATTGGCACAGATGACAGGCAACTTCCAGTTGGAAGTTCCTGTCTTCCAATTTCCAGTTAAATTGGAAACGGTGATTCCAGATCTTTTGGAGTCTTTGATTTCACACTTTTGACTACTAAAAGTGATTGGTGCCACTGAAGAGGAATCTAAATTATTTTACTCTATTTCAGTATCTACAACATACCCTAAAGATATGCCAAGATGTTGTATAAAGAAGGCTGAGAAACACTAGTTTATGCAAACCCCCAAAATACATATTATTTGAATAATATTATGTACAAGTCTTGCGTTCATTTTCAACACAGCAAATAATGTATCTTCCGGTTGGAATATTACAATTATTCCAAGTTCTTAGGGATTTTTCCTAATACAAGACACTAAAATAGTTTTCAAAAAGAGGTACAAGACACCAGTAGTACAAGTGAATTATTTTCACATAATAATGGGCCTCTGACACAAACAAATGGAAGAACATACCATGCTCATGGATAGGAAGAATCAATATCGTGAAAATGGCCATACTGCCCAAGGTAATTTATAGATTCAATGCCATCCCCATCAAGCTACCAATGAGTTTCTTCACAGAATTGGAAAAAACTGCTTTAAAGTTTATATGGAACCAAAAAAGAGCCCGCATCTCCAAGACAATCCTAAGTCAAAAGAACAAAGCTGGAGGCATCACGCTACCTGACTTCAAACTATACTACAAGGCTACAGTAACCAAAACAGCATGGTACTGGTACCAAAACAGAGATATAGACCAATGGAACAGAACAGAGTCCTCAGAAATAATACCACACATCTACAGCCATTTGATCTTTGACAAACCTGAGAGAAACAAGAAATGGGGAAAGGATTCCCTATTTAATAAATGGTGCTGGGAAAATTGGCTAGCCATAAGTAGAAAGCTGAAACTGGATCCTTTCCTTACTCCTTATACGAAAATTAATTCAAGATGGATTAGAGACTTAAATGTTAGACCTAATACCATAAAAATCCTAGAGGAAAACCTAGGTAGTACCATTCAGGACATAGGCATGGGCAAAGACTTCATGTCTAAAACACCAAAAGCAACGGCAGCAAAAGCCAAAATTGACAAATGGGATCTCATTAAACTAAGAGCTTCTGCACAGCAAAAGAAACTACCATCAGAGTGAACAGGCAACCTACAGAATGGGAGAAAATTTTTGCAATCTACTCATCTGACAAAGGGCTAATATCCAGAACCTACAAAGAACTCAAACAAATTTACAAGAAAAAAACAAACAACCCCATCAAAAAGTGGGCAAAGGATATGAACAGACATTTCTCAAAAGAAGACATTCATACAGCCAACAGACACATGAAAAAATGCTCATCATCACTGGCCATCAGAGAAATGCAAATCAAAACCACAATGAGATACCATCTCACACCAGTTAGAATGGCGATCATTAAAAAGTCAGGAAACAACAGGTGCTGGAGAGGATGTGGAGAAATAGGAACACTTTTACACTGTTGGTGGGATTGTAAACTAGTTCAACCATTATGGAAAACAGTATGGCGATTCCTCAAGGATCTAGAACTAGATGTACCATACGACCCAGCCATCCCATTACTGGGTATATACCCAAAGGATTATAAATTATGCTGCTATAAAGACACATGCACACGTATGTTTATTGCAGCACTATTCACAATAGCAAAGACTTGGAATCAACCCAAATGTCCATCAGTGACAGATTGGATTAAGAAAATGTGGCACATATACACCATGGAATACTATGCAGCCATCAAAAAAGATGAGTTTGTGTCCTTTGTAGGGACATGGATGCAGCTGGAAACCATCATTCTTAGCAAACTATCACAAGAACAGAAAACCAAACACCGCATGTTCTCACTCATAGGTGGGAACTGAACGATGAGATCACTTGGACTCAGGAAGGGGAACATCACACACCGGGGCCTATCATGGGGAGTGGGGAGGGGGGAGGGATTGCATTGGGAGTTATACCTGATGTAAATGACGAGTTGATGGGTGCAGCACACCAACATGGCACAAGTATACATATGTAACAAACCTGCATGTTATGCACATGTACCCTACAACTTAAAGTATAATAATAATAAATAAATTTAAAAAAAAAAAATGGGCCTCTGGAAATCTCAATAAAAAGAAGTCTATTTAGAGAATATAAGTATATTTAAATTTGTTTAAAGAGGGAAAAAAAACTAATTTGTCTATGTTTGGGAGCAGAAGAAATAAGTAAACTAAAGTAAGTTACTTAAATCAGTTATTTATCCAGGTACTATTCCATCCTCCCACAATTTACTTTTCAATCATACAGATTCCTTTTCTTTTATTCCTAATCTATGATTTTTCTCTATTTGGAGGCTTTATGAAATGTGCTTCCCAAGTTTACTTGCCTTGCATCTGACTGCACATGGCTTTGAAACTTAAGCTCTGAGCCTCAACAGACATTATCAGAATTCTAATGTACACAGATGCACTTGAATGGGACAAGTCCTTAGAGAACAATGAATCAAGAATACCACTAAGTAGGCAGGGCGCCGTGGCTCACGCCTGTAATCCCAGCACTTTGGGAGGCTGACGCGGGTGGATCAACTGAGCTCAGGAGCTGGAGACCAGCCTGACCAACATGGTGAAACCCCATCTCTACTAAAAATACAAAAACTTAGCCAGGCGTGGTGGCAGGCACCTGTAATCCCAGCTACTCGGGAGGCTGAGGCAGGAGAATCACTTGAAGCCAGGAGGCAGAGGATGCAGTGAGCCGAGCTGAGATTCTGCCATTGCACTCCAGCCAGGGCAACAAGAGCGAAACTCCGTCTCAAAAAATAAAATAAAATAAAATAAATAAGTAACAAGTATATAGTATATCATAATGTTGTGATTCAGCTGAACTTTTTTTTTCCTTTTGGAGATGGAGTCTCACTCTGTTGCCCAGGCTGGAGTACAGTGGCAAAATCTCGACTCACTGCAACCTCCATCTCCTGGGTTCTAGCGATTCTCCTGCCTCAGCTTCCTGAGCGGCTGGGATTACAGGTGCATGCCACCACACGCGGCTAATCTTTGTATTTTTAATAGAGTTGGGATTTCATCATGTTGGCCAGGCTGGTCTCAAACTCCTGATCTCAAGTGATCCACCAGCCTCGGCCTCCCAAAGTGTTTCGACTACAGGTATGAGCCACCACGCCCAGCCCAGCTAAACTTTTAAGGAAACCAGACATACTGTCCAGATTTATGGGGTTTTTTCTGCATATAAAAACGAGCAAATTTAATTCTCTTTTAGGAGAGTCCATGTAATGTTGAAGGGGTAACAGAAGACTCCCAGCTGGGCGCGGTGGCTCAGCCTGTAATCCCAGCACTTTGGGAGGCCAAGGCAGGTGATCACAAGGTCAGGAGTTCAAGATCAGCCTGGCCAACATGGTGAAACCCCGTCTCTACCAAAAATACAAAAATTGGCCAGACGTGGTGGTGGGTGCCTGTAATCCCAGCTACTCGGGGGGGCTGAGGCAGGAGAATCGCTTGAACCCAGGAGGCAGAGGCCAAGTGAGCCAAGATCGTGCCATTGCACTCCAGCCTGGGCAACAAGAGTGAAACTCTGTCTTAAAAAAAAAAAAAAAAAGACTCCTTAGCTTATCAGGCACCAAAGATCAAGAGGAAATCAGGTTGTCCTTTGGAGACATCTACTAAAGAAGGTTTTGCATGTCACTCACAAGTGCTATGTGGACAAAAGCTGAAATAAGGGCAGATTTATCTAGAAATTCCTGAATCGAATGCAACCTACAATAACGGAAAGGGCATGAGTAACAGAAGTAGCATTCATTAAATATTCACTATTTGCTATGTCTTTTACATACATGTCCTGTCTTCTATTTCAATAGTACTCAAATTTTTAGACTCAAACCATGAGAAAATTTCTCAGAATTTCTCCTCCCAACACCATCTTTCTTCAGAGTTAAAGTTATCCGTGGGGATAGAAAAAAACATATGTATGTATGTATGGATGTATGTATGTATATGTATATTGGGGGGAAACCTGCAGAAATAAAAATACAGTAACTTCTACTACCTCTCCAATAACCCACACTTTAAGTGTGACAATACTCAGAATTTAACTCCCAAAAACCTACAATGCATCATGAATACTGAAAGTGTTTTGAACATAGGCTTTTGCTTTGCTAATGTGCATTTAACATCCCAGTCACAAAAGCACATCTTAAAACACACACACACCCCTAGATATAGCAATACTAATATCTACTCCTGAAAATATCCTCGTGACAAACAAATGGAAGAGAAATACTATGATAGAGTAGAATGGAATGATGACAATAATAGAAAGTATGAAGGGAAATTCCAAACATTTGAAATTCTTCTAAAAATAGTCTATTAAATGTCAGTTATCTTGGTTTCCATAGAAATTCACAAGTGTCTGCAAAAAGTAACCTATTCCTACTTTGAAACTTTACGACTGTTCTTGCCAATAACATCACATCCTTATAAACGCCACATTGGGGACACGGGAAAGGAAGCCACATATATCCAAGTGGTATGCAATATGTTCAGAAGACCTCAATAGAAATGAATATTGCTTGCATCATTTAATGTTTGAAGAGGAGCGATAAAGACTATTGTCATTTAAGAGTAGTGAGAAGTACAGGTAGTTCTCACGCTAGGAGGCTAATATGTTACTACTCACTCATTTCAATTCGTTGATCTTTTCTTCCCTGAACGACTATACCTAAATCTGGGATGTGTGTGTGTGTATTTTATCCTACCTTTATTCTGTACCTTAACACATAGATGGGGAAGTAGAGTGGGTTTTATTTTGTTGTTTTAAAATCATCTACAGGCGACATACAGCTTAACTTCACAGGGTTGTTTACCAGCAGGTCGGTGTTCTGAAGAAGCACGCCGTAAAACATGCACAGAATAAGGGTCTATCAAAATAATCGTATATATTATTATTTCGATATATATATGGAAAGATGGGATGGCAAAACATCTTTAACAGAATGGGTAACACTCCTTTCAATCATCAGTAACAAATTCCCACAGGATCTTTATTCCTCGCTATTTGTAAACAAGAGCTGAAGCCAGCCGGGCACCCAGGAGCGTTCCGCGAGGGCCATCTGAGGAGGGGGACCCCCGCCTGGATCCCGCTCCATCCTCGGGCCACGAGGAAGCCCTGTTGGAACTCTTCTGCTCCCGCGTGGAGGCTGGAGTCCACCGTCCCCGCTTAACTACACTGCAGCTACCCGGGATCCTTAAGCCTCCTCCAACTCTGCACTTTGCCAGGCACCCGAAACCCACGGTGGCTGGGCGGCCCTGCTCCCGGCTCTCCGAGCCTGTACCCTCGGGGAGGCCCGGGCCGGAGGCACCCCGCGGGAGGCTTACCGAGCAGCGAGCCTATGAAGATGACGACCTGCACGGTGGTGGTGAACTGGCGGTACAGCTGCGCCTCGCCGAACTTCCCGAGCGCGCTGCGGTTCACGCCAGCAGCCTCGGCGCCGGACGCGTTGTGCGGCTCGCTGGCGTTTGGAGAGATCCAGCTCCCGTTATGTCCCATGGCGAGGCTGAGACTCCGGCTCCGCGCGCCGCCCGCCTCGGAGCCCCGCGCGGAGCCTCTCCTCCTCCGGGTGAGGAGGGACGCGCGGGCGCCTGGTGGAGTCCTGGAGGAGCCGGGGCAGCCGACGGGTCCCCTCACGTCTCCACATCGCCAACCCCGGCGCCCAGGAGGCGGGGAGGGAGGGAGGAGCGGCTGCGCCCCATGCCCACTCCCTCCTGGATCCCCGTCAGCAGCCACATGAAGGCAGCACGGTCAGAGCCCGCCGAGCGTCGTCCGTCCCTCCTCCAGGGTGGTCAGCGTGGCCCAGCCCACTCGGCAGGAATGGAAACACAGAAGGAGGCATTCGATGCTCAAGGAGGGCGCTCTCCGCTCCCGCTGCCTCCTTCAACCGCGGGTCCTCCGCCCCCCGAGGGCTAGGGCATCCCTCTCCAGTCCCCTCGGGCTGACGCACTGGGCCCCTCTCCTCAGCGGGAGGAGAACGTTTGGCCGAAGCTATTTTTCAGTCCTGCTGGCTTCGAAGCTGGATGGCGATGTGAAGCCAACGAAATGCCCACGCCGAGTGGCCGGAGCCACGAGGGGACCCCCGAGTGCCCGACAGCGCCCATGGCTTGGGCGGAAAGCCCTGAGTGCCCACAGCAGCCTGGCCCTGCGCGCCCAGCCTCCCGACAAGACGCCCGTGCTGGGTCCTGCTTCCCAGCCCCTCACTGGGGGCTCCGACCTCCTGCCTCAGCACCGGCAGCGGGGACCCCGTTCCGCAGCGCCTTTTTGCCTCTGCATGGCTGGGCGCCCCCTTTCCTATCCCCCTTCGGGCCCTCGGCCGCTAGAACAGAGCTTGACAGCCAGGCGGGGAAGAGGGAGGACGCCCCCAGCGGGGCAGTGGCACCGTCTGCGCGGCTGCTAGACTCTTGGTGCGCGCCTGGGGCAGCCGGGGACGCGCGGCTGGCGAGGATGGTCACGTGGCACTCGCGGCCTCGCCTCTCGCGCCCAGGCTGCCGCGGGGAGGGCGCCATCTTGGCCCCGCGGAGCGTGACTGTCTCGGCTGGAAGCGTGGGTGGCCGGAGGATCCGTGACTGGCTGTCGTGGACACGCTCGCTACACCTCCCGGAGCTTCGTTCCATTTACTATTAACTGTCGTTACTTCTCTGTATCTCGTCAGCAGGGGCTGCCTGCGGTCTTAGAATTACACGTCCCTGCCACCTGGGCAGGAAGCCCAGTCTCCCGGCCCCTCAGTCAGGCCTTGGGTGTAGCTGGAGCATTTAAGAAAAATGAAATATAGAAACTCAGTGCATGGTTTTCTGGGCCTTTTTATTGAATATCATTTGTAAAATGTACACAATATAACCCAGGCCTAGTGGATTCCAGGACAGAAAAGGTTGGGAGCTGGGATAGTCAAGTAAACAAGAAGAAATAGTAAAGTAAGAGATGCCAAGTGGGAGAGGAAACTGTATGGATGCAGAGAGAGGATCTGGGGTAAAGAGAAAAAAGATGCATGGTCGACTTTATGGAAACTCATTTCTTTTTAATAAGTGAAGTACATGGTAGAAGACTTTGACATGTTGATTATGGGACTGGGACAAAGGACAGTAACTCAAGAATTGATTAAAATTACAGTTATTCCTTGGTTGCCCCAAGGATGGTCCTGGTATAATATGGCTATTTCCTTTTCACTGGTAACCCTTATTTACTCTTGAAAGGGTAAAAAAATCCGTGTCTTGTACATATTTGGAGTCTCACAATATCTTCACATAGTAATCTATGTGAGAATTATTTTAAACATTTTGGAGACCGAAAAGGGGAGAGAGAAAAAGACAGAAAATTACTAATTACACTAATTGTATTTTTCCCCCAAGAACGCCATTACCAGTGGTTAACATTGGTTCCAAGAGTCCAAATATAGTTTTCAAGATGAAACCCTTTACACTATAATCATTAGAAACCAAAAATTATAATAATTCACCAACATCCAGCATACTCATTGAGGAAGGGTTGAAGAATGTGTGTAAATAGAGTTGCTTGATAACAGTTATAAAAATACTCCTTTACCTACCTTCACCCTCCATCCCGAATTCAAAACTAGTAAGAGTTGGGATAAAGGTATAGAAAAGAATCAGTTTTGCAGGTGTAAAGAATGGAGAAAGCAAGAAACCACTCTCATGTTTTCATTCTGAGAAGATATCGCTAAATGCTCAACAACCCCTCAATTGGTGTTAGGGTATATGGTTAGTAGAATCAAGAAATAACCCGATCAGCTGAGATCACCATGATTCTCAGACTTGAGAAAGGATTGCCTCTCAAAAATGAAGGGCTAAGGACAGGAACAGAGAGTAGCACAATTCTTAATAGTTGTGTGCTGTGTGAGTTTTTTTTAAGGATGAGTCAGAAGATCTTAAAATTGGTGATGTCAAAGATTGGACACAATTTAAATATGTATTAAATGTCTATAGTAGTGTTTTTTATAACTGTCTGGTCATCTACCAGTGCACAACAAACCGTTACAAATTTAGTGGCTTAGAGCATGACTCCACAAGTGTAGCTCAGAGTTGCTGCCTGGGTCTGGGATCTGAAGGCTTGTTCACTCACATGTCTGGCAGTGGATGTTGGCTATTGACTGGGAACTCAGCTGGAACATCTGTGTGTGGCCTCTCCATGTGGCTGTTTGGTTTCCTCACAGCCTGGCAGTTATGCTCCAAAAGTGAGCATGCCAAGAGAGACAAGAGTCCCAAGAGGACAAGGCAGAAGCTGCACTGATACTTTTTTTTCTCTCTCTCTCTTTTTAGGTTAGCCAAGTGAAGCAGTGGTAGTGGAGAAGGAACAAAGAAATCTGTAAAGTAGTTGTGATCAATTAGTTGTAAACACCACTGCACTCAGACTCAGACGAGCTTGCACTGACTTTTATGACCTAATCTCAGAGGTTGTACAGTGTCACTGCCACTGTCCTCTACTTGTTGAAGCAGCTACAAACACACCATATTTGAGTAAAGGGGACACTAATCGGGAGGAGTGTTAGTCACATTATAAGAAGAGCATGTGGAATGAGAGAGAGTAGAGATACTGCAGTCATTTAAGGAAAATATAACCTCCCATAATGTTAAGATATATTTTCCTTTTGTAAAAAAAAGAAAAAAAAAATGTACCATTTCAGGCCGGGCGTGTTGGCTCACACCTGTAATCTTAGCATTTTGGGAGGCTGAGGCCGGTGGATCACCTGAGGTCAGGAATTGGAGACCAGCCTGGCCAACATGGCGAAACCTCATCTCTGCTAAAAATACAAAAATTAGCCGGGTGTGGTGGCAGGCGCCTATAATCCCAGCTACTTGGAAGGCTGAGGCAGGAGAATCACTTGAACCCAGGGGCAGAGGTTGCAGTGAGCCAATATTGCCATTGCACTCCAGCCTGGGCAACAGAGTGAAACTCCATCTCAAAAAAACAAAACAAAAACTAAAACGTACCCTTTCAAATTTTTTTCTGAAATTAAACCTGAAAAGGTCAAAAAACACATAAATTACAGTCCATTTCAATTACTTACCATGTACAGGTATTGTCTAAGTCTATAGTAGTTCGGACTATAGTAGTTCAAAATACCTTACACAAGGCAGCTTATGAAAAACAGAAGTTTATTTCTCATAGTTCTGAAGGCTGGGAAGTCCGAGTTCAAGTTACTGGCAGATTCAGTGCCTGTTGAGGGACTGCTTTTGGTTCACAAATAGTGCCTTCTATCTGTCTCCTCATGTGGTAGAAGGGTGCCTTTTTTATTAGTACCTCTATTTATTTTATTTTATTTTCAAGAGACAGGGGTTTTACTGTGTTGCCCAGGCTAGCCTCAAACTCCAGGCTTGAGCAATCCTCCCACCTCAGCCTCCCAAGTAGTTGGGACTACAGGCACACATTAAAACACCTGGTTCCTATTAGTGCTTCTTTTTTTTATAAAGGCACTAATCTCTTCTATGGCACCATAGCCATCATGACCTAATTACCTCCCAAAGATCCCATCCCCTAATACCATCACATTGGTGATGAGGTTTCAGTATATGAATTTGGGGGGCTGGGGACACAAACATTCACACCATAGTAGGTGTTACATTGATATGAGCTGGTAAATGTTAACACCTGGCAGCAATCAGCTATACAGCCATAGGTGAAGGCAGGTGATTAGAATTACCAGCCAACACATTTATGTGCTAGCTAATTTTTATTCAAAACTTTCTGAAGCTACAACCAAAGCAGTTAATGGGAAATAGAGTAGAGTAAAAACTAGGCAATCTCTCACTCTAGATAACGCTGTTAAAAGTAATTTTTCCTCCCAGTCCTCTCCTGTAATGAATAGTATAAGAAGGTATCCTCCAAACCTACTGGCACCTTGTGTTTCCAAAGTTTTAGTTGTCATGATAGTTAATTTTATGTCCCAACTTGACTGGGTTAAGGGATGCCCAAATAGGTAGGAAAACATTATTTCCCGGTGTATCTGTGAGGGTGTTTCTAAGATAAGATTAACATTTGAATGGGTAGACTGAGTAAAGCAGACTATCCTGCCCCATGTGGGTGGGCGTTATCTGAATGGTTGAAGGCCAAATTAGAACAAAAAAGCTGAGTAGAGAGGATTCCCTCTGCCTGACTGCCTTCGAACTGGGACAGTGGCTGTTTCCTGCCTTTGGACTTGAACTGAAACATCAGCTCTTCCTGAGTCTTGAGCCTCCTGGCTTTTGAACTGAAACAACAGTAATGGCTCTCCTGGTTGTCAGGCCTTTTGACTTGGGCTAGAACTACACCGTCAGTTCTCCTGGGTCTCCAGCTTGCCAACTGCAAATCTTGGGACTTGTCAGCCTCCAGCCTCCATAACTGCATGAACCAATTTTTTGTAATAAATCTCTTTCTATATGTCTATTTATTCTATTGGTTCTGTTTCTCTGGAGAACCCTAATGCCATAGGTAATTTAAAAAACAAAAAAACAAACAAAAAAAAACTCTTTCCTTCTCTGTTTTTCTCTTATACTTTTGTGGTGTAGTGATAGGCAAAATCACATAGGTGCTAATAAGTACTTTTCCAACAAGTACTTAACCTTGTTTAGGTGATAATCACTTGTCTTACCTTTGTATTCAGAAGAATTCCCAATTCCAACTTTCTTAGATATTTATTGAAGAGCAGGAGGAGGGCTGGGTGGAGGGAAGAAGAGATGGAATAGGATTTAGGATCATTGCAAAGACCGAGATAGTTGGGGAACGTAAAGGTTTTACGTGCCTTTCTTCTTCCTCCTCCCTCTGGCTCCCCATCATACACCCTCACATGCCCCGATGTGGCCTCTTACTAAACAGGGAGAGAAGAGAAGAGGTGGAGAAAACGAAGTATTTTGTGTTGGTAAGCCCAAGCAGCAGCATGCTGAGAAAAGAGGAGTTTTTATGGCCCTTGGCTACCCATCTGGAGTAAGTAGCTCTGTTTCCAAATGGCTATGTCTATGCCAATGTAAAAAGACATGGATAATGCAGATTATTGTGTAGACATTACTAATATTCAACAATATCTCATTTTCCTCTTCTTCCAGGCATACAGAAGACTATATTTATCAGCTGCCTTTGCAGGTGGGCAGGGTCATGTGACTATTATGACTAATAAAATGTGAGCAAAAGGGACGAGTCACTTGTGGGCTGAGGCAGTGAAAAGTTGTTTGTGATTCTCAAATCTCTCTTCTGTTCTGCCATTGCATTGTGGAAGGAGATTTATGTTGAAATGGAAGAGCCAAAAGATTGAAGTAGTCTATGTCTCAGTCACCATATGGGAGGGCAAATGCCATGGAGAACTACCCAGACACACAAGAAGTTTGTGTGAATAAGAAATAAAACTTTGTTGTATAAGCAATCATGATTTTTGGAGTTGCTTATTATCACAGCATAACCCAGCCTATCCTGGCAGACGTTGTTATGAAAATTGGGGCCTGCATATTTAAGAGAGCACAGATTGTATTTCTGGGGAATGGAAGGTTTTAAGTCAGGACTTTAAAACTTTTCTGTGTATATTAGTAGTGGCAATAAGGATATCCTATCCTTATAAAATGAAAGTGGTAGCTGATAGTAGAGCCTCTGGGCATCTTTGAATTAGACTATTGGGCTTTTCACATCAAAAAAAGCATATTGGTCTCTGATAAACTTATGTTGTTGAAACAGTATTTTGGAGAGTACTTAAGCTTGGGGTAGGCAATAACCCATTTGTCTTTTCTTCGAGACCTAGATTGTCTCTTTACACAGGTTTCTACTAACGCTTTCAAGATAAAGAACCTAATATGGAGAGATAAGGGAGTATGAATATTGATGGCAGTTGTACCTCTTGAATATTTTGTTGTTGCTGTTATTGGTTTTAATGGTTAAAATATCTTTTCTCACAATGAGGAAGAAAATAGAGAAGACAAAATAATGTAGCAGTATTGACGGTAAGAGGCCAAGGATAACCACCAGAAAGAGAAAAGAGAGAAAGAGGAAGAAAGGAAGAGAGATGGAGAGACAAGCTGATGTTGAAGTTAAACAAAATTCTGAAAGGGGCATTTTTTAAAAATGAGAGAGATGTGGGCTGGATGATAGAGAAGCCCTTTCCTGCTGAGGGGCCGGAGCTAAGGGCTCCTGGGTGTAGTGTGGGGGTGTCAGGCCCTGACATGGCCACTGGATAGAGGACAGCACCTGAAATGGGGGTGGGTGGTGGGGCTGGGACCCTGGGCCATGGCTGCATGCTCCAGAGCCCCAGGCTGCGGCCGACATCCTTTGAGTCTGGCACCAGGGCCTGGTTGAGGGTCCCCGGTAGTTCTTAGAGCTACAGAGGCAGGGGATCTTGATGTCTTCAATGGGGGAACTCGTAGTCACAGGTAATCTCCTCGTTGGTGCTGTTGCACTGCTTGAAGTAGATGACTATCTTCTCGAAGATAGAACCATTTAAGATAGAACCATTCCAACTGTGTTCAAGTCACACTGGGCAGGTACTTGACCTCTCTAAACTCAGTTTTCTCCTCTACTAGAGATAAAGATGCCTATTTTGCAAGGCTGTTTTGAGGACAACAAAATATTGAATCAATGAAAACCTCTGACAGTGTCTAATAAAGATCAATTCCTGTTTGTTAATGTTTAAAGAAATCAAATATCACAAAGGGGAAAAGTCACCATCCAAGATTTTAAAACATTCTCTCTAGAGATTTAAATAAAATACAAGCTTTATATTTCAAAAATGAAAAAAAATTCACTTATTTTGCAATTAACAAAGGACAGAGTGGCTTTGGGGGAATTTTGACTTGAAGATTTAGAAGTCCAGGGTTTAGCCTTTGCATCATTGGGCTAAATATGTTTACTTTTTACGGTTCTTAGTTTTGGGCATGTTAAATTACCATCCAAAGCAATTATCTGTTTAAAAAACAATAAGACAGCCCTTCATGTATTCCAAATTATCCCAATATGTGGATTGGCAAACAGTTTTCTACTGATATGAGTCTATGAATATATCTCCTAATGCAGTTTCCCAGGAAAATGGCATTAGAAGGTATATCAGGAGTTTCTAGTAGTCCTTGTACCTACAGACTTCCTATTAAATTAATCAAGAATATCTGGGAAGGAGGAAGTTGAATATTCCTTCCCTCCCTCTCCAGGAAGCCTCAGTAGTCACATACACACAGACACACAGACACCCTATGAGATCACTATGTGATCACTATGATCACATAGTGATCATAAAGCAAACAGACTAATTTTTAATTTTATTTCATTTTATTTGAGACAGAGTCTTGCTCTGTCACTCAGGCTGGAGTGCAGTGGTGCAATCACAGCTCATTGCAGCCTTGACCTCCTGGGCTTAAGCAATCCTCCCACTTCAACCTCCCAAGTAGCTGGTACTACAGGTGCATTCCACCATGCCTGGCTAATTTTTATATTTTTTGTAGAGACAAGTTTCTGCCACGCTGCCCAGACTGGTCTGAAACTCCTGGGCTCAAGCAACCCACTTACCTTGGCCTCCCAGAGTGCTGGGACTATAGGTGTGAGAAACTGTGCCTGGCTCAGACTAATTTTTTTGAGACAGAGTCTTGCTCTGTTGCCCAGGCTGGAGTGCAGTGGTGCGATCTCGACTCACTGCAAGTTCCACCTCCCGGGTTCACACCATTCTGCCGCCGCCTCAGCCTCCCAAGTAGCTGGGACTACAGGCGCCCACCACCATGCCCGGTAATTTTTGCTTTTGTATTTTTAGTAGACACGGGGTTTCACCGTGTTACCCATGATGGTCTCGATCTCCTGACCTCATGATCCGCCTGCCTTGGCCTCCCAAAGTGCTGGGATTACAGGCATGAGCCCCCATGCCCAGCTAGCCAAGCCTAATTTTTAATAGCAAATATGTCAAACTAAAATATCCATGAGTATTATCACCTTCAAAGGAGTCACCTTGGGAAGGTATTTAGCTGCTGAAGATTATCATGGTTTCTCAGCACCTTTTTAGGACTTCTCTTTTATAATTAATTTTGGAAGCTGACACATTTTTTCCTGTATCACTTATCATAATAAATATGTCCTTTAAGAATAAATTGGATTTATTTTAAAGAGCCAAAAGTTATCTAAGACTAATTCTGGTGAATTAAGTGATTAAGGTAGTAATATTCTTTAGTAAAAGGTGGAATATGGATATAAAATACTATGACTCATAGTCTGACTTGGAAGTAATGACACGGCTGTGGAATAAAGGTATATACCGATTCCAAAATTTAAAAGGCAAGACTCATTCGGGTACAGAAATATGTAAATGCACACAAACACCCACAAAGTAATGCAAAAGTCACTAACAATTTTTATTTCAGACTTTGTTGAGCAGCAGGAACAGTGTTGCCTGTCTGGTCCTGGCCTCCAAGTCACAGCATGCTGCAAGAACAAGTGCCTTTACCTCCCAGAAGGGGAGACAGGAGTTGGCTGGAAAAGTATTCAAAGAAGTAGTGGCTGGAAACTTCCTATATTTGGCAAAAATAATAAGCCTAGAGATTCAAGAAATTAAGCAAATTCTAAACAGAATAAGCCCAATGAAATTTACAAGATATGTCATAGTCAAACTTCTGAAAACTCAGACATGGAAAACTATCTCAAGGGCTGGGCGTGGTGGCTCACGCCTGTAATCCCAACACTTTGGGAGGCCAAGGTGGGCGGATTGCCTGAGCCCAGGAGTTATACCAGCCTGGGCAACATGGTGAAACCCTGTCTCTACTAAAATACAAAAAAAAAAAAAAATTAGCCGGACGGGGCGGCATGTGCCTGTTGTCTCAGCTACTTGGGAGGCTGAGGCAGGAGAATTGTTTGAACCGGGGGGGTGGAGGTTGCAGTGAGCCGAGATCGCACCACTGCAGTCCAGCCTGAACAGAGCGAGACTCAGTCTCAAAACAAAACAAAACAATAACAACAAAAAGCTATCTTGAAAGTAGCCAAAGAGGAGTGCCACATTACCTTCACTGGGAAAACAATGTAATTGATAACAGATTTCAGAAACCATGTGGGTCAGAGAGAAATGGCACAATATTTGTCAAGTACTGAAAGAAAATAACTGTTGGCCCAGAATTCTATATTCAATGAAAATATCTTTCAAGAATGAAGGGGAAAGGGATTGCAGTTTTAAAATTTGGGAAACTGTGATCGAAATCTGAGAGCTTCTTTTTGGAACGTCAAGGGCAAGCAGCAAGAGCGGGAGATGTAGTTTGGGGGAGCAAGGAGGACATATAGGATTAGAGACTCTTCTTTGGAGTACTGATCTAAAGGTTTAGGAAGTACTTGGATAATAAGGAAATGTTGGGGTGTCCTGATGAGTTGGTTTGTGAACCCCAAGTATACAAAGACATTCTTATGAGGCAGAATGTCTCAAGGACTTAGAGGTTATCTCCCAGGAGCCAGTCAAGGGTCAATCTTTTCTTTTAAATATACAGAGTGTGTACATCCCAAGCCTGCTTAGTTAACCCTGTATTGCACATACAGCAACCAAATGCAATGTGTGGACCTTGTCTGAATTTTGATTCAAACAAACCACTGTAAACAAAACAAAACAAAACAAAAGACCTTTTCTTTTTTCATGTAACAGTTTATTAAGGTATAATAGACATGTAACAAACACATTGCATACATTTAAATTGCACAGTTTGATAAGTTTTGATATATGCACAGACTTGTGAAATGATCACCACAATCAAAATAATGAATGTATACATACATCACTACCAAGAGTTACTTCTTGTTCCTCTTTAATCCCTCCACCTGGCTCTTCTGTGTCCTCCCTATCCCCAGGCAACCACTTATCTTCTTTCTGTTACCAAATTTGTATTTTTCAGAATTTTATATAAATGGAATTATGTAGTATGTGCTCTACATCTGGCTTCTTTCACTCAGCATAATTATTTTGAGTTTGTCTATGTTGTTGCTACATCTATAATGTATTTCTTTTTATTGCTGAATAGTATTTCATTGTATTGATATACCTCAATTTGTTTATACCTCAGTATGTCCATCTTGTGTTGATGGGCATTTGGTTTGTTTCCAGTTTGGGATATTACAAATTAAGGTACTATGAATATTTACATACAAGTCATTGTATGGACATATGCTTTTGTTTCTCTTGCGTAAATGCCTGGGATAGAATTACTGTTTCATATAATAGGTATATGCTTAAGTTTTTAACTAAAATGGATGATAGGCCGAAAGGTAAAAATCTAACACTATTTAGATGAAGACATAGAAGAAAACCTTTGTGGCCTTGGGATAAGTGAATATTTCTTAGATATGACTATAAAACATAATTCATATAAGAAAAATGACAAATTAAATGTTCTTTAAAGTAAGAAACATGCTCTTTGAAATACAGTTAAGAGAATGAAAAAGCAAGCTACAGACTGGATGAATATTTTCGCCTATCACGTATCTGATAAAAGGCATGTCCGGCCTGGCGCAGTGGCTCACGCCTGTAATTCCAGCACTTTGGGAGGCCAAGGTAAGCGGATCATGAGGTCAGAGTTCAAGACCAGCCTGGACAACATGGTGAAACCCTGTCTCTACTAAAAATACAAAAATTAGCTGGGTGTGGTGGCATGTGCCTGTAATCCCAGCTACTCAGGAGGCTGAGGCAGGATAACTGCTTGAACCTGGGAGGCAGAGGTTGCAGTGAGCACAATCATGCCACTGCACTCCAGCCTGGGTGACAGAGCGAGATTCCATCTCAGGAAAAAAAAAAAAAAAAAGACATGTCCAGAATATAAAAATATTTCTCAAAAGTTAGTAAGAAAACAAAAACAAAATTTTTAAATGCACCAAAGATGTGAACAAAAACAGAAGACAGAAGATATATGAATGGAAAGTAATCATGTGAAAAGATGCCCAACATCATTAATCATTAGGAAAATGCAAGTTAAGACACACTGAGAAACTACTAAGCACCAATTACTATGTTTAAAATTAAAAACAATACAATACCAATTACTGGCAAAGAGGTGGAACAACTGAAACTCCCATAAACTGATGGGAATATAAAATGGTACAACCACTTTGGAAAACACTTTGATGGTTTCTTTTCATTTTTGTTTTGAAGTTTGACTTTAAAATAATTTCCAACTTACATAGAAGTTTCAAGAGTCATTTGAAGAGCTCTCATATATCCTTCACCTAAATTCTCCAATGTTCAACATTCCACATTTGATTTAGCATCATCTCTCTTCTTTTTCCTGAATCATTTGGGAGCTAACTGCATATTTAATACATCACTGCCCCCTTAATGCTGCATTGGAAATTTCCTAAGAAGGAAGACACTATTCTACATGTCACCAGTACAACAAAGTCAGAAAATCAACAATGGTATAATACTGCCATCTAATCCACAGACTCCTTTCAAATTTTGCTGTTTGTTTTAATTATATCTTTTATAGCTCCAGTATCCAGTATAGACTCTAATTTTATACAATGGAAATATTTGAACATAGGTATTAAATGATGTTAAGAAATTGTTAATTTTTTTTAAGAGACAATGTCTTACTCTGTTGCCCAGATTGGAGCGCAGTGCTGCAGTCATAGCTCACTGCAGCCTTGGACTCCTAGGCTCAAGCCATCCTCCCACACAGCCTCCTGTGTAACTGGGACTACATGTCACCTTGTCCAGCTAATTTTTTATTTTATTTTTTGTAGAGATGGGGCCTCACTATGTTGCCTAGGCTGGTCTCAAACTCCTGGCCTCAAGTGATCCTCCACTTTGTGCTGGGATTACAGGTGTGAGCCACTGTACCTGGCCAAATGGTTACATGTTTAGGGCATAAGGTTAGTAGTATGTTATGTTGGTTCCTTTTCTAGTTAGAGATATATACTTAGGTATTTATATTTTTTAATTATATGATTGAGATTTTAAAAAACACTCCTGAGGGATAGAGAGAAGAGATGAAATAAGATTGACAAAATATCTATAGTTGTTGAAGCTGGATGATGAGTACAGAAGAGTTTACTTCTATGTATGTTTGACATTTTCATAAATATAGGTTTAAAAAAATTTTTTTTAAAAGACCAATAGAGAAATGGAATAATTTTAAGGATTAGAGTGCAATGGCCATATTTGCAATTTAGAAACATTACTCTGGCTGCAATAGGAAGAATAGCTTAATGTGGCACAAGAATGAAGACAGTGACTAATTAAGAGAGCTATTGAAGTAACCCAGGGAATTGGTGACAGTAGCCTGAACTAAGTTAGTGGCAATGGGTTAGAGCGTAGTGGATGGACAGAAGAAGTGGTGACTATTTGGATGTGAGTTGAGAGAAAGGGAATTCAGAATCCCACTCAGTTGGATGGTGCCATTTGCCTAGTCAGAGATCACTGGAGAAGGAACAGGTCTCCAGCAGAGGGAAGATGATGATTTAAATTGGCCTTGGGTCAAGCTAGTGCAGTTATCTGGCCAGAACTGAGTGGATAAATGGCAGCAACGTATTTAAACAATCATTATTTAGTGAACAGTGGAGGAGTAAGCAAGGTAGACAGAAGAAACATGTCACTTAAACCTAACTTGGGTTAGTACAATAGGATTATTCTAAATGGATATGCAGCATTAGTAAGTTACTGAAGATGAAATGCAGTAACACTGTCTGGGTAGACAGGTTATTTTATAAACTTGAAAAACGACGACTTGAGGCAGGATATAACACAAAGACTGCCTAAATTCACATTGAGTGAACTGGGAAGGGAACATAATTCTCTTCATGGGAAGGTAGCTCACAAAGATGCCTGAGTGGAAAGACAGTTTTCAGTGGAATTTTCAAGGTGGTACTGGATATCCCCAAAGCTGTGGAATGTAGGGACAGAAAACATACGTGGGGGTGTTGAATCTGTGGTTAAGAGAGTAAGTTTGGGGGTACTAAAGTGGAGGAAGGAGAGTGGGGGGCGGTCACAATTTTTACTCCCAGTAGTCTTGTTCTGAGGAGGTTCAAGGTGAAACTAGAAGTGACTTCAGAACTCATCGACGTCTGCCCTTTAAGAGTTTCCTGGCTGGGCGCGGTGGCTCATGCCCCTAATCTCAGCACTTTGGGAGGCCAAGGAGAGTGGATCACAAGGTCAGGAGATTGAGAACATCTTGGCCAACATGGTGAAACACCGTCTCTACGAAAAATACAAAAATTAGCCGGGCGTGGTGGCGCGCGCCTGTAGTCCCAGCTACTCTGGAGGCTGAGGCGGGAGAATCGCTTGAACCCAGGAGGCGGAGGCTGCAGTGAGCCGAGATCGCGCCACTGCACTCCCGACTGGGGAACAGGAGTCGAAACTCTTGCCAAAAAAAAAAAAAAAAAGAGTGTCCCGCAGGAGTCATGCCAGGGTGGAGAAGTTCCAGCAAGCACTTCTGTTAAAGATACTTGTTTCGTGAAAACTATACAATGTGGCGTTTTCTTTTTTTTTTTTTTTTTTTTTGAGACGGAGTCTGGCTCTGTCACCCAGGCTGGAGTGCAGTGGCGCGATCTCGGCTCACTGCAAGCTCCGCCTCCCGGGTTTACGCCATTCTCCTGCCTCAGCCTCCCAAGTAACTGGGACTACAGGCGCCCACCACCTCGCCCGGCTAGTTTTTTCTATTTTTTAGTAGAGACGGGGTTTCACCGTGTTAGCCAGGATGGTCTCGATCTCCTGACCTCGTGATCCGCCCGTCTCGGCCTCCCAAAGTGCTGGGATTACA
Source organism: Macaca mulatta (assembly GCF_049350105.2). Classification (NCBI taxonomy): domain Eukaryota; kingdom Metazoa; phylum Chordata; class Mammalia; order Primates; family Cercopithecidae; genus Macaca; species Macaca mulatta. Next base: position 17,247,034 of record NC_133412.1, read on the forward strand.
GGCTTGAGCCACCGCGCCCGGCCACAATGTGGCGTTTTCATTCCTATCTGTGTGATTCATTTCTTAGTTTCGTGGAGTTCCTTTGCTCCCCTTCCCCCAGCAGGATGTGGGCAAAGCTGTCCTGCCCTCTTCCTTCGCCTGGGCTTCTGGAGCCTCCGGCCGACGCGCAGCTCCGCCCACGGCCCGTCCCCCGGGCCTGGCCCCGCCCGGCGGCGTCGAGCCCCGCCCACGAGTCCTTCTCCCGCGCGGAGTCTCACCCGCAGCCAGCCCCCGGCGCGGAACCCCGCCCACGATCCCGTCCTAGCGCAGAGCCCCGCCCACGAGCCCGTTTCCAGCGCGGAGCCCCGCCCACAGCCTGTCCCCAGCGCGGAGCCCCGCCCCGCAGGCTGCCGGGGGCCCACCGCCTCCCCAGCAAGGCCGCCCGGCCTTGGGCGCAGCGCTGCCATGGCTGGGGGCCGTGGGGCCCCCGGGCGCGGCCGGGACGAGCCTCCGGAGAGCTACCCGCAACGACAGGACCACGAACTACAGGCCCTGGAGGCCATCTACGGCGCGGACTTCCAAGACCTGCGGCCGGACGCTTGCGGACCGGTAGGAACGTGGCTTGTCAGGCCCGGGCTGGTGTGCCCTGGCCTCCCCCGGCCCTGGGCCAAAGCCCAGACACTTCCAGATAGGACCGCCGCTTTAAGATCCTGCAGTCTTTCGTCCCTCAGGTTCCACCCATGCTCACTTTTAGTTCTTGCACCTGCAGCTGGTCTCCAGAACCCCACCTAGGCCGAATTCTTCCACAGCCCTTTCCCCATGATTTCCCCAGAGGAATTCCCCGGGATTCCTCTCTCTTACCTGACAGTGCTTCTTATTCCTGCCTACATCCCGTAACATATCCGCCTCCTTCCAACCTTGTGCTTTTTCCCCCCTGAAAGCCCTCGCGGATGATACAACAGCACATTCATACGCACCCGTTGCTACTTTGTTCTGAGAACGCTTTTTGGGCGCTCGCACAGGCCTTAACGTGCTCAATCAGAGTTCTCGTTTCATCCATGCATTCAGATCTGCACGCCGCATAATTCCCGCTGTACTCCCCAGGTATCCTCACTGTGTTTTCCGATACGGAGGAACTTTGCATACGTCTGCACCTTCCTCTAAGACATTTAGCTCAGAATGTAGCACACATTCATCTTAGCTGTAGTGGAGAGAGGGTTCTAGACTGAGTCTAGAGCAGGAGTGTCCAATCTTTTGGCTTCCCCGGGCCACAAAAAATACACTAACGATAGCTGATCATCTAAAAAAAAAAAATCGCAAAAAACCCTCAATGTTTTAAGACAGTTGACGAATGTGTGTTGGGCCACATTCAGCGCCATACAGGGCTGCATGCGGCCCATGGGCCTTGGGTTGAACCAGCTTGCTTCAGACTTTTTAAAATGGCATTTTGTTTAAAATATTATTTTGCCTTTAAAATATTATTTTGCCTTTTTGTCTGGAAATTAAGGCACATTATAAATTATTTATACTGACAGTTTTTTCCCCATCCTTGAAGAGTTGATCTACCAAACTGTTTCTGAATGTTATCATATTATCATTTAAAACATACTTCTAACTTCATCTGCTTTTTTTTTTTGAGACAGGGTCTTGCTTTGTCACCCAGGCCCGAGTGCAGGAGCATGATCACGGCTCACTGCGGCCTATTCTCAAGCAGTCCTTCTGCCTCAGCCTGTCAAGTAGCTGGGACTACAGGCACATGCCACTACACCTGGTTAATTTTTTTAATTTTTTATAGAGACAGAGTCTTGCTCTGTTGCCCGGGCTGGTATCAAGTTCCTGAGCTCATGCAGTCCTCTCACCTTGGCCTCTGAAAGTGCTGGGATTACAGGCGTGAGCCACCGCGCCTGGCGTCTTCATCTACTTTTAACTCTGGCATTTCACAACATCTGCTTTATCTACACATCCAGGATTTCCTCAAGAAATACCATCTGCTGGAGCTATCAGAGCAAAATATTCTCCCTCAAACTCAGGGTTCTTCTTCCTTCATGAAATTTGTTTTAGGCGTTAGGAATACAGCTGTGGGCAAAACAGACAAAAATCCTTGCCCTCAGGGAGCTTACTTTTCTAATGCTTAATATGAAGTTATTTGTAACCTGAAATAGTAAAAGTATAAATATTCCCCTTAACATGACAGAGAAGTTGGTGATTGGGCAACTTCAATGTTCCCAAACATTGAGAATCAGGAAGTAGGCCCAACAGGCAGCCAAAATAGGTGTCTCGAAGTGTACACCAGACTCAACACAAAGTCCCTAAGGCTTCGTTCTGAACCAGTTTGTTTACTTTATACAAGCTTAGTTGTCTGCTCCTAGGGCTGCAGAAAAATGGAAGAAAAAAAGCAACTTCTTTTAGGTCGGAATATTGGTAACCCCAAGAATTTATAGCTGGTGGCTTTCATAACAAGATGAAAGACTAGACAAACCAAAGCAAAAACTATAGAAGGCAGGCAGAAGAATTTAAATAGCTGTCTGTGGCCTGTTGTACACAGGGCAAATGGCCTCAACACATTCATAGGCCCGGCAGGCAAGTAATTGATGGTCTCAAGGATGAATCAGAGTTTAGTCATTCAACAAGCACTTACTATCACCTGCTATTTGCCAGGGAAAAGTGATGCAGGTCCGAAATCCTTTATCCACAACTCTTTATTGAGAGGGAGTTTCTCTCTATCACCCAGGCTGGAGTGCAGTGGTGCAATCTCAGCTCATTGCAACCTCCACCTCCCAGGTTCAAGCAATTCTTGTGCCTCAGCCTCCTGAGCAGCTGGGATTACAGGTGTCTGCCTCCACACGTGACTAATTTTTGTATTTTTAGTAGAGACGGAGTTTCATTGTGTTGGCCAGGCTGGTCTCGAACTCCTGACCTCAAGTGATCCTCCCATCTCGCCTCCCAAAATGCTGGGATTACAGGTGTGAGCCACCATGCCCAGCCTTTTATCCAAAACTCTTGAGACTTGATGGGTTTCAGAACTCAGAAGTGCTTCTGTTCACGTTTTTGTGTGCACATTACACACGTTACCTGATACCTTCCTCAGTGTCTGGGGCAGCATCGAAAATCAAACACAATGAAGCATAGAAATACTCAAATTTCACACTGAACAGATAAACAGATAAACTATTACTAACCTCATGTTGGTTCAGGCTAAATTTACTGCCAGTAATTTCAGGTTAGATTTTTTTTCCAACTTCTTTTAGTGGGGATGTGTTGTAATATAAATTTCAGTTTAGTAGCGTATGTATATCATTTATAAATAACATTTTGAGGTGCATGCTAAAAACTTTTTCATTTGTAAAAAGTTTGGATACTGCCAGTTTAAAGTATCTATGATTTATAGATAGTTACAAATTGCTAACTTATTTTGGCTAGCTTTCCACAACAGCAAAAGGATAATTGGATAGCTTTTAGAAACATCCCTCCAAAAAACTTGCTTCAATCCCTGGATCCGCCAGTAGTGTATGGTGGTGTTTGTTTTCCTTTATCTTCAACAATACTATATGTGTTAGACTGTTTCATCCTTGCCAGGTAAAGGAAACATATCTCATTTTAATTTTTATTTATTTATAAATTATCTAGAACACCTTTGTTTACAAACCATTGATTTTTCTTTTCCTGTGAACTGCTCATGCTCTTTGGTTTACTCTTCCACCCTGTGGTCCATTTTCTTGTTTATTTGTAAGAGCTAAATATCGTAAGAAAATTAGCAATTTGGGTCTATCATGCATATATTTTCTCCTAATCATATGCATTTATTTACGTAATTTATGTGATTTTTAAAATGTGAATAGAGTCAAAATGACTTATTTTTTTGTGTTATGGTCCCTGTGGGGTTTTTTTTTCCCCCTCTGCTCCAATGTTACTAAAAACCAAATTCTTCAAAGTTTACTTTCAACTTGTTCATGACTTTGTTTTTAAATTTTCATCAAATAAAGATATAAGTAGTTTTTTTTTTAAGTTCTTCTTTCCATCGAAGTATGGGCCTAGGCCACCTCCCCGTGTGCATCCTTCCTCTTCCTGCTAAGCAGCTAGACAAATACAGGCAGTTGAATTTTTCATTGTCTTCCACTCATTTGAAATGCCATTCCTACAAGCCCAATGCCTGGTAAAACAAACAAAAAACTTTCTAAAATTGTATTGAATGAAATAATTCTCAAATGTATTTTGAGTCTCTTTTTTTCCTTGTCTGGAATGCTTGGTCTCTGGCTTATCTTAGCTTCAATGCTACATCCTGCTACCTCCTCAGATAGTTCTTCTTTGATAACCACATTTAATTACATACCCTCACACCCGAAGTCATTCGCTAAGGAGAGCACCACGTCATCTCTTCAACAGCACTCTCTAAACTTGCACTTACATGTTTATGATGTTTGTTTTCCCCCACCAGACTGAAGTTCCTTGAGAGCAGGAACCATATCCGTGTTCTCACCTCTGTGGACTAAGCACAGTGCCTGACACAGAGTCAGTGCTTAACAAATGTGGGTGATGGATGTGTGATGGGTGAATGAGTGGATGTAAGGCCTGTGGACCAAAGAGTGCCTAACCCTGCTGGGACCACATTTGCAGAATTATGCTTTATGGAAGGACCCACACATTTATCAAGGATTATTATAAAGCCGTATAAGAAGTGATCTTATGAAATTTGTACACATGGTAGAAGAGAACAGTGTTTATTATATGGTACTCCTTGTAAGGTTCATGTTATAAATTTCTGTTAGCATTTAGTGTTGCTAAGTACTTTGCTTCCCTGAAATAATTTTTGGGTTTTCTCTTTTCTGATGATACCACGTTTCTCTTTTTGCCCCGCCTGCCAGGACATTCTGAGAAAAAAATCAAGGCTCGATCCCAGCAACTTAGGATGGCATAATAAAAGAGTGGCTTATGGGAGGAGACAGGGTTTGGAGTCAAGGCGGGTTTGAATCCCAGCTCTGTCCCTGTGTATCTGTGGGCAAGAATGTAAAACTCCCTGAACCTGAGCTTCTGTATCTGTAAAATGGAGATGGCACCTGCCTTGCAAAGTTGGTAAGGTGCCTGGGCCATGGGAGTGCTCAGCCATTATTTTTTCTCTCAAGACTCCCCTTTTTCATTATATACATAGAATATGAACTACTTCAAACCCACTTTGGAAAAAGGGTATATAAGTTGAAGAACAAGGGTATTTGGTGATTTGATGAAAAGCAGTTGATGGAAAACATGCAGTTCTGTCCTTGTCAAGGGTTTTCATTTGTTAATATCTCAGTATTCAGATCTCAATTAAAATCTCCCCTGCTCACAGAGGCCTTCCCTAACCCACCTGTCTGGATATCTTCTCCTTGCCCACCACTGTGTCCCTCTACTCTGCTTTGTTTTCTTTACAGCACTCATCACTATTTGAAATCACTTGTCTTCCAGTTTGTATCAGCTGGTTGGGACTGTGTCTGTCTAAATTTACCTCTGCACTCCCAGCTTCCCGGAGAGCACCCAGACATCATAACTCAGTAACATCTGAATGAATGGAAGCTGAGTGGAACATTTTGGTTCGTTCCTTAGATAACTTAAAAAAGGAAAATGCATTTTCTCTGGCTCAGGTTTTGTTTTTAAATCATGCTTTTGGAAAGTATGCCAGATTATCTATGTAAAATATAATTGCAAATATTTTTAAAGTAGAACTTTTGATCTAAAATGATCATTATCTTAATCATTAATGATTGGCTCTACAGCTATGAAAAAAAGTTTTTGTTTTTCCTCTTTTAGGTCAAAGAGCCCCCTGAAATCAATTTAGTTTTGTACCCCCAAGGCCTAACTGGTGAAGAAGTATATGTAAAAGTGGATTTGAGGGTTAAATGCCCACCTACCTATCCAGATGTGTGAGTACATTTATAAATAACTTTGACATGGTTTCAGTTTTCTGTTTTGACAACATAGAAACAGATTGAAATTAGTAGTATTTTCTCCTTCCTGCTCCCATTCCACATAAAATTTCATTTCCTATATTTCAACAAAACTACATCAGCAATAGATGTTTTCATGAAACCTGTCTCATTTTAAGCCTGTTTGTAGCTATAGAATTGTCACTGCAGATACTAATATTTGCCCAGTGACTATTTTGCTTCCTTTGATGTTTTAACTTTTGTTTATTTATTTCTTCATAAGTTAGGAAGAGGAAAAATTTGGAAGAAAACGATAGAGGCATGGTGACTATTGAAAGCACTTACATAGTTAGAGTATGGTTGGTATTAGAAACTCAGCAAGTCTGTGCCTGAGATGACCTTTCGCTGCCTAGAGTGAGGGAGAGTATTTGGAGCTGTCCTTCCTCTCAGTGGGGTACTGCTGGCAAGTGTCCATCGTGCAGGGCTGTGCCATGCACTGCAGGATGCTTAGCATCCCTGGCCCCCACCTACCAATGCCACGAGTGTCCTCCAGGCATTGAAACCACCAAATAACCTGCATATTTCCAAATTCCCCCTGAAGGCGATGTCACCTCTGGTTGAGAACTTTTAGTTAGAGATGGGATTTCACTGTGTTAGCCAGGATGGTCTTGATCTCCTGCCCTCGTGATCCGCCTGCCTCGGCCTCCCAAAGTGCTGGGATTACAGGCGTGAGCCACTGCACCCAGCCAGCCATCAGCCCTTAAGTATGTATATTTGGTGTAATCTTTCCCCATACATCCCACATGCAAAGGCAGGTTGGCCTGGATGGCGTTAAGTAGTTTGAACTTACTGGATGGGGAACCAGTGAAGGTTTCTGAGAAGGAAAGGGACAAATAAAAGGAAACTCTGCTTTACACAGTGGGTGGTAAATTTATGGAATTTATTATCCTAAGAAGTGATAGGGAGGATATGAAAAGACAGATAGGTCAAAATTGAGCTCCTTGAAGTCAGTAACCGTTCTTAGCCCCCAAAACTGTACTGAGAGTATTATAGTAGGTATACTATACCTACTATAAAAATATTAATGAAGCATTAATGGAAAAAGATCATTAAAAATTTATGAAAGGAAATTAAGACAGTGCCTCTCTAGGTTTTTTTTTTTTTCCTGACACCAAATACATTATGCCTTTTCTGATACCGTGTGGGTGTCCAATAGTTCAGTTCAATTCTGACATTATCTGTAGTTAGCATAGACCCCACAGATTAAGGACTCAGTTCCACAAGATTGCCTCCATTTCTGATGCTAGTTGCAAGTCCCAATACTTCTGACCATTTATAGCCAGTATTTATAACTGGCTATAAATTTGGGGGTTTCCACCGCCCCCTCCTAAGTTGCGATAATTGCTAGAATGCGTCACAGAACTCAGTTTCCGTGAGTTACATTTACTTTGTCATAAAGGATACGGCTGCGGAAGAGCCACATGGAAGAATTATGAAGGGTAAGGTGTGTGGGAAGAGGCACCGAGCTTCCATACCCTCTTCAGGCATGGCACCCTCCCAGCACCTCCCTGTGTTCTTCAACCAAGAATCTCCCTGAACCCTGTCGTTTAGGGGTTTTTACGGAGGTTTCATTATGTAGAGATGATTGATTAATTAAATCTTTGGCCACTGGTGATTGAACTTGATCTTCAGCCCTCTACTCCTCCCCGAAGATCTGGGATGGGACTGAAATTTCTCACCCTGTAATCAAGGCTTAGTTTTTCTGGTGACCAGTCCTGATCCTGAAGCTACCCAGGTACTGACCAGAGTTACCTCATGAGCCCTAACTCCAGTATGGTTGGAAGGGATTTGTTATGAAAAACATAAGATGCTCTTCTCACCCCTGTTGCTCAGGAAATTCCAAGGGTGACAGGATCTCTGTGCCAGGAACAGGGATCAAGACCAAATATATAATTTTTTATTATACCATAGCCTCAAGAATTCAAAGTGTTTATTCTTGAAAAATCAAAATAAAGAAAAAGTTATATGTGCTATAATGTTATACATATATAAGTGCTAAAATATTAATTATAGCATTATTTGTGAAAGTAAAGCAATTGGAAGCAGTCTAAATGTCAAACACTAGAGCGAGGTTTCTTCACCTTGGCAATACTGACATGTGGGCAGTTGTTGTGGGGGCCGTCCTGGGCTTCGTGGGATATTTAGTAGCATCCCTGACCTCTGTCTGCTAGATGTTGGGAGTACGTTTCTCCCCAGGTTGTGACAATCAAAAAAAGTCTCTAGATGTTGACAGATATCCCCTGGGGCCAAAATCACCCCTGGTTAAGAATCATGGTACTAGATAACTATTCAGGTAAATCTTAATGTGTCCACTTGATAAAAATATTATGGGATGATTGTTTTTAACATTGAAATGCTGATAAAAAGTTAAAAAGCAAGCATTATAATATCAGCTACATAAACTATGAATTATATGGCAAGGAAATAAAGAGAACATTAGAATTTTCTTTGAAGTTTAATTAGCATCATTGATGAATTTTTCACCATTCTGTTAATATTGCTGTATAATGATTAATTATTTTTTAAATTATGACAAAAAGCTTAATTTAGGGTAATATTCTTACCCTTTTGAATACAGTACAGGAAAACATTGCTTTTCTGCAGAATAGTCCTTGATACCACTGTGAAAGAGAGACTCCTGGGTTAGATTCTGGAATTCTGGAAATTTCAGCCCCCTCCCAGACCTTTGGGGAGGAATTCTGGAAATTCTAAATTCTGGAAATTTCAGCCCCATCCCAGCTCTTTGGGGAGGGAGGAATCTAACCCTGGATTCCATACGTAGACTGAGGACTGTATGGTTGGTTTTTCTATTCTTTCCCTCATATAAACTACTTTCTGTCAAGTTTTATCTACAGAAATAGATAATGATCATAGCACCCTGTCATACTGAAGCATTGAGAGAACGCATAGATAAGTGCATACTCAAGACTTCACGGGGTGAAATGCCATGAATTACTCAGAAATGCTTGGTAAAAAGTGATGAGTCATCATCTCTTCAGTTAAAATTAAATAACTCCTATTTAATCTCAGAGAGTTGTTATTGGATATTTATTGGTTGGGAATGAAATGAAATCCGAGGGCTGGTTGTGTAATTTCCTTGAGTTGAAAATGTTGACTTAGATGAGCTCTAGGCAGAGTTGCAGAGAGTGTACATGACTAGATGTATTTATACACAGGAAGTGAGCATTTCCACCTTGTTTCCATCAGAATGAGTGATTGGGATGCAGCAGTGTGTTGTGGGAATACTAGAGGGATCGCCAGGGCTCCGTCTCACCTAGTTATTCTTGTTCTGCTTTATGCTAGAGCACACCTGAGTGCAGAGCACTTGGCCTTGCCAGTGAGCTGTCAGAGCTAGGTTAATTCACATCGGCTGCAAGCTAGGGTAGAGAATTACCATACAGAGGAGCACATGGTTAAGTTACTAGGCTAGAGTCAGCCACAGAACTGGAATGATTTTGTTTGTTTGTTTGTTTTTTAAGCGAAGAACTCAGAGTTAGGGATCCAGGGCAAATCACAGGAAATAAATAGTAATTGATGTTGGGAAATTTCAATCGGATTGTAAAGCTGAAATTAGATACAGGGGTCAAGGAAGTCTGACAGCTCAGACAGAAGGCTTTGGCCAGCCCACTTCTTCCTTGTAGGATGCGGGTGACTCCACTGTGTCAACTGGAGTTACAGGGATATGTTGAAGTCCCTTTGAGATTAAGGACCTCAGGCCCAGAGTGCTTTCAGTTTAGCAAATATTGATGCAAACAGGCTATACTTTCTGGAGTAACTCTTTTTTTGTTGTTGTTGTTTTTTGCCTTTTCCAGAGTTCCTGCAATAGAGTTAAAAAATGCCAAAGGTCTATCAAATGAAAGTGTTAATTTGTTAAAATCTCGCCTAGAAGAACTGGCCAAGAAACACTGTGGGGAGGTAAGATTTGTTAAACTGGAATTAAGACAGTAAACTTCCCCATTGCACCTCAAATCCAATTTTGAGTAGCATGTTTTGTGTTTTATTGGTTCTACAAAAGGGAACATTGTGATTTTTATTTATTTAATAGGATTAATGAAATGTGTAGTCTATAGATGGTACTATTGATGCTGAAGAATGTTTCTGAAAACATTCAGAAACATGGGCCCCATCCCATGTCGGGGATGGTGGCTCACACTTGTAATTCCAGCACTTTGGGAGGCTGAGGTGGGAGGATCACTTGAGTCCAGAAGTTTGAGGCCAACCTGAGCAAAATGGCGAGCACTTGTCTCTAAAAAATTCACTGAGTGTGGTGGTGTATGCCGATAGTGCAAGCTACTCAGGAGGCTGAGGTGGGAGAATTGCATGAGCCCAGGAGTTTGAGGTTACAGTGAGCTATGATCACACCCCTTCACTCCAGCCTGGGCCATAGAGCAAGATCCTGTCTCTTAAAAATAAAAAAAGAAGAATTTTTCTGAAAACAGTTGATGTGAACCCAGCCACACTTTTTGTACACTTTGGATCTGGCATCATGACTTGATCTTGACTTGAACCTTTTTGTTGGAAAAATGCGTCAGACAAGCAATTTCTGACTGCCTCTCCCCTTTGCATATCAGAGGAATTTGTTGTTTTCTTTCTCAATAATTAGCGACACACTCTACTCCTTCAATGTCTATCATATACCTGAGCATTTACACTGAGTTCAGTACTCATTCTTTTTTAATCTGCTGAACATTAGGATCTGCATATGAGTTCTCTCTTGGGTGGCACAGCTCTCTCTGGAAGGCAAGACTAAGTGTCTTCTGGAGGCAGAGTATGGCTGTGCTTTCCTTAGGCCAGACCAGTTCCCTCGAAGTATAACACTTGTTTGCCTCACTTTTGTGTAAAATCACTCAGTGTTTTTACCTGGCAGCTCATGCTTAACGATCCCTTTATGTGAAAGCTGAGAAGAGGTGCCCTCGGCTTCCATGTCTGTTTCAGACTTTTATTAGAGATAACCACAGGTAACATTCACCTCACAGAAAGTAACTGGACAGATTTTTACTTGCTTTTCATAACACAATGAGTCATAGTACAATCCATGGACTGCGTTTTAGCTGTAAAAATTGTGTCCATTGAAGTTGCTGCTTCCAAGAACTTCAGTGATTGATGAGATATAGAAAGTGAGTGTAGAACAGCCTGGATTAAAAAACTAGGCCTTGGGAATGATTCCAAAGTTCTTTCTAGTATACGGGACTCCAGTGTCTAACTGAAATATGAAGTTATATGGAAAATTCAACTACAGAGAAACTTCTGATTTCCTGGATTTTTGATTTGTGTTTAATTTTTTTTTTTTTTTTTTTTTTTTTTTTTTGAGAGACAAAATCTCACCATCTTGCCCAGGCTGGTCCCAAACTCCTGGCTCAAGCAATCCTCCTACCTCAGCCTCCCAAAGTGCTAGGATTACAGGCCCAAGCCACCACACCCACCCTGATTTAAATTTTTATTTTGAGATAATTATATATTTATATATACCTCTTACCCAATTTGCCCCAACAGTAACAGTTTGCTGCACTGTAGTACAATGTCATAACCAGGATATTGACATTGATACAATCAAGATACAGAATATTGTTCTCACCACAAGGATCTCTCATGTTGCCCTTCTGCAGCTACTCCCTAAACTCTACCCTCTCCACATCTGCGTTGCTCCTTGGGTCCTAAGGCCCTAGCCAGTGTGCGTTCTACTCTTTACCTTTCAGGGTCATCTTACACTTGTTTTATTTGTAATGTCCGGGGTTTTTTAGTTGTATTTGGTAGGAGGAATAGGAAAAAGTAGGTATACTCCATCTTCCCAGAAGTGGAAGTCCTGATTTGTGATTTTTAATATTTACTATGTTCCCAGTAACTAGTAAGAGTCCCATGCCTTTTCTGTCTGTTCCACTGCAGCTGCCTTTTGTGAAGGGAACATGTCCTGATTATTAAAAGAGGCAGAAACTGGTAAAGACATGGTAGTGTTGTACACCCGTGTTTATAGCAGCGTTATTCACAAGAACAAAAAGGTGGAAACAACCCTGGGTCCACTGACAGGTGAATGGATAAACAAAATGTGGTATATACATATAAGGGAATATCAACCTTAATAAGGAAGGAGGTTCTGACACATGCTACGGAATGAATGAACCTTGAGGACATTATGCTAAGTGAAAGAAGCTGGTAACAAAAAGGCAAATACTATATGCTTCCACTTACATGAGGTACCTTGAGTAGTCGAGTTCACAGAGGCAGAAAGTAGAACAGTGGTTGCTAGGAGCTATGGGGAGGAGAGAATGGAAAGTTATTTAATGAGTACAGTTTGAGAAGAAGAAACAGTTCTGGAAATGGATGATGGAGATGGTTGTACAACAATGTGAATGTACTTAATGCTACTGAACATATATTTAATGGTTAAAATAGTAAATATGCTGTGTACATTTTGCCACAATTTAAAAAACACAGGCGTACCTCTAATTGTGCTTTACTTTATTACATTTCACAGATTATTGTGTTTTTTTACAAATGGAAGGTCTGTGGCAACCCTGCATTGAGCAAGTCTATCAGTGTCATTTTTCCAAACAGATGTGCTCACTTTATGTCTCGGTGTCACATTTTGGTAGTTTTCACAATGCTTCAACTTTTTCATTATTACTATATTTGTTTTGATGATCTGTTATCCATGACCTTTGATGTTACTATTGTAATTGTTTTGGGGCACCATAGACTCTGCCCATGTAGACAGCAAAGTTATTTGATCAATGTTGTGTGTGTTCTAACTACTGACCAGCCACTCCCCTCTCTCCCTCCCTCTCTTCTTGGGCCTCCCTATTCCCTGAGACACAGAAATATTGATATTAGCCCAATTAATAACCATACAATAGCCTTAAATGTTCAAATAAAAAGAAAAGTTGCATGTCTATCTTTAAATCAAAAGCTAGAAATGATGAGGTTTAATGAGGAACGCTGTTGAAAACCAAGATAGGCCAAAAGGCCTCTTACACTAAACAGTTAGCCAAGTTGTGAATGCGAAGGAAAAGTTCTTGAAGGAGAATAAAAGTGCTACTCAAGGCCGGGCGCGGTGGCTCAAGCCTGTAATCCCAGCACTTTGGGAGGCCGAGACGGGCGGATCACGAGGTCAGGAGATCAAGACCATCCTGGGTAACACAGTGAAACCCCCTCTCTACTAAAAATACAAAAACTTAGCCGGGCGAGGTGGCAGGCGCCTGTAGTCCCAGCTACTCGGGAGGCTGAGGCAGGAGAATGGCGTGAACCCGGGAGGCGGAGCTTGCAGTGAGCTGAGATCTGGCCACTGCACTCCAGCCTGGGTGACAGAGCGAGACTCCGTCTCAAAAAAAAAAAAAAAAAAAAGTGCTACTCAAGTGAACACATGAATGATAAGAAAGCAAAACAGCCTTATTGCTAATATGGAGAAAGTTTTAGTGGCCTGGAAAGAAGATTAAATTAGCCGCCACATTCCCTTATGCCAACGCATAATCCGGATCAAGGCCCTAACTGTCTTCAATTCTGTGAATGCTGAGAAGAGATGAGGGAGCTGCAGAAGAAAAGTTAAAAGGTAGCAGAGCTTGGTTCCTGAGGTTTAAGGAAAGAAGCCATCTTCATAACATAAAAGTGCAAGGTGAAGCAGCATGTGGTCATGAAGAAGCTTCAGCAAGTTATCCAGAAGATCTAAGATAATTGATAAAGTTAGCTACAGATTTTCAGTGTAGATGAAACAGTCTTATATTGGAAGAAGATGCCATCTGGGATTTTCACAGCTAGAGAGGAGAAGTCAATGTGTGGCTCCAAAGCCTTATTAAAGGACAGACTGACTTTCTTGTTAGGAGCTAATACAGTTGCTGACTTTTCAAAAGTTGAGGCCAGTGCTCACTTACCATTCCAAAGTTCTAGGACCCTTAAGAATTTTGCTAAATCTCCTTTGTCTTTATAAATGGAAAGGCAAAGCCTGTATGATGGCACATCTGTTACAGCAGGGTTTACTGAGTATTTTAAGACCATTGTTGAGACCTACTGCCCTGAAGAAAAAAGATTCCCGTTAAAATATTATTGCTCATTGACAGCATACCTAGTCACCCAAGAACTCTGATGGAGATGTACAAGGAGATTATTGTTGTTTTCATGCCTGCTAACACAACATCCATTCTGCAGCCTGCAGATGAAGGAGTCATTTTGACTTTCATGTGTTATTATTTAAGAAATACATTTTACAAACTTATAGCTGCCATAGATAGTGATTCCTTTGATCTGATGTATCTTAGCAAAGTAAATGGAAAACCTTCTGGAAAGGATTCACCATTCCAGGTGCCATTAAATACATGATTTATGGAAAGGGGTCAAAATATCAACATGAACAGGAGTTTGGAATATGATTCTGACCCTCATGGATGACTCTGAGGGGTTCAATACTTCACTGGAAGAAGTAACTGCAGAAGTGGTGGAAATATCAAGAGGACTATTACTAGAATTAGAAGTGGAGCCTGAAGATGTGACTGATTTGTTGCAACCTCATGATAAAACTTTAACAGATGATTAGTTGCCTCTTATAGATGAGCAGGGAAAGTGGTTTCTTGAGTGGTTCCTGAAGATGCTGTGAACATTGTTGAAATGACAATCGAGCATGTAGAATATTTCATAAACTTTGTTTTGAAGCAGCAGCAGGGTTGGAGAGGATTGACCCCAACTTTGAAAGAAGTTCAACCGTGACTCAAAGCTATCAAACAGCATTGAATGCTACAGAGAAATCTTCCATGAAAGAAAGAGTCAATCGATGCAGCAATCTTCATTGTTGTCTTTTTAAGAAATTGCCGCAACCACCCCAGCCTTCACCAGCCACACCCTGATCAGTCAGCAGCCGTCATCAAGACAAAACCCTCTGTCTGCAAAAAGATTATGTCGTCCTGAAGGTTCAGATGATCATTTGTATTTCTTAGCAATAAAGTATTTTAAAATTGAGGTATATACATTGATTTCTACAGACATAATGCTATTTTACACCTAATAGACTACCATACAGTATCAACATAACTTTTTTTTTTTTTTTTTTTTGATACGGAGTCTCGCTCTGTCGCCCAGGCTGGAGTGCAGTGGCCGGATCTCAGCTCACTGCAAGCTCCACCTCCCGGGTTTACGCCATTCTCCTGCCTCAGCCTCCCGAGTAGCTGGGACTACAGGTGCCCACCACCTCACCTGGCTAGTTTTTTGTATTTTTTAGTAGAGACGGGGTTTCACCATGTTAGCCAGGATGGTCTTGATCTCCTGACCTCGTGATCCGCCCATCTCGGCCTCCCAAAGTGCTGGGATTACAGGCTTGAGCCACCGTGCCCGGCCAACATAATTTTTATATGCACTGGGAAACCAAAAACTGTGTGTGACTTGCTTTATTGTGACATTTGCTTTATTGAAGTGGTCTGAGACTGAACCTGTAATGTCTCCGAGGGCCGCCTGTGCTAGCGTTCATCTGAGTCATCGTCATATAATGAGATTTGAATGGACATTAAACATGGGAAGGCACTGCGCAAATCTCTTCTTGTTTATCTAAAATTCGTTTCCATTAAGTCTGAAGTACTGGAAAGTCTAAAATAGACATAATTCTAAAGAAATTTTTATTATTTTCAAGTAAAATAGAGTATAATTAGGTACTAAAGCATGGCATAGGGATTCATTGCGGTATGGCATTCACTGAAACTTGCCTTTTAAAACTAGGAGTCATTTAATTATTTGAATGGAAATAAGTACTCAGAAACAGCTTGTTCTTAAGCACTTCCAATTGCTTATGAATGATTTTTAATCTATACACACCTCTTTGTCATGTGAAAGTAAACGTAAGTATACTCTATTTTTTCAAATTTTTAAAGCCAAGTTTATTTTTTTATTAATTTATTCAACAAATATTTATTGTTTGTGTACCATGTGTCAAGTGCTATTCCAGCACTGGGAAAACCACAGTGAGCAAACCACACCGTGGGCTGCAGTGGGAAGGGAACAGACAGAAGGCAGTCAAATAACTGCACAACCAACCAGGCAGTTATAAGTGCCATGAAGAAAATCGGGGAGAGGGGTCTAGAGAGTGTGACGGTGGAGTGGCTGTTCTTTACAAGGCGTTCAGGAGAGGCCTTCAAGACTTGAGCAGAGGTCTGAAGGAGGCCAGTGAGCCCTGTAGCACCAGGCAAGTAGGAGGCAAGAGCCAGTTTGGAAAGCAGTTCTTTTCATCCAGTCTTAGAAGGTTTATCAGATCGATTTGTACAGAAAACTCTAGCAAAGTAAATAGAACAGCAAAAGAAAAACCCTCCACATCTTGGCTTCTGCCTCCTTTTTGGTTTAGAAGTGGTTTCTCTTTGACATGATAGAAATTGCCTACTTTCCCCAGCTTTCCTTAGAAGAGCTTTTCTTAGAATAACCTGCCTCTTAGACTGTAGACTAGTGTTTCTGACTCTAAAGTGAAATATATCCAGTAAATGGCACAGCTTGTGGTGTAAGAAAAAATGCATTAACATCACCCAACAAGAGCTGTGCTTTCTTTGTATTTGCTCCCCAAAAGAAAGGCAGGATACCAAATGAACTAACTTTATATTTTTGTGTACAATGACTTCTATTATTATTTACCACCCTGTTAAGTCCCTTTAGAAACAGTTTCAAACATATAATGAAAATAAGAATTTTAAAATTGCTTCATTGTAACTGAGAAAAAAATCTCAATGTTACGTTCCTCATCTGCAGAAGGATTGGCACTCTTTACCTCTTTGGGGTTGGGTAATCACTCAGGGAGGGGTCTCAGAAACCTTTATTCCATTGATTTATCAACCCAAGTATGACTTGCGTCTCCTGGGGGTAAGGGAAAGGGGCTTCCTATGTTCACATAAAGAATGTGTGAAAGGGAGACTATTTTCTTCCTCATTCTAGATGTGAATGCTTCTGTAAGTGGAAATAAAGTACTTTCTAAGTGTTTATCAGCCTCTTATATAAAATACTTTCTAAGTATTTATCAGCTTCTTATTGAAACGTTACTAACAAGGAGATAATGAGGCCTTTAAATATTTGCCTCTGTACTCCCAACAGAATATTTTCAGTATGTTGCATAGACAGATAAAGCTCTGATGTTAGCAATGAGTATTCTCTGCCCAACTCTCATTATGTAGACAGGTTTTCTAGTTAGGAAGACAGCTTTTACTTTCATGCAGTCTTAAATGTTTTATCAGATTTATTTCTAAAGAAAAATATTTTTTTGGATTTATTATAGAGAAAATGCCAATAAGTTGAATAGGTCTACAAAAGAAAAGTGAAGCTTTTTATTTACCTAGGTAATCATCTGTCTTGATAATAACACAATGTAATGGGCCCTTTAAAAGCTTTTTCCTGCTGTGATTGTCTCATATACCAAATTCGGAATATGTCATATCGAAAAGAATAATAGCATTCTAAGTGGGCCTCTGACTGCTGATTTGATTTCCTGTTCTGTAGCCTCTCCTGTTTGGGCCTTCCCATTGTTTGATCATTTGTGGTTGATTTTTATGCATTTAGGTGATGATCTTTGAACTGGCTTACCACGTGCAGTCATTTCTCAGTGAGCATAACAAGCCCCCTCCCAAGTCTTTTCACGAAGAAATGCTGGAAAGGCGGGCTCAGGAGGAGCAGCAGAGGCTGTTGGAGGCCAAACGGAAAGAAGAGCAGGAGGTGAGATGCCCTTGTCCATGTCTGTGTGCATGCCAGCCTGGAGAATTGCAAACTACTGTAGGTTTCATCTGTCTCTGCCTACAAACTTATCTTTAAGTTTTGCCCAACCTTTCATTCAAGAAAGGTAGATACATGTGAGAGTATGAAAAAGTGAGCCAGATGTGGTGGCTCACATCTGTAATCCTAGCACTTTGGGAGGCCAAGGCGGGCGGATCACAAGGTCAGGAGATCAAGACCATCTTGGCTAACATGGTGAAACCCCATCTCCACTAAAAATACAAAAAAGATTAGCCAGGCATGGTGACGGGCACCTGTAGTCCCAGCTACTTGGGAGGCTGAGGCAGGAGAATGGTGTGAACCTGGGAGGCGGAGCTTGCAGTGAGCCGAGATCACGCCACTGCGCTCCAGCCTGGGCCACAGAGCAAGACTCCATCTCAAAAAAAAAATAATACGAGTGATTCCCTCTTGACACTTATCAATACTGCCCCTTAGAGCCCTCAGTCCAGGTCTTAAAGAAATAAAAGAGAAGAGAAAAGAAGCTGTTTAACCAAACCACCTGTGGTCTTTTGGAGCTTGTGAGGGTGTACAGGAATTCACTGTGTTTTAGAGGCTATTTTCTTCTTCCCTGTGCGAGACAAGTATCTCATGCCCAAATGAGTAGCAAAAGTCAGATAATAAATTTTTTGTTCAAACATTTAGATGTATATATTATCTTTGATTTAAAGGATTTTAAAAATAAGACAGTTTACATCCTTATGCAAACAGATTAAAGAAAAAATACAAGTGGTTACTGTTTGTATTTAAATCAAAGATAATATATGCATCTAAATGGTTACCATTTGTATTTTATAAACTCCTGTTTATATCCTGTGCTGACAGTCTAAAGCTTTGTTTAAATACAGGTTTGTTTAAATACAAATAGTTGCCATTTGTATTTAAATCAAAGATAGTATATACATCAAATGGTTACCATTGGTATTTTTCTTTAATTTGTTTGCATAAGGATATAAACTCCTGTCTTATTTTTAAAATCTTTTAAATCAAAGATAATATATGCATCTAAATTTCCTTTTTGATTTTAATTTATTTTTCCAAATGTTTAAATTTGTATTTGTTTTTTCTATTTAGTACTTTAATCAACTTATCTAGAGCTTATTTTGATTCAGGTTATTAAAAAAAGCCTAAGTGTATTTTTCTTAGGCATTTTCCTAACACATTTATTAAATAATAATTCTTTAAGTGATTCGTAATACTTCCTTTATATGTTTAAAAATAGTTTAATGTATTTTAATATTAATAGCAAACTTGCAAGAACTGCATAGAAGACAGATAACGTTAAAAACATGTACTTCCATCTAGGACAACTCAGTTAGAAAAGTATAGTGAGGCCAGTTGTGGTGTCTCACGCCTGTAATTTGGGAGGCTGAGGCAGGTGGATCACTTGAGGCCAGGAGTTCGAGACCAGCGTGGCCAACGTGGCAAAATCCTATCTCTACTAAAAATTTAAAAATGAGCCGGGCGTGGTGGCTCACACCTGTAATCCCAGCTACTCAGGAGGCTGGGGCACAAGAGTTGCTTGAACTCGGGAGGTGGAGGTTGCAGTGAGCCAAGATCATTCCATTGCACTTCAGCCTGGGGGACAGCTAGACTCTGTCTTCAAAAAAAAAAAAAAGAAAAACATAGTGAATGGGTGTAATCTACTGTATGATAAGAATGCCACAAACCGTTTAGTTGCCATCAATAAAAAATGTACTTGTTTTGATCCTTCTGTAGTTGATAAGCTTGATGATTGGGTGTTCACACACATGTGAGATACGCCACCCTTGAACCTTGTTAGGACATCAGCACATTACCCATCTGACATGAAAGCAAAAGAAAGAAAGAAAAGAATTTACTTGTTTTTAAAAAAAATCTAAATACTAGCATTATCCAGAAATATGTAACAGGTTTATCTATAATTATTATAAAGTTGAACTGCCGAAACTTGTTCACTGAAACGTTTTGATTTGCATTAATGCTTTACATCCCCCCATTTATATTAAAAATTCACACATGAATGAAAATAGAAAAACGGCCAATACGTGATTTCTGTCCCCTTTTTCCACTCACAATCATATATGTAGGTACCTTTTGACCCCATGGGAAAAAAATATGTAACATTTAGAACTATTAGGAATAAGAAGATAATTTTTTTTTTGTTTTTTGGGGTGAGGGGAGAATGAAATTTCCCATCATAGTGGATTCTTTTTTTTTTTTTTTTTGAGACAGACTTTCACTCTTGTAGTCCCAGGCTGGAGTGCAGTGGTGTGACCTCAGCTCACTACAACCTCCACCTCCCAGATTCCATTGATTCTCCTGTCTCAACCTCCCAAGTAGCTGGGATTACAGGCTTGAGCCACCATGCCCAATCCATTTTGGATTCTGAACCTCGCTCTCCACGTGTGCGTCATGCTAGCTGGATATCTTTCAGCACAATTGTTACGTGTTTGGCATGGATAGATAGCACACGGATTGGTGTTTTCAAAAAGGCCAACCAGATAGGCCTCCCTTGCCTCCTGCAAAGCACCAATAGCTGCACTCTGGAAGCACAGATCTGTTTTAAAATCCTGAGCAATTTCTCTCACCAGATGCTGGAAGGGGAGTTTGTGAATCAATTCGGTGTACTTGTGGTAACGTCTAATTTCCCGGAATGCCACAGTATCAGGCCTGAAACGGTAGATTTCTTCACTCCTCCAGTAGAAGATGCAGTCTTGCAAGCGGCATTTTGTAGCCAGAGGCTTCAACCCGGGAGGCAGAGGTTGCAATGAGCCAGGTGCTTTACCACCTGTGGATTTGTGAGCAGTCTCCTTTGTATTATACAAGCCATAGTATAGAGACCTCCTTACTTACCCACTTCTCCTTCTGCTGGAGTTATAGATGGTGCAGCGGCAGCTGCAGACACAATTCTTAAGTGCATCTTAACTGCTTACCTATACTAGATTCTGTTTGTCAATGATCTGTTCAACTCATCTGTTTTTTCTTGAATCTCTACCACACTCTTTGAATTATTATATCTTTATAATGTTTTAATATCTGACAAATCAAGCCTACCCCCCCCATCCCTTCGTCTTCCATTGTTTTTGTTTCTCAGCCATTCTCACCCATTTATTCTTACAGAAGATCTACAGAATTGCTTTCCCAGAGTCAAAACAAAACAAACCTCCTGGGATTTCTATTGAGTTTTTTAAAACTTACATATTTATTTAGGAAGAATTGGCATCTTCACAGTATTTAGACTTCCCATCCAGGATTGTTTCTTTTTCCAACCAGTACTATTTGTTTTTGTTTTCTGCTTTTTGGATTTTTTTTTTTTTTTTTTTTTTTTTTTTTTTTTTTTTTTTTTTGAGACAGTGTCTTGCTCTGTCGCCCAGGCTGGAGTGCAGTGGCGCGATCTTGGCTCACTGCAGCTCAAGGGATCCTCCCGCCTAAGCTGCCTGCGTAGCTGGGACTACAGGTGTACTCCACTGCACCTACCTAATTTTAAAATTCTTTTGTAGAGACAAGATCTCCCTATGTTGCCAGGCTGGTCTTGAACTCCTGGGCTCAACCATTCCTCCGGCCTCGACCTCTCAAAGTGTTAGGATTACAGGCATGGGCCACCGTGCCCAGCACCATTTGTATATCTATTTTTATCTTTTGGTGAGGCATTCTAATTTTCTAGATAGTAGGGTCTCTTAAAGTTACTTTTAGCGTTTTGTTCTTAGGTTCTTATGCCTCTTTTTTCATTTTATTTTGTTTCTGCTTCATTTTGTTTATCCTGTGCTTTACATTAACACTGTCTTTTTTAGGTGCCATTGATTTTGTTACTTATTTTCTATTTAAGTGTGTAGCCTAGTTATTGTTGGGAGTTTGTAGTTCTTTTTTTTAATTATTTTTATTTTATTTTATTTTTATTTCTTGAGACAGAGTCTTGCTCTGTTGCCCAAACTGGAGTGCAGTGGTACGATACTGGCTCACTACAAC
Organism: Macaca mulatta; assembly: GCF_049350105.2. Classification (NCBI taxonomy): domain Eukaryota; kingdom Metazoa; phylum Chordata; class Mammalia; order Primates; family Cercopithecidae; genus Macaca; species Macaca mulatta. Next base: position 17,268,630 of record NC_133412.1, read on the forward strand.
CTCCACCTCTCAGGTTCAAGCGATTCTCCTGCATTAGCCTCCCGAGTAGCTGGGATTATAGGCACCCACCACCATGCCTGGCTAATTTTTGTATTTTTAGTAGAGATGGGGTTTTGCTATGTTGGCCAGGCTGGTCTCAAACTCCTGACCTTGTGATCCATCCACCTTGGCCTCCCAAAGTGATGGGATTACACGTGTGAGCCACCGCGCCCTGCTGGGAGTTTGTAGTTTTTATTATTGTCCTTGTTGTTAGGAAGGCTAATTTTTATTAGAAGATAGTGATTATTTAGCTAACAATTTTGTTTTCATCTACTGCTATAGCTACCTATAAGTTTGAGGTATGTTTTTACATGTTGTATTATTGCTATTATGGTTTTTGGTGAATCTCTTAATAGTTTTGATATTTATAATCTGGAATTTTAGAGGAATAATACAAAATAGAGATCAAAACACCACTTTTAACATTGAGAAAGCTGGGCCGGGCGCGGTGGCTCAAGCCTGTAATCCCAGCACTTTGGGAGGCCGAGACGGGCGGATCACGAGGTCAGGAGATCGAGACCATCCTGGCTAACACGGTGAAACCCTGTCTCTACTAAAAAAATACAAAAAACTAGCCAGGTGAGGTGGTGGGCGCCTGTAGTCCCAGCTACTCGGGAGGCTGAGGCAGGAGAATGGCGTGAACCCAGGAGGCGAGGCTTACAGTGAGCTGAGATCCGGCCACTGCACTCCAGCCTGGGCAACAGAGCCAGACTCCGTCTCAAAAAAAAAAAAACAAAAAAAAAATTGAGAAAGCTGATTGGAAAATGCAGGTGATTAAAGAATGGCAGGTAGGTGTGGTACTTGGGCCATGGCCACCCCAGGTCCAGGCATTGAGGCTTGCTCAGCCCACCTTTACCAAGCTGACCTAGATCCCCATGGCACAGAGCAGGCACAAGTGCTTGTTCTCTGCAGATAGACAGATATCAAACAGGAGGGGCTAAGACAAATGTGAGAAGAAGTGAGAAGCCAACAGTGTTGCTGTAGTGGAAGTCTCCTGCATGTGGAAACATGAAGAATGGGGAGTAAATGCCCCTCCCCACACATTCTCAAACCTGTTTAAATGGGAATGCCTATTGCATAAGAACTCTGATAAAACTGATAGAACTGCAGTTTGTACTAAGATGCTGTATTTTAAGATCTCTTAGGAAAAGAGGGTTTGAATTATTGAAAGTTAAAAGATTTTTCTGTAGTTCCATAATTTATATGTTGTATAGATTTCAGAGATTGCCTTTTGATGATGGTTTGATTTATTTCAGCAACGTGAAATCCTACATGAGATCCAGAGAAGGAAAGAAGAGATAAAAGAAGAGAAAAAAAGGAAAGAAATGGCTAAGCAGGTACCCTATCAACTCCATCATAATAAAATAATTTACATTTTGCAAAACAAAGTGTTTTTGTTTCCACTGATGACACCTGTGTTACTGTCAGTAATACAAAATAAAATGAAGCACTAAAACAAATATTCACCATGTATTTCAGACTCCCCAAATAGGTGGCAAAATTTAGAGTTTTATGTTGTCAGTAGATGATTTAGACTTACATAATTACTATAATTTATCAAATGAGGGAAGGAAGAGATTGCGGCTTTAATAATTAACTTGGACTAAAATTGTTTCTTTTTGAGACAGAGTCTCGTTCTGTTACCCAGGCTGGAGTGCAATGGCACGATCTCAGCTCACCGTAACCTCCACCTCCCAGGTTCAAGCAATTCTTGTGCCTCAGCCTTCCGAGTATTTGAGATTATAGGTGTGTGCCACTACGCCTGGCTAATTTTTGTATTTTTTAGCAGAGATGGGGTTTCGCCATGTTGGCCAGGCTGGTCCTTAACTCCTGGCCTCAAGTGATCCACCCACCACCACGGCCTCCCAAAGTGTTGGGATTACAGGTGTGTGCCACCGCACCCGACCAAGAATTCTTAATACCTGGAAAATAAAATGATTTGTTGATACTGAAGAGGGAATAGAAACCATATGGAGCTGCCTGAAATTTCATTCAGTGATGAAAAAGAGTTATTCAACAGAGCAGATTTAAAAGGCAGTGGTGAAAAAGGATAGAGTACTTTTTCCTTTATTTTTCCTGAGTCTAGCTCAAGCAAAAAACCAGTCAGACATGTTTGGAGAAATTCAGATAAAATGTTACTCATTCTCTTTTACATAATTATAGCATTAAACTTAAGGGACACGATGTGGTAGCAGGAAGCAGGAAGCTGAAGCACAAGCAAGCTTCCCCTGGTTTAAAGCTTCAGCTTTTCTACTGCCTTGCTCTGTGACCTTGGCAAGGTGACATTCTCTGTGACTCACTTTACTTGTCCCTTAAAATGGGACTGATAATGCCTTTCTTTCTGTCTTGTATAATCACTTCCACAGACAAGCGTACTGCCCTATGTGAAACTAAACCTGCGTAGAAACGTAAGATGAGATCCCCGTTTCCACCAGTGCTCGTGTCTTGCTCCTGACCTGCCTTCCTGTCAGCCACTCTCTACCTTCTCTTTGATTCCCCCTTCTTCTGTTCGTCTCCTATTACTCTTCTCCCTAACTTTTTACACTATTGCAAGATTCTAAGCATTTTCATTTATAAAATTTACATTTTCTTGAAACCAAAACCTGGACTTCAGTTTTTGAGCCAGTACATTTTTAGGCATTAACGTTTTTTTAATTTTATTTTTTAATGACAAATAATAGTTGTATGTATTCATGGGGTATATAGTGACGTTTTGATACATGTGATGTATAGTGATCAGATCAGGGTAATTAGCACATCCATCATTGCAAACATTTATCATTTCTTTGTGTTGGAAACATTCAATGTCCTCCTTCTAGCTATTTTAAACTATTAAAAGTTGAGTTCAATTTTATTTCACTTGTAAACATTCAGCTTAAAATTTGCATTCTATGCTGAATTAATAATTATGTACCATGATTGTCTTCCATTTGTGACTTACATCTAAAGTAGGTTTTACTTTTCTTGTTCTAGGAACGTTTGGAAATTGCTAGTTTGTCAAACCAAGATCATACCTCTAAGAAGGACCCAGGAGGACACAGAACGGCTGCCGTTCTACATGGAGGCTCTCCTGACTTTGTAGGAAATGGTAAACATCGGGCAAATTCCTCAGGAAGGTCTAGGTAAGTCCCTGGGATTTCTGATCTGGGAGAATGAAAGATGTAGAAGGATTTCACTACATTAAAGATGTAGTGAAATTTGATGGAAATTTAAGGCGATAGTCTTAATAACTTTTTTTAAACCTTATATATCTTAATATATTAGCAATATATTGAGTATATTTTTAGCAATATGAAACAAAATTGCATTTAACACTTTCCAAGTATCTATCATGAATCTAGTTTTGTTGCTCATTCCCTTTTTTTTTTTTGAGACGGTGTCTCACTCTGTCACCCAGGCTGGAGTGCAATGGCGTGGTCTCAGCTCACTGCAACCTCTGCCTTCTGGGTTCAAGCGATTCTCCTGCCTCAGCCTCCCAAGTAGCTGGGACTACAGACACGTGCCACCACACCCGGCTAATTTTTGTATTTTTAGTAGAGTCAGGGTTTCACTATGTTGGCCAGGCTGGTCTTGAACTCCTGACCTCGTGATCCACCCGCCTCGGCCTCCCAAAGTGCTGGGATTACAGGAATGAGCCACTGCACCCAGCCTCATTCCCCTTTATAACAGCCTATAACCATCACAAACTTGCCTTAGTACGATTTGATTTAACATTTAATAACTTAAATTCAGTAAGCGATTTTAAAAATTTTCTTCCATTTGAATCATCATCATCCAGTGTTTCAGTCGACAACGCATTAGGCCCCACCACAGATGTAAGGAGTGCCTGAAAATGAGCACAGGTGGGACATCTGTTACGTGAGAGCAGGAACCCCAGTTGGTTACCAGGGGTCCCCTCCCTAGTACTGAGGTGGGCTCCTGGGCTGTTCCCTGTCACCACTGGTCACTTAAAAGATACTACTTGTTCTATATCTTTTTCACTGAAGAATTGTGACTTTGCTCTCTATTTGCTGTGGCCCCTGTAGACCAGAAAGGAATTTTAGTGCAGAAACCGTTTATGAGTGGGGTGGGTTACTAAATAGTGTGGGGACTTCAGCCTTCATTGTATGTTTAAATTATCTCTTGTGAGACTCTGAGCAGAACTTAAAATCACCACTTTGCTTCTATGAAAAGAAACATTTTAGGCACCAAACAAGATTTATATAAACTCCTGTATGGTTTGTTTATTAGAAGGAACCATTTTAGTTCTTTCCCTAATTATCTACTATTAAAAAAACAGTTCAGAAATCATTTTGACACTAATGTTTACCTACTATTAGGGTTAACTAAAGTTTTTAAAAATACTGTTTCTGGTAACCATTCCTTTTTAAGATTATAACTCCTTCCCAATTTAAATTATTTTTGAATCTGGGCATCCAATAAGCAACAGAGTTTGAAGTTGTCACAGAATTTCACTAGGAAATATCTAACAAATTTTTATTGTATTAGAACCCTTGAATTAAATCAATGATATAAATAAGTCTTTTCAGATACATGGAAAACGATTGTTTTAAGTTTAAACATTTCTATTTTTGTGGCTGACTATAAACAGTGAATCCAAGGTTAGGCTTGTTTTTGAGATCAAAGATAGCCTGCTGGGCGTGGTGGCTCATATGTGTGATCCCAGCACTTTGGGAGGCTGGGGTTGGAGGATCACTTGAGCCCAGGAGTTCAAGACCAGCCTGGGCAACAAAGCTCCTTCCCATCTCAGAGCCTCTGCTGACCCCTCTGCCGGGGCTACTCTCCCTCTGGCATTTTGCTTGGTGAGCTCCTTCTCATTCAGTTCTCCCCTCAAATGCGACCTTCTCAGGGAATTCTTCCTGAGCCCCCCTCTACCCTATTTCCCTACTTTGTCCCTTGCTCTCCAATTCTGTTTTATTTTTTACATAACACTTAGCACTTGCTGAAATTGTTATTCACTTGTTTGTTTTGGAATGTGAGGTCTGTGAGAGCAAAGCCCTTGTCTGTATTTTCCTCAAAGCCTGTAACAGTGCCTGGAAGACACGTGGTAGATGCCTGGTAAACATCTGATGCAGGGAGGGAGTAAGGAAGGGAAGACGACACAGGGAAAGTGGTACACTGTGTTTCTGGTGTTTGTAGAGTCTACAGCCTCTTTAACCAGGGCAATTTTGCTTCTCTTGACCTGTGGGGCATGTGACAAACCAGTGAGGTTTTATTTAACAAAAGATTTTCACTGCTGAAAAGAAGAGAAAGAGAGAAAAGAAAACCACTCACTATTCTAGTGGAAAGAACGTAAAGGCCTGATACTCAAAGGCTTTTCACTGATGAGTCTTTGCCTTTGTTGAAGAACTTTATTTTCTATCCTTCAAGCCTTCTTTTCCCACCTTGAAGGATTCACTTTTTCGAATATTAAGGTAAAAATCAAAAAACATAAAATTAGCCATTTCAATGTGTACAGTTCAGTGTGAGGCTATATTTGTGAAGTGCAGACTTAGTCCCCCAACCCCCTGCCTTGCTTCCGGGATGTTGCTCCTGAGAAGTGGGCAATTTGAATTTTGTAGGAGAAGCAAAACTAAAAACCAAAAAACCTCTATAAAATAGCTCATGGTAGAAAATTGCCTTCACATATTCAGACTTGCTGTCTTTTCCAATTACCGTAGTGTAGCCCAGAATCTAGAATATATCACCTATTTATATCCACCATCAACAGGATTAGGTTATCTAGTTTGTTTTCGCTATCCTAAAGCCAGGTGTGGCAACTGCTGGCTCCTCATCCTTACAGAGAAGAGATCATTAAGGGCATAAGACATGGGATTGTCTCCGCTCTCCGCAAAAAACTGGGGAGCCATCGAAGTATAAAGATGTAGGGGAGAGGGGATCCTCGATATGTCTCTCCAGACATGGTCCTCTGTTGTTCACTTTCTCTGGTTGGTTCCATGGAGGCATAGACTGGTTTACCTCAAATTAAACAATACCAGGAATTCTTACTAACGTTGTCTCTACAAAGTGGCTCTGAGTTTCAAATTAAGGGACCTAGAGCTAGCATTTTCTGTGGCATCTTGGTGAGTTAGGCAGGAAGGTGAGACTATCCCTGCCACTGTGTCTCAGATGAGATCCTCTTTCTCCATCTTGCCCCTTCATCTACACATTGATCATATTGGTAGAGCAATCTTTTGAATGGTAGCCCAATTCTCAAGTCCCCACTTGAAAAATTGCCATCTCTCTTCTTGCCACTTGGTTTAAAAAAAAAAAAAGATTATCCTTTTTTCTTTTTTCAGGTATCAAGTTCCTAGCTGCCTAATTTAGTCATCTAAAATTGTATTATGTTTAATTCTCTGTTCTTTTTAAAGACCTAGATTAATACTATTTGGTAATTTTATTTGAAACACCCTTCATCTATATAGGTTGGGAACTGCCACAGTTACTTGGCAAAACTGATAACATGGGTGATATCTCTAATATTATATTGCAAACCTCATGAACATCCATAGTCTAGAATAGATCGTTGCTGATGAGACCAGAGTCATAACTTCTGAACACCATTTGTTTGCATTGGAATGGCTGTTTCTGCTGGAGTACAGAAGCTGTTTTACTTAGGAATGGATTCAAATCCGAAAGGTTGTTCCAAACCCAGTTCTTGATGAGTCCCGAGTAGACAGTATAAGCATCCAAAATATATGAATCTTTTTGGCGAAAACAATAGACATTGATGACATTGCACTTGTCTCTTTATTCCTTCTTTTCAAACTCTGTGATTTAGCTTTTTATCCTTCAGAATTGTTTCTGCTACAAACTATGCCATGCAGCATGTACCACATTTGTCCTTTTCTTACTTTCACTTTTAAGATTATGTCTACTTTTCCTTCAGTACTAATTATTCCTTAATCTTACAGCCATCAACACTCATTGTGTTTGTGCTTGAGTCATAATAGGATGATTCACATTCTAAAACACCTTAAAACCAAGCATTTACACATTGTAAACTAAAGAACAGAAAGATGGCCTAGACTAAAATGACCATTAGCACCATCTGCTGAGGAGGCCAGAGCTGATGCAGAGATGCTTCTGCATAATTTATGTTACTAAGTCTGGCATGTAATTTTGAACCTTTCCTTTTATCCTTTTCTTCATAAATCTCAGTGTGTTCCTAGTTGCACATGTAACTTTAGAAGTAGAAATTTGAACAGAACTACAACGTATTTGTTATTTTTTGATGTTTAGAATATGCAGACATGGGTCAGGCACAGTGGCTCACACCTGTAATCCCAGCACTTTGGGAGGCTGAGGCAGGCGGATCACGAGGTCAGGAGATTGAGACCATCCTGGCTAACACGGTGAAACCCCGTCTCTAGTAAAAATACAAAAAAATTAGCCGGGCGTGGTGGCGGGCGCCTATAGTCCCAGCTACTCAGGAGGCTGAGGCAGAAGAATGGCGTGAACCTGGGAAGTGGAGCTTGCAGTGAGCCAAGATCGCACCACTGCACTCCAGCCTGGATGACAGAGTGAGACTCCGTCTCAAAAAAAAAAAAAAAGAATATGTGGACATATGTGTGGTGTAAGATATCTGTATCATAATACATAATCTTGTCACCAGTGTGGGAGGGTTTTGAGGAAAGAGAGGATGTGTAGGATTGGAAGCAGAAAGACCAGATAATAACAGAGTATTGCATGTGTCCAGGAGAAAGTTGGAGATGAACTAAACAGGGCAGGGGAAACAGAGAGGAGAGGGTCGTACTTGAAGACCAATTCGATGCAGATCTAGGAGCCCACGGAGACTCACAGGTGACCTGTGAGACAGAATGGATGATTATGCCTCTAACCAAAATTAGAGAGCCAGGAAAATCAGGTTTAGAGCGAGTGGAGGGAGGTGGCAGTTTTACTGACATTGCAATGGTGTGAGGGGTAAATAGTGCAGAAGTGGAGACAGCAAGTGCAGGAGTGTGACTATGAGGGGTGACGGGGTGGGTGGTGCCGGGTTGACAGAGGGGAATGTGTGGATCAGAGAGATTTATAGGCTGGGGGGAGGGAGCCCAGAGAGAGGGGCTGATTGAACATACAGGAGAAATGGACTAACTAATAGACTAAGATCCCAGAGGAGACCTCTGTAGGGGATGGAACTGAGGACAGGAGTAGCCATCCTTCCTCAAAGTCACTCACAAAGAATGAATAGTGCCAATGCCAAGTAACTTTATAGGTGGAACAATAGAAATTGTGGACTGCATTCCTCATTGCGTCATGTAATCAGTGAAAGTAAAAGTCAAAATCATGCTGAGAATGAGAGGGTGATCTCTCTAGAGAGCCGTCCATGCACTTCCTCAAAGTGTTTCTGGTAAGTGTTCGATCCTGACCATCGAGAGGTCTCTCCCCTACCTCTCGCCTGCACCCTCTCCCCTGATTTATTATTTTTGCGTTACGATCTAGTTTCTTAGCTATTGCTCCCCACCAGGAAAAAAGTACAAAAACAGAAAGAGAGGAGAGGTTGGGTTTTAAGTGTTTCGGAGAAGTCATGGAAGGGAATGATGGCAATATCTACCAAAGACAAGCAAGAGAAGGAATGTGCACTCAATGACTGGAGGCCCAGTTGGAAACCAGGAATTTGTGGCAGCTCCAACCCCCTCTGTTCTGCAGCTTTCTCCAGATGTGCATGTGCATGGGAATGAAGCAATGTGGGATACATGTGGAATTGATCTAAATCACTGCTGACCAGTAGAACTTTTTCTGATAATGGAAATGATCTGTATCTGTGCTGTCCAATATAGTAGCCACTAGCCATGTATGGCTATTGAGTACTTAAATGTGGCTACTGCACTTGAACTGAATTTTCAGTTTTATTTTAGTAGCCACAGCGTTGGGCAGCACAGACCTGGAGTTAAGGGTTTGTGGTTTTCATGTGGAGAAGATGACGATGGGAAGTGGGGAAACGAATGCCTTTTTCATTAGCACCTCCTACTCAATTCCCAGTAGAAACAGATGTTAGACTGTGAGTGGGCTGATAAACAGTAACAACAAACAGGAGAAAACGGGGGGGCATTCTTGCCTATGTTAATCTATAACATTCCTATGTTCATCTTGAAGAAAAAAATGATTGTTCAAACGTATTGTTCGAATTTGTTTTTAAGGCGAGAACGACAGTATTCGGTATGTAATAGTGAAGATTCTCCTGGCTCTTGTGAAGTTCTGTATTTCAATATGGGGAGTCCTGATCAGCTCATGGTACACAAAGGGAAATGTATTGGTAAGTAAACTAACAAAATCTATTTATATTATTGTAATGGCAAAAGTTAATCACGAAGGAATGGGATAGATTAGACACTATGGCATTCAGACCAGTGCAGTCCGAGGAAGACCATCAAACTGGTAGTCATTCTGGCTCCCATCCTTAATGACTGGAATGAGAAGTCACTCAGGTTTCCCCTCATGTCAGATGGAAATAAAAACCTGTGTTTTTGGCTGGGTGCAGTGGCTCACGCCCATAATCCCAATACTTTGAGGGGCCGAGGTGGGAGGATTGCTTGAGCCCAGGAGTTCAAAGCTGCAGTGAGCCATGATCAAGCCACTGCACTCAAGTGTGAGTGACAGAATGAGACCCTGTCTCAATAAAATAAAATGAAATTTAAAAACCTGTGCTCTTGGAAATATTATTAAAGTAAAGATAATTTTAAATCTGTCATTATAATTATCAAAGCTTATTGAAACAAAAACGTAATTAAAATGTTAGTAAGAATTTTGCATCATATACATCTAATGCTAATAAAATATGTGTAACAAAATGCATTCTAATGCCTATTACCTTTTTTGTTGTTGAGACAGGGTCTTGCTCCATCACCTAGGCTGGAGTGGTACAGTGGCACAATCATAGCTCACTGTAACCTCAAACTCCTAGGTTCACTCAATACTCCTGCCTCAGCCTCCTTAGTAGCTAGGACTACAGTAACGCCTGTGGTCTTTATTGACCAGATCTCATTTTCTTAAGTGGATATCCATCCATTTGGCTGTTTCCTGCCTGGCATGTTATACCTGACCAGGAAGACCACCTTATTTTCTATATGCCTTATTTAGAAGTTTTGTCTACTCATGGCTATTTGGAATGAAGCTGGTTCAGCAAATCAGAATTTGAATTGCTCATACTAAAGTCAAGTTTTTGATGTCTCTTCCTTTGCCCTAAATGTGCGTCATCTTTACCTAGCCTTACAGATAAAACCAGGAATTGGTATAGAAATCTTTGTACATGGTGAATTTGTCAATTAATTTTCAATCCCGTGAATATTTTTGCCCGAGGTAACAGGTAGCCAAATTATGTGAATTGAGTTTCTTTTGGCATCTTTTCCCCTTCCTCTTTAAGGAGATACAAATAAGCAAAAGAGTTGCCAGGGAGGAGGCAGCAGGTGGAGGGAGAAGAAACCAAACTTCTCAATAATCTATGAGCTGGATACTTAGCCTTGGCAGACAAACAGCAGCCTGGATAGTAGAGGATCCTGCACATACACAGAGCAGCCGTATTTAGACAAAGGAATCATTGGGCGGTTTCGAGACCTTGGTAGTGGTGGTTGGCTTTGGACCTGAGACTGTCCTTGACTCAGACATTTCAGATTCACGAAGTGACAACATAGAACTCACTGCTTCCAATAACCTGGGGAAATCAGGAAGGCAAATTAATACAATTCTTCTTACCTTAACTTGGTCTCTTATTCTCACTGGTACTCATTAGACAGATTCACCATAGTTAATACCCTTATTAGGAGGCACATTTTCAGTTGGAGAATTTTTAATAAAATCACCAAGTAAATTATTTATTTTGTTTTCTCACAGTGGGTCTGATTTTTTAAATATGCCCTGTCTATGAATTGTTTCCATAAAAGATTACTAATTTTTTATTTTCGGTGAAGTATTTTTATAAAAAACAGTATTTGTTTTTCATTTTAAAGTTGTTAGAACTAGAGAGAAGAGAGCACTTACTTATAGATATGGCTACAGCACTATAGAGACTGTCTGCATGAACCATCATTGTGGGCATATCCCAGAGTTTGAGTTAGAGTTCTCTTGATAATGTATTTTCCCTTATCCTCATCACAGTATATTCTTTTGTCCCTTTTATAATCCCTGTCGTGAAAAACTGACAAGAAGAGGCTGGCAATACTAAAATTATAATTTTTTAAACCCCAGCAACTATGAAATGCCTGCCTTGTCCCAATTAGGGAAACAAATATTGCAAAACACTGTACTGCATAATATACAAATTTAATTAGGCTTTATGTAAATAACTTCATACTCCATCCCATAAACATTTAATGCCTTGTGTTTCTAGTAGACTGCTTAGATCCCACATTTCTTAGGTTGCTTCCTTTGGTTGACAAATTTTTAAACAGCAGGATTTTTCCCCTTAGGCAAAGACTGTCAGGAGTTATTTATGACTAACATAATAGATCATTTTAATTAAAATCTCCAAATTATCAGTATTCCCATGAAGTAAAAACTGCTTCTCAGGTAAGAAGTCAAAGTGAGCTAGTTCAGCCATATTTTTCCAAAGTATTTTTGCTGAGACATCTTTATCATATATACACAGGTTACTTCACTTTTGATTATTCAAATAGAAAAGATAAGTATCAAGGTCTCTTTAAAAATTTGTTTTCATTATGAAGATAGTATAGCATCATGGAAAACTATTACTTATTTAAGAGAAAAAGGCAGAATACCATGTATCAGGGGTTATCAGCTGGGGGCAATTTTGTAGCCTGGGGGACATTTGGTGATGTCTGCACACGTTTTTGATGGCTAACACTGGGGCCAGGGTGCTATTGGCATCTAGTGGGTAGATACCAGGATTGCTACTAAAATCCTACAGTGCACAAAACAGCTGCCTACAACAAAGATTACCTGGTCCAAAATGTCATAGTGTCAAGGTGCTACATATGTGCTATGATATGGTAAATTATGGGGTAAAGGAGAATAGAGGGAACTAAAAGAAAAATAAAACAAATGGTAATTTTTTTTCTCCTTTTCCAGTTTTTTAGAATTTTCTATTATTGTTTTAATGAAAATAGAGATTTTTATAAGAAAATTTTTGGTGTTACAGAATTTAGCTCTCCCTGTGTGAGAACCATATGACTATCACTAAATAAATGTGTCTCATTTTCTAGCTTCAAATCTAAACTGACATCTCTTGTTCTTTCCATCCAAAGCATTGACCAGTTTGTATTTACTGAGCATATTCAAATTTTGCATTTAGAAAGTCATAGATGTATTCAGATTTTCAAATTACTGTTTTACTGCGCACACTAATCTACGTTAATCTCAATGACTTGTTCTCTATTTTCATATTCTTTCTGTCATTTTAGTTGGTATTTAGCTGTATGAGGGTACACCAGTAGACACAGTCAGCAAAGGTAAACTTGTTATGAAAATAACATTGTCTGGCCGGGCGCGGTGGCTCAAGCCTGTAATCCCAGCACTTTGGGAGGCCGAGACGGGCGGATCACGAGGTCAGGAGATCGAGACCATCCTGGCTAACACGGTGAAACCCCGTCTCTACTAAAAAATACAAAAAACTAGCCGGGCGAGGTGGCGGGCGCCTGTAGTCCCAGCTACTGGGGAGGCTGAGGCAGGAGAATGGCGTGAACCGGGAGGCGGAGCTTGCAGTGAGCTGAGATCCGGCCACTGCACTCCAGCCTGGGCGGCAGAGCGAGACTCTGTCTCAAAAAAAAAAAAAAAAAAAAGAAAATAACATTGTGCATAATGGCTAGTAGTATAAAACACTGGTCTCTTTTGTTTTTGAGACAGAGTCTTGCTCTTGTCGCCCAGGCTGCAGTGCAATGGTGTGATCGAGGCTCACTACAACCTCCACCTCCCAGGTTCAAGTGATTCTCGTGCTTCAGCCTCCCAAGTAGCTGAGACTCCAGGTGCCTGCCACCAAACCTGGCTAACGTTTTTGTATTTTTAGTAGCGAGGGGGTTTCACCATGTTGTCCAGGCTGGTCTCGAACTCCTGACCTCAGGTGATCCATCTGCCTTGGCCTTCCAAAATGCTGGGATTACAGGTGTGAGCCACTGCACCTGGCCAAACATTGATTCTTTATTTGTCTGATACTAAGATCTCATTGTTGATTCTTGCCCCTTATAAAAAATTATTTTAGGACTCAGGGTATATTGCTAAAATATCAAAAACTGTTTACAAAAGAACATTATTACATAAAGTCATATTTTCCATAGTTAGCACATGGTATCCATTGTTGAACTAAAGAATGTGTATTACCCCCTCCCTTCTTTCCCCCCACAGAAAACGTATCAATGGAATTTAATTATACTTTCTGTTTAATGTGCAGGCGGTGATGAACAACTTGGGAAATTAGTCTACAATGCTTTGGAAACAGCCACTGGCGGCTTTGTCTTGTTGTATGAGTGGGTCCTTCAGTGGCAGAAAAAAATGGGTCCATTCCTTACCAGTCAAGAAAAAGAGAAGATTGATAAGTGCAAAAAGCAGGTAAGCATTCAAGGTGGCTGACTGAGCAAAAGGCCTATTCTCAGGCTTTAGGAGATGACAGAACAAAATAGCCCTGCGTTTGACTGTCCTGCAAAGATGATCCAGAGCAGTATGAGAACTGTTTGACCAGAGAACACCGTGAAGGACCAGTACCTCTTTGCCCCTTGCTTCTGGTTTCAGAACTTTCACAACATGGTCAAAGCACTTCTAGCTGCCTTCTCTTTTTTTTTTTTTTTTTTTTTTTTTTTTGAGACGGAGTCTTGCTCTGTCACCCAGGCTGGAGTGCAGTGGCCGGATCTCAGCTCACTGCAAGCTCCGCCTCCCGGGTTTACGCCGTTCTCCTGCCTCAGCCTCCCGAGTAGCTGGGACTACAGGCGCCCGCCACCTCGCCCGGCTAGTTTTTTTTTTGTATTTTTTAGTAGAGACGGGGTTTCACCGTGTTAGCCGGGATCGTCTCTCGATCTCCTGGCCTCGTGATCTGCCCGTCTCGGCCTCCCAAAGTGCTGGGATTACAGGCTTGAGCCACCGCGCCCGGCCCTAGCTGCCTTCTTAACCTCCTTTCTCAGCCCTTAGTATGGCATTAACAGTCATCTTTCCAACTGGGACTAAATACTAGTTAAAAATTGGGGTTTTTTGCAATTCTTCTTTTCCCTACTCTTGAAATACTGCTTCAGGGCTGGGTGTGGTGACTCATACCTGTAATCCCAGCACTTTGGGAGGCCGAGGTAGGAGGACTACTTGAGCCCAGGAGTTTGAGACCAGCCTGGGCAACATGGTGAAACTCTGTCTCTACAAAAAATTTAAAAATTAGTGGGCATGGTGGCACATACTTGTGGTCCCAGCTACTTGGGAGGCTGAGGTGGGATAATTGCTTGAGCCCAGGAGGTTGAGACTGCAGTGAGCTATGTTCATGCTACTGCACCACAACCTGGGTGACAGAGCAAGACCCTGTCTCCAAAAAAAAGAAAAGTACTGCTTCAAAACTGAATTTTGGGGGACTGGAGGATTTTTAAGTTAATTTATAAATTAATGATTTATAACCAAGCATAAGGAGAACATTCACTATTGCATATTATAGTATTACATAATAACAAGGTTTACAAAAATCGTAGATAAGCATGGTGTTCAGAAATGTGTGTGTATTTAAGTATAGAAAGAAAACCGAAAGTAAATGTGACAAAATCTTGAGTTATCTTTGTGTGGTGACCAGATAGATAACATGTGGGTATTTTCTATCAAACTAATTTTTTAAATGTTGACAGTGATCTTTATTAAATCAGAAAAGATTTTTTTTTTTTCTATCTTCAACCTTAACTCCTCTTTGCCATGTGAGGTTCTGAGGATTAGGATGTGGACATCTTTGAGGAGCCATTATTCTGCTGCTCAAATTGTATACTGTATTTTTAAAAACCCAAATACAAAGCTAATCAGAAAAGGTTATTTTTAAATTAAAGTTTGTTTTTTTCTGGTGGCCATACCTCAAACGAATTTTATTTTAAAAACTGTTCACTAATTCCGTAGTATATGCATAGTAGGTTTTGAGATTAGAGAAGTTGAGAATTAACTAAATTTTTTCCATCTTTCTGAACTATTAGGTTGACCATATGGTTTGGGGAGAATTCATTTCAGGGCATATTTGTTCTCCTCTCATTTGAAAGTGTATTTTCTATCAAATACTTCATTTTTGTTTTTGGTTTTTTGTTTTTGGTTTTGGTTTTGGTTTTTTTTTGCCTCCCTTGTGTGATCAAATACTTCACTTTTGAAATGAAACCCAAATTAATGTTGATTGGCCCAATATTATTCTTTTTTTTTTTTTTAACTTATCAGATTCAAGGAACAGAAACAGAGTTCAACTCACTGGTGAAATTGAGCCATCCAAATGTAGTACGCTACCTTGCAATGAATCTCAAAGAGCAAGACGACTCCATCGTGGTGGACATTTTAGTGGAGCACATTAGTGGGGTCTCTCTTGCTGCACACCTGAGCCACTCAGGCGCCATCCCTGTGCATCAGCTTCGCAGGTACACAGCTCAGCTCCTGTCAGGCCTTGATTATCTGCACAGCAATTCTGTGGTGCATAAGGTCCTGAGTGCATCTAATGTCTTGGTGGATGCAGAAGGCACCGTCAAGATTACGGACTATAGCATTTCTAAGCGCCTCGCAGACATTTGCAAGGAGGATGTGTTTGAGCAAACCCGAGTTCGTTTTAGTGACAATGCTCTGCCTTATAAAACGGGGAAGAAAGGAGATGTTTGGCGTCTTGGCCTCCTGCTGCTGTCCCTCAGCCAAGGACAGGAATGTGGAGAGTACCCTGTGACCATCCCTAGTGACTTACCAGCTGACTTTCAAGATTTTCTAAAGAAGTGAGTATCACTGAGATTCTCTCTAATAGCACTTTAACTCCTGTACTTTTGATTGTGCTGGAGTGTGCCAGACATCTAAGTGATATGGAAGCTGAAAAGTGAGGAACAGGACTTCATTCTTTGCTCTTCCAGTCCTGTCCTAGTCTTATATGTTCTGCTTTCTCACGTAGGTTTGTGATTCTCTTAACTACCACATTCTCTGAAATTCACTTGGAATTCACACTTGATTTTCAAACTCCTTTTGGGGGACTGCTGGTATACTCTTGGAAGTCAATAGAGATTGTTACGGTGAGAAATGCCCTAGGTGTTCCAAATACTGACCTTTGCTCTGGTTCCTAAAGGGTCAAAGACGAGGCTTCTTACTTCAGTAATAGCTTTGGGAGTGAGATTCTGCCCCTTGTTGCTTCTTAACCATTCTTCATTGGCTGTCTCATTCAACTAAGTTGTAGAATCCAAATAAATTACTTACTCTAGCTAGAGAATTTTCAATACCTGTAAATCACAGGTGCATGTTTAATTACAAAGCCAAGTTTTATCCTGTTTGGGAGAACCTTTCTTGAGATGTTTCCTCAGGCCTAACATGTTTGTCCAGGTCCTTCACTTAAGTGTTTTCGAATTTAGTGCTGCCTCTGTTTTCAGTCCAAGCCACAGCTAAGTTCTCTCAGTTTCTGTTAATTGGGAGGTAAGATCCCTTCAGTCTGGATTTTTCCAGATGCTCCTCTTGTCCAGCTGTCCTGCAGGAGTTGACCTGGGCTGGTTTCTTCCATTTCTGATGCTCTTTGTTTTTTACCTTCTTTTTCCCAATCATTTGCTTTTATTCACTTCTTCCATTTGCAACATTTATTTTACCCTTCACATTTCTTTCCTATTCCATCTATCCCAGTAGCCAGTTGGCCTGGGTTACACTGTTATGCCCTGTCACTGATGATCTTACCATTATAGATGTGAAAGTAGCTGCATTTGTGTTTGAATGAGATTGTTTTTGTGTAAAGTGAATATGAGATATATATATACACACACATACACAGTTGTGGAAAGGGGCCAACTTTGATTCTTTGTGTTGGTTTTGCTCCTTAAAGTGTATGAAAATATTAAGATTTCTAAAGAAATCTTTTATGGTATCTTTTTAATGCAATGGAACTTTAAAAGTATTTATTTAAATGCACCCTAACAATGAGGTTGGCTAAAATGACAAATATGATGATAGAATCACAGATGGAAAGTTTCGTTTCCATCTTCAAAATGTCACCTTTAGTGTTCTGCCTTCTTCATTGATGAAGAGTAATTTAGTCAAGGTTAGCAATAGCGTTATGTATTGTTATAAACAGCACTGGGAGGTTTAAGTAGAAGTACCTTTCCTTTCCTGTTTAGTAGCAAAATGAATGGGCTCGGTAGCTAAAACTTTCCTAGTTTTCTTCTTAAATAGCTCTACGCTCTGTCAATTTCAAACTTGAGATCACACAATTTCTTTTTTTTTTTTTTTTTTTTTTGAGATAGAGTCTCGCTGTGTCACCCAGGCTGGAGTGCAGTGGTACAATCTTAGCTCACTGCAAGCTCCGCCTCCCAGGTTCACGCCATTCTCCTGCCTCAGCCTCCCAAGTAGCTGGGACTACAGGTGCCCACCACCATGCCCGACTAATTTTTTGTATTTTTAGTAGAGACAGGGTTTCACCGTGTTAGCCAGGATGGTCTCGATCTCCTGACCTTGTGATCCACCCGCCTTGGCCTTGCAAAGTGCTGGGATTACAGGTGTGAGCCACAGCTCATGGCCTTCTTATTCTTTTAACAAGATTTTTCTTTAGAATATTTTGTATACTTCTCTCCCTGGAGTGGTTTGATAGACTGTGGTTGGTTAAGGAGCTGCCAAGAACTGTTTTAGGAACTTTGCTGTCCAGCCCTAGTTCACAAAAGAAAAACACCATTCACAAAGAATGAAAACAGCAACCTTCCATTTGTAGTTATATTTTTACATATTGTTGAACACCCTTTGGAGAAAGATTTTGTTTCAAATCAGCCTCTGTGATGGGTAAGACTCTGGAGTCAAAACATCTGGGTTCAGGTCCCACCTCTATGCCCTACTGGCTGAGCGACTTAACCCCCTGCCCTGCGTTTCCTCCTCTGTGAAACTGGGATAATAGCACTGCCCACCTCATGAGGTGGTTGTGAGGATTAAATTAGTTAACACCCATAAAGTTTCTGGCACTTGGCCCAGACTGAGTCAGTGCTGGTTTTCATCACCATCCTCAGGAGTGAGAACTATGAAGAAATGTGGATGCTGCCAGGCGTTTTACCCCTTTTTGTTCAAAGCTGAGCCTTTTCTATATACGGCTACCCTGTTGCCAAAATTATTGGTTCAGAGAAGTTCATTTTTAAAGTGAGATCTTGGTGGCTATAAATCTCTTAAAAATACTGTGCATGCTAGGTAGGCGTTAACATTTTTCTGATCCAGATTTTCTTTCAAGTTAATAGCATTTATGTCACAGTTGAGTTACAGTTGATAATGCACTTCAGAAACCCAACAGGGCATATATAGGGATGCTCATTGCAACATTTTGTGAAAATGTGAAAAATTGGAAATAATCTCAACAGTAGGAGAATGTGTAAATAAATTCTGGTAGGTCCACGCCTATACAGAAGTTTAAAAAAAATCTTTAAGTACTGGCTTAGAAAGAACTCCAAGACAAATGGTGGAATGAAAAAAGCAAGTTGAAGAATAATATATACAAGATGATATTGCTTTAAAAAATCAAAAAACAATACTATTTTGTTTGGATCATTGTATGTTTATGTGTGTAAATGCATAGAAAAATCTCTACAATGATACACACTAAGTGGAAGAAAGAATTGGAAGGGGAGGCTGGTCAAAGGCTTTATCGTTATCAGTAATGCTTTAATATTTGCAAGGAGAAGGTATTTATGTTTGAATGATATAATTAAAAATTAATTTTAAATTTAAAGGAAATACAGTATCTTATACAAATGGTTTTATTAGAATTTTTTTTGCCTGTTCAAGCTATGAAATTAGGAGTACTTTGCTTTTTACTGCTGCAACATAAAAAAAAGTTACCATTTATGATAGTTGCTGTCACCACTTTATATGTACAGATTTTTAAGTCCAGAACTCACAATGACAGTTGATTCTTTTAAGTATATTGTTTATAATTATAGGTGAAGTGCTACCAAGTCAAGTACTACTTGTGCCATTGTAATGAAAGTAGCCTGGCATGGTGGTTCATACCTGTAATCCCAGCATTGCAGGAGGCCTAGGTGAGAGGATCTCTTGAGCCCAAGAGTTCAAGACCTGCCTGGGCAACATAGTAAGACCTCATCTCTACTAAAAATAAAAATAAAAAATTGTTAAGTATTCCAGCACAGCTGGGCACGATACCTCACGCCTGTAATTCCAGCATTTGGGGAGGCTGAGGCAGGCAGATCATTTGAGGTCAGGAGTTCAAGACCACCCTGGCCTGTAACATGGCAAAATCCCATATCTACTAAAAATATAAAAATTAGCCAGGCATGGTGGCACTCGCCTATAGTCCCAGCTACTTGAGAGGCTGAGGCAGGAGAATTGCTTGAACCCGGGAGGTGGAGGTTGCAGGTTGCAGTGAGCCAAGGTAGTGCCACTGCACTCCAGCCTGGGCAACACAGCAAGACTCCGTCTCAAAAAATAAATAAATAGATAAAATGAAAATAAATAAAGCATTCCAGCATGGTGGTACATGTCTGTACTCCCAGCTACTCAGGAGGCTGAGGCAAGAGGATGCTTTGAGCATGGGAATTCGAGGCTTCCATGAGTGATGATCACAACACTGCTCTCCAGCCTGGGTGACAGAGCAAAACCTTATCTCAAAAAAAAAAAAATTTTTTTTAAAAGGCCAGCTTAAATCAGTTAGAATTTAACTACTTAGACTTTAACTTAGACTTTAGCTTGCATCGAAATCATTTGGAGCTCTTGTTAAAGTACAGATCACTGTCCAAACCCCCAGAGATGCTGATTTACTAGGTCAGGGGTGCAGTAGAATTTGTATTTCTAACATTTTTTAGGGGATACTGATGCTACTGGCCAGGGACCCCCACTTTCAGAAGCCCTGGGTTAAAGGTATGGCTTGTTTTTCTTCATTAAAAAACAAAACAAGAATTGTCTATTATACCATTAAACAGTAAGTTAATGGGTTCAAGGAATGAAGATTAAAAGAAAGTATGTGAGGCGGGGCACAGTGGCTCACACCTGTAATCCCAGCACTTTGGGAGGCCGAGGCAGACAGACTGCTTGAGCTCAGGATTTGGAGACCAGCCTGTGTCAGCGTGGGGAAACCCCCTCTCTACAAAAAATATAAAAATTAGCCAGGCCTGGTGGTGCCTGCCTGTAGTCCCAGCTACTGAGATGGGAGGATTGCTTGAGCCCGGGAGGCAGAAGTTGGAGTGAGCTGAGATCACACCACTGCACTGCAGCCTGGGTGATACAGCAAGTCCCTGTTTCAAGAAAAAAAAAAAAAGCATAAACCAATTTCTTAAAAAAGTATGTAATAGAATATGGGACTTTTAAAAAGCCTTCCCTAAATGTTTCCAACTTACTTCATCCTGTAATGAGCAGGCGTAATCTAAAGCTCGTCATACTGAGCCGCTCTCCTGCACCAACTCTCTGATTTGCTTTGTCTTTAGAAGGCTTTATTTATAACCAGTTCCCGAAGGGCTTAGTTTGGCATGACAAGGCATTAAACTGTTAATCGAGGTGAAAATTTATAGCCTACTTGCACTACCTTAGACTTTTAAAAAATTGTTCCGTGAGGGTAAGTCTTCTGCATCTAGAGACGCCTTTTTTTGATTCGCCTCTTGTACCTGGCCTGTTTCATAGCATGTAAATCCTTCAGGAATGTTTATTTAAATTCACCTGTGAGAGTACATTCTGGTCTATGAGTAACATGAACTCTTTAATGTGTATCTTTAAAAAAAAAAACCCATAGTTAATACCTTGGATTAACTAGTTTAGCACTGATTGTATGTGATGCTGAGATTCTTCCTTCCCTCTCATTGAGATGTGTGTGCTTGGATGACAAGGAAAGATGGAGTCCCCAGCAGTTGTTGAAACACAGCTTTATAAATCCTCAGCCAAAAACGCCTCTAGTGGAACAAAGTCCTGAAGGTGAGTCTATTACCATTCTTTATTTCATATCCTGTTTGACATTAAATTATTTTGAAAGTGTACATAAACCTAAAATTGGAAGGCGCTGCATGTATTATTTTATGTCTTTTATTCTGAACTACACATAAATCTATTAGTTTGATGTGTGCCATGTGCATGGGACTGTTTTACCACCCTGATTTTTCTAGTCTCTACTGATGGACTGTCCATTGCTGTAGTCTCTTGTAGTGTTTAGTCACCCGTAGTGCCATGTAACTAGATTTTTCCTGCTGCACCTGAGATTAAGGAACGTCATTAGAGATTGGGATGGATCATGAGACCTGGGTTTGGGTTCTAACTCTATAGTTAAGTCACTTACTCTGTATAACCTCCCACCTATAAACTTGGGCTAATTATATATTTCTGCCTACTTTAAGGAGGGTAAGGTGAGGAAAAGTTTGTTTGTTTGTTTTTTTGAGACGGAGTCTTGCTGTGTTGCCCAGGCCGGAGTGCAGTGGCGCGATCTCGGCTCACTGCAAGTTCTGCCTCCCGGGTTCATGCCATTCTCCTGCCTCAGCCTCCTGAGTAGCTGGGACTACAGGCGCCTGCCACTGCGCCCAGCTAATTTTTTGTATTTTTAGTAGAGACGGGGTTTCACCGTGGTCTTGATCTCCTGACCTTGTGCTCCGCCCGCCTCGGCCTCCCAAAGTGCTAGGATTACAGGTGTGAGCCACCATGCCCGGCCAAGGAAAAGTTTTAAAAGGCCACTCAGGTTAAGATAATTTTTCAAACTACTGGTTGGGGCTCTTCTTCCGGGGCTTCCATCATTGTTGGCTGTGTAGCTCTTCCTAAATTTCCAATGCCTCATGTGCCTCTTACTCTCTGTTTTATCTCAGATTCTGGAGGACAAGATTATGTTGAGACTGTCATTCCTAGCAACCGGCTACCCAGTGCTGCCTTCTTTAGTGAGACACAGAGACAGTTTTCCCGATACTTCATTGAGTTTGAAGAATTACAGCTTCTTGGTAAAGGAGCGTTCGGAGCTGTCATCAAGGTGTGGTACAGAGTCATCCCTCCCACCCCCTTTAGAGCTCCTTCTCTGTTCCATTTCCACAAAGACTCATGGACTTGACTTCTATTTTGGGAGTGGGGAGGGAAGTGAATATGGATGTTCGATACTATGCTCATCGTCACCTTCCTGGAGTTAAAGGTTTTATTTAAGTTATGCTGGACACAGTTGAGAATGTCCCACTCTTTCCTTGCTTCCTGTGGAGCATTAACATGAAACACACATGATTATAACAGCACTTCAAGTGGAATCAAGACCTCCACAGAAAGAACATTTTTGTGTGCTTTGGTTCAGAAAGAAAATTGTTCTTTTTTTCTCCTGTTTGGTGTTAGAGTTGCTGTAGATAAAAAGGTTCTAAGGTTAAAAGAGAGATGGACTTCAAACTGGGAGATGGCCCCAGCAGGTCTCGATGGCTTTTATTTTCCAGCTATTATTGGGACAGGAAAATAGTGATGTATTATTAAGGTGCGCTGGTGTTAGGTCTTCCTTTCTTCGTTCCAGTCTATTTGGGTGACTTTTAGTATTATCTGCCCCTTGTAGAAAGAGGTTTCAGCTGTTTTTATATAATTGAAGTATTTCTTTGAAATTAGGAAAGCCAGATTATTATATTAAGTCCATATACAGTACATGTCATCTTTCACATATGAGGGTAACCCACCATCAATGGACTATATTTTCTATTTAGGATTCTAAGAGTATCATTAGGAAGCATTACTGTTACTGTAGAAAAACTTTTACACTGAAAAAGGAATTAAATTGGTTTTCCTGTGGTAAAAGAAAGACAAGCAAGACAGATGTCCTGATCAGAAAGATCATAATTATGTCTAAGAGGAGGGGATGATTGAAGCATATACTGTTCCTTTAACACAGTATCATTTTGATCAAATCCTTTAACTTCATTGTATTTTAGATTCTTGAACTTAGAACAGTAACAAATTTCATCTCCCTACAAGTACTTAATAATAATAGGTAAGCTCATATAACAAAAACATCTGAGTAACTTAAGCCCCCAACGTTTCCAGTAGTTTCTCCCTGTGAGAATCCACAGCCCTTACCTCCCATCTCTGTGCTTCTGGGTGAGAGTAGGGCAGTCTGCCCAGCGATCTGGCATTCATTAGCAGTTGGACCC
Source organism: Macaca mulatta (assembly GCF_049350105.2). Lineage (NCBI taxonomy): Eukaryota > Metazoa > Chordata > Mammalia > Primates > Cercopithecidae > Macaca > Macaca mulatta. The sequence goes on from NC_133412.1 coordinate 17,291,831, forward strand.
ATTACTGTTTCTGCACCTTTTCACTTCAGTAAATGAATTCCTGGGGGTTTCCAGTATAGCAAGCTTTACCCCCAACCCAATTCGTATGTGATGTGTACTGAGACAGGAGATTGAAAGACAATGCCAAGACCCCCACCTCCCGCCCTACACTGTCCTCTTCCCTATTAATGTGGCAGTAGAAGAACACAGGGCTATCATTTTTTGGAGCACCTGCCATATTTCAGATTTTGTGCCCTGTGGTTTACAAACCTTGTCTTTAAATCTCAGGACATTCTTACGAGATGGGTATGATCCTCATTCTCTAGATGAGGGAACTGAAGCTCAGATAAAGTTATGTCCTTTGCCTGAGATGACACACCTCTACTAAGAGATAAAACCAGCATTCAGACCCACCTCTGTTGTACTACAAAGTGTGTGTTCTTGTCACTATTTCCATACAAAAAAGGATAATCTGAAACTCAATTTTGTAGTACTCCCTCCTTATTCCCAGGACTTCACTTAGACTTTCATTAGTTTAATTGAAACTTGTTAGCCAAACAAGAGAATGATATTCTGTTTTGTGTTTTGTAATGAACTAATTTCTCCTGCCACCCATGGCCACATGGCATTTGCTTTTCTAGAGTATATCATCACCTCAGTTGACCTGCATGGATGGGACTACAATGTTCCAGTGAATAAGACTCTATAATTCAGTCACCCCAATTACATAGTGAAACTGCCTGGCATCAGGATGCCTCTATGTAGGATGGGGGGACTTGCCTTTGCAACGTTTTCTTGCTTTTTTATTATTTTACTGTGTTGTTGATTGTATTGTTCTGGTTTCAGTACACATCATCTTAATTATAGAACAAAATCAGTGGACAGTGATTGTGTTCATAGCAATTGCTGTTATTTACTAAGCTAAGCACTTTTCTCTGTAAGGCCTTGATACAGGTGCTTTACAGTCACCATTTGGGGTAGTGGAAATGGTATAAATGCCATTTTAAAGATAAGAAAATAGAGTATCAAGGAAATTAAGTAATTTTCCCAAGTTCACATGGCTTTAAAAATCAAGAAATTAACCTTTGTGTTCAGGTCCGTTAATATTTTTGGAGTTTAATTTGTTTTTAGTGACTTTAAGTGTAAAAAAAAATCAGAGAGAAACTAAAATCATCTGAAACCTTACACTGACTTTAGAAAATAATCTTTATCTTAAAATCAAGACAGAAATTTAGATAGCAGATACACTGGAAAAGCAGGAAAGTAACTGTCAGTAAAAGTAATTATTAAAATGGAGATGATGTTTTCCCCAGGGTCTCCCAGCAAGCTAAATACATCTAGAGTTGAGTGGGCTGTTTTCTGAATTTTGTGGCAGTCAAAGCTTTCTTCAGTTTAAGAATTTCAGGCGTGTGGTTCTTGACTGTAGCTGTGGGACCCATTTAGAACTTCACGCTTTCCTTGGGAGGGGATGGGGTGACGCGGTGCAAATGCCGGTTTGTGCAAGGCGCCGAGCGGCTGACCTTCCCCCGGCTGACCGCAGGTGCAGAACAAGTTGGACGGCTGCTGCTACGCGGTGAAGCGCATCCCGATCAACCCGGCCAGCCGGCAATTCCGCAGGATCAAGGGCGAGGTGACACTGCTGTCACGGCTGCACCATGAGAATATTGTGCGCTACTACAACGCCTGGATCGAGCGGCACGAGCGGCCGGCGGGACCGGGGACGCCGCCCCCGGACTCCGGGCCCCTAGCCAAGGATGAGCGAGCTGCGCGCGGGCAGCTGGCGAGCGACACGGACGGCCCGGACAGCGTGGAGGCCGCCGCGCCGCCACCCATCCTCAGCAGCTCGGTGGAGTGGAGTACTTCGGGCGAGCGCTCGGCCAGTGCCCGCTTCCCCGCCACCGGCCCGGGCTCCAGCGACGACGAGGACGACGACGAGGACGAGCACGGTGGCGTCTTCTCCCAGTCCTTCCTGTAAGCGCACGGCGCGGACCAGCTGCCTCTGACGCGCCCCCTAGTTTCCTTTCTTTCTTTATTTTTTCTTTCCTTTTTCCTTTCATTTTCCTTCCTTCCTTCTTTCCTTCTTTTCTTTCTTTCCTTTTTTGAGATAGGGCCTTGCTCTGTCACCTAAACTGGAGGTCAGTGGCATGTCCTTGGCTCATTGCAACCTCTGCCTCCCGGGCCAGCGAATGCCCCCCAACATTAATCCCCACCAAGTCCAAGCCAGGGAAAAGGAGATTCATTTAGAAACCCAGACGTGTTGACCTTTTTTTAAAAAAAAGAAAAAATTAAACCCACTTTTAGAGAGTAACCAAATGCAATCTAAAGCAGCGGTCCCCAACCTTTTTAGGCACCAGTGACTGGTTTCATAGAAGACAGCATTTCCACAGACGGGTGTTAGGGGAATAGTTTCGGGATGAAACTGTTCCACCTTACATCATCAGGCATTAGATTCTCATAATGCCTGATGAAAAAGTGCACAACCCGGATCCCTCGTGTGCACAGTTCACAATAGGGTTTGCGCTCCTCTGAGAATCTAATGCTGCTGCTGATTTGACAGGAGGTGGAGCTTAGACCTTAATGTTCGCTCACCTCCTGCCGTGTGGCCCTAACAGGCCGTGGACCTGTACCTGTCCATGGCCTGGGGGTTTGGGGCCCCTAACCTAAAGGATTTTTTTCCCGCTATTTTCAAAAGATCTCCAAAATCCAAGCCCTGGAAAAAGGAAAATCCAATACCTCATCTTATACATTTAATAGAATTTCTCATAGGACAAATTTCTCATAGGACCAATAATTACGATCCTAAAGTTTATGCTTCTCAGAATCCACCCTGGGTGTTTACTTTCATGATTTTGTTTTATTTTATCCAGGTGGATACAGTTCGTGATTACTCTTAGCTATTAAATTTTTTCAGGAAACTTAATCTGGCTCATTTTTATTAAATCCAGAGTTCTGTGTTTTGCATAATAGCAAGTACAAATCAGCACAGTGTAGAGTATACATTGATGGCTGTGGGCTCACGGTGTGATGTCTGTAGCCTCTTGTGCTTTCTAGTATTTAAAAGTGTCCATGTTTATAATTATAATAGCGATTTCTGTTCCTTTTGTATTTCTCTGTTTCTCTTTTTCAGGCCTGCTTCAGATTCTGAAAGTGATATTATCTTTGACAATGAAGATGAGAACAGTAAAAGTCAGAATCAGGTATACATATGAATAAAAATTATACCATTTTATTCATGATATAATTGATATCTGATGTCATAAACCTTAGGTAAATTATAAAACTTTAATCTGATGTTCAAATACAGAAACCATCCATTTTAAAATATGATTATTCATTTAAAATATATTATACCTGTGTTTATTTATAGACCTTTATTTATCCACATAGCAAAACATACCTCCTTTTAGAAGACAGAATAATATTGTTATTGTCAATAATAATAGTAATAAATTAATAATAATAATTTATTATTAATAAAATAATAAAACTTCAACCTTTTAGAAGTTCTTCAACCTTTTAGAAGTTGAGACACTGCATTTTTGTATGTGATGAAAACAGTTTTCTAAGAGTTTTGGAAACTTTCTGTGGTTGGGGATGAGAACTGAATGCAAATTGATGAACTAAACAGCCTCATCATGGAGTTAATTTGGTCTCTCCCACATCAATTAATCCTGATTCCTTATTTTCATAGCCCATCTCTGGAACAGTGATTTCACACTGTGTATCATGATCCTATAATGCAGGGGTGTCCAAGCTTTTGTCTTCCCTGGGCTACATTGGTAAAAGAAGAATTGTCTTGGGCCACACATAAAATACACTAATACTAATGATAGCTGATGAGCTAAACAAACAAGCAAAAAATCACAAAAATATCTCATAATTTTTTTTGAGATTGTGCTGTGTTTTTTTATTGTGTTTTCAATGGAGAAATACATCATCTGTTTACAAAATAGCCCTTGAAAAATATAAGGAGTACAGATACTATAAAACAAAGCAAACTCCAGTCATGAGACCCTACATACATCATGCGAAAGCAACAGTCTGATCTCCAGGTTATAAAAACTACAATTAAAAAAGTCACTACACAGAAAAGGTCCAAGTTTCCAGCTTGGCAGAACTTGGGTGTAGTTACATGAAATGTTTAATAAACTGGTTTGTTTTCCCCAGTGTGTAAACAAAATGACAAGACTAAATCTGTGCCTGGTAATTTCAATCTAACTCTGAAGCTACACAAAACACACAGACACCTTGTACACTTCACCTGTTAGTATGACCATCTTTTTTCTTAGGTGCTGGGAGGAAGGGCAAGGTGACTGTGTAAAGCAAAGATGTGGGAAGTAGAAATATTGTTTACTAGGCATTGTAAAGTCATGGTGAAAAGAAAACTTCGATTAATGCATAGCCTAAGGGGGAAAAGACTACACTCCAACTACAGAAAATTAATATAGAAGGATAGGGGAAGAGATTAAGTAGTTGCAGTTTAACATGAAAAATGCGCATGTGATAGAATGGAGCACAATGAAGGATTCATAAAACATGCTCATCAGAAAAATCTGTTAAGTTTACTTTGTTCAGATTAAGAAAGAGTAAGTTTATCAACATCTGGCATCCCTCATACTTTGTAAAGATTGATCTTCTGCTGCTTAGTTATAAGAAATTATTTTATTCAAAGAAAGGAACTCTTAATATTTTGATAAAACTAAATAAGGAGTAGAGAGTTGACTAGATGTCAAGTGCTTGCTAGAAATGATTTTTAAAATGCTTCTACATGTAAAATGTACTGACAAATTTTGGTAAACCATTTAAAAATAAGAATTAGTTTTAAAATCTTGGAAAAATGCCTTTTTGCCCACATTTAAAACTGAGAATCAATTTTACTATAGATAGGAGTTCTGTGGAGTGTACAGAATTCCTCTTAGAGATCAAATGGCCATCACAGATAGATATCAAGTTTCATAGGCATTACTTTTAGTCACCCTCAAGTTTCAGTCATGGAACCAAAATTTAGTGTTCTGTGCCATGTGGTCACAGGGTCATTGGTTTCACATCATGGCTTAAGAAAGTACTGGCATTTTGTTTCTTACGAAGTAAGTCCTACCTTGTACATACAAGCAAAAAGAAAAAGAAAGAAAAGAGGGGAGGGGAAGGTGCAAGAAGCTTTTTTGTTTGTTTGTTTTGAAGACAACAGATTGAAGGCAAAACAATACAGAGCTTTCATAAGCTCAAAGAAAAATATTTGTTGGCTGATCGCTGATTTGTATGCACTATAAAACAGTTCCATAAATAAAACCAATGTATAATTCCTTAATCATGACCCCATCAAAACCAAGTTGTTTCCTAACTATTCTTTCAATGTCAAATGTACCCTAGAGTTGACGTTTCATTTTTAAGGGTTACAGCTACCTCATAGGAACTGAACTAGATGTACTCTTACTCTTTCTCTGAAGTATAACAGTATACCACTGCACAACGGTATCCAATTTGAAGACTAATGGTAAACAAAATTCTTCAGGAAAAACTGAAAATCCATCAAGCTGAAAATCTAAAATTAGTTCTACTTTCTAATAAAAAATACATAAAAGTTCATCATCAGAATAAGTAATTCTTATGCCAGTTTGTGTTGCAAATTTCCCAAACAATGCATCAAACATAAACCCAATCCACATATCAATTATGAATACAAATACAGCTTGAGGTTGTTTATTCTAAAGGCAGTAATTTTTGAGGTAGTTAACGCAACTGTTGCTAACACAGTAATAATAGTACTCCTGGCTTCACATACTAACCTGGACTTCTGATCAAGTGCTGATTAGCCCAGTAAGGGAGGTCACCAGAAACTACCAGGGTCATCAGTTGTGGCTGTGGGGAATTATACTACTACTGGGGACTGAACACAACCACTTTATTACTACTACTATTTTAAGAGGCAGAGTCTCCATCTGTCTCCCAGGCTGGAGTGCAGTGGTGCAGTCCTAGCTCACTGCAGCCTAGAACTCCTGGGCTCAAATGATCCTCCTGCCTCAGGCTCACAAAGTGCTGCCATTGCAGGTGTGAGGCACCATGCCCAGCCTGCAATGACTTTATTACCAGGAATAAAAATATAATTGCCAGCAGTTATAAGGGTTCATTCATAGTAGATAAAGAAAATTTTAAGTGTAGACTCTTAGATAAGCAGTTCAGTTGATTTGAAGGAGATCTGAGTGTTAGCCAGTGTGTTTTTTTATAAGTACTTTCCTTGTCAAACCACTAATAATAAAAATTAGTTATAAATTTAACCAGGAATAATAGCATAAATAAACTACGTTGGCTGCGGTGGCTCACAACTGTAATCCTAGCACTTTGGGAGGCCAAGGCACGTGGATCACCTGAGGTCAGGAGTTTGAGACCAGCCTGGCCAATATGGTGAAACCCTGTCTCTACTAAAAATACAAAAATTAGCCAGGCATGGTGGCAGGTGACTGTAATCCCAGCTACTCAGGAGGCTGAGGCAGGAGAATTGCTTGAACCCAGGAGGCAGAGGTTACAGTGAGCACAGATACGTCATTGCACTCCAGCCTGGGCGACAAGAGCAAAACTCTCTCTGAAAACAAAAAGTCTGAACTACTGCTGAAGCCAAGTTAATGTTTGGTTTTAGCATTTATCATGCACATAATTGTTACAGGGGCACCAAATCCTGGTTTTGCTCAGTTAAGGGCAGCATCCATGGGCATCCTAATTTGATGGGTAGAAGTCTCCAAGAGATTAACAGTGTAATACAGATAATCCCCAGCATCCATAAATGATTCAGGAGTAGAATCTGATTGTTACCAGAGTGGAGCTTTTTTTTTTCCTTGGATAAAGGAAAAAGTTCAAAAAAATTCTTCCTCAGAAAAAAATTATAAATCAGAAATGGTCAAATACTAACTAATGCTTTTTCTGCACTTGGGGTTATAAGTATTCAAATACATCTATTGGGGAAAAAAGACTTTTTAAGAAAAGTATCGTGTATGAGAAAGAAAATTAGCTGTTGGGGACAGAGTAATGGTATGGGAAGTGTTCCAGAGGGTCATTCACTGCAAGCGGCAGCTGAAGGCATGTTCTTCAAGCATGTACCTCTGAGGGCAGTGTGCCCTTTGACAGGCTGGCCACTTTTAAATTGTTTTAGCTAAAGGTGGATTTCTAGTCTTCTGTTTCTGAAATAAGCTTACCACCAAAAAGTACGGAATTCCAGTAAAACTGAACCCTTCAAATATTAGCTTGTATGCATTCTGACCTTCTTAGCCATAGATGGATATCAGTGGTAAGAAAGAATTGACTTGACAAGGAGTCTATCTGTAGATTGCACATCTTTAATGCCTGCCTATTATCTGTTTACCCCATCATTGTTCTGCGTAACAACAGACCTGTAAACCACACGGAGGATTCTGGAAATAGCAAACTTGCAATGATGCTGTGAGCTTCTTTTTTTTTTTTCTTTTTTCTTTTTCTTTTCTTTCTTTCTTTTCTTTTCTTTTTTTTTTTTTTTAATTATACTTAAGTTCTGGGATACATGTGCAGAACGTGCAGGTTTGTTATATAGGTATACATGTGCCATGGTGGTTTGCTGCACCCATTAACTTGTCATCTACATTAGGTATTTCTCCTAATGCTATCCCTCCCTCAGCCCCCCCCTCGCAACAGGCCCCAGTGTGTGATGTTCCCCTCCCTGTACCCATATGTTCTCATTGTTCAGTTCCCACTTATGAGTGAGAACGTGCAGTGTTTGGTTTTCTGTTCCTGTGTTAGTGAGAATGATGGTTTCCACCTTCATCCATGTACCTGCAAAGGACATGAACTCATTCTTTTTTTGTGGCTGCATAGTATTCCGTGGTGTATATGGGCCACATTTTCTGTATCCATTCTATCATTGATGGGCATTTGGGTTGATTCCAAGTCGTCGCTATTGTGAATAGTGCCACGATAAACATACGTGTGCATGTGTCTTTATAGTAGAATGATTTATAATCCTTTGGGTATATACCCAGTAATGGGATTGCTGGGTCAAATGGTATTTCTAGCTCTAGATCCTTGAGGAATCGCCACACTGTCTTCCACAATGGTTGAACTAATTTACATTCCCACCAGTAGTGTAAAGGCATTCCTATTTCTCCACATCCTCTCCAGCACCTGTTGTTTCCTGACTTTTTAATGATCACCATTCTAACTGGAGTGAGATGGTATCTCATTGTGGTTTTGATTTGCATTTCTCTAATGACCAGTGATGATGAGCTTTTTTCCATATGTTTCTCGGCTGCATAAATGTCTTCTTTTGAAAAGTGTCTGTTCATATCCTTTGCCCACTTTTTGATGGGGTTGTTTTTTCTTGTAAATTTGTTTAGGTTCCTTGTAGATTCTGGATATTAGCTTTTTTTTTTTTTTTTTTTTTTTTGAGATGGAGTTTTGCTCTTGTTGCCCAGGGTGAAGTGCAATGACACGATCTCGGCTTACCACAACCCCGCCTCCTGGGTTCAAGCGATTCTCCTGCCTCAGCCTCCCGAGTAGCTGGGATTACAGGCATGCGCCACCACGCCCAGCTAATTTTGTATTTTTGTTAGAGACGAGGTTTCTCCGTGTTGGTCAGGCTGGTCTCATACTCCTGACCTCAGGTGATCCCCATGCCTCGGCCTTCCAAAGTGCTGGAATTACAGGCATGAGCCACCGTGCCTGGCCTGGATATTAGCCCTTTGTCAGATGGATAGATTGCAAAAATTTTATCCTATTCTGTAGGTTGCGTGTTCACTCTAATGATAGTTTCTTTTGCTGTGCAGAAGATCTTTAGTTTAATTAGATCCCATTTGTCAATTTTGGCTTTTGTTGCCATTGCTTTTGGTGTTTTAGTCATGAAGTCTTTGCCCATACCTGTGTCCTAAATGGTATTGCCTAGGTTTTCTTCTAGGGTTTTAGGTCTTACATTTAAGTCTTTTCTTTTCTTTTTTTTTTTTTTTTTCTTTTTTTGAGACCGAGTCTCGCTGTGTCACCCATGCTGGCGTGCAGTGGCGCGATCTCAGCTCACTGCATTTAAGTCTTTAATTCATCTTGAGTTGAGTTTTGTATAAGGTGTAAGGAAGGGATCCAGTTTCAGCTTTCTGCATATGGCTAGCCAGTTTTCCCAGCACCATTTATTAAATGGGAATCCTTTCCCCATTGCTTGCTTTTGTCAGGTTTATCAAAGATCAGATGTTTGTAGATGTGTGGTGTTATTTCTGAGGCCTCTGTTCTGTTCCATTGGTCTATATATCTGTTTTGGTACCAGTACCAAGCTGTTTTGGTTACTGTAGCCTTGTAGTATAGTTTGAAGTCAGGTAGTGTGATGCCTCCTATTCTTTTTTCTTTTTTTTTTTTTTTTTTTTTGAGACGGAGTCTCGCTCTGCTGCCCAAGCTAGAGTGCAGTGGCCGGATCTCAGCTCACTGCAAGCTCCACCTCCCGGGTTTATGCCATTCTCCTGCCTCAGTCTCCCGAGTAGCTGGGACTACAGGCGCCCACCACCTCGCCCGGCTAGTTTTTGTCTTTTTCAGTAGAGATGGGGTTTCCCCGTGTTAGCCAGGATGGTCTCGATCTCCTGACCTCGTGATCCACCCGTCTCGGCCTCCCAAAGTGCTGGGATTACGGGCTTGAGCCACCGCGCCTGACCGATGCCTCCTATTCTTTTTGCTTAGGATTGTCTTGGCTATATGGACTCTTTTTTGGTTCCTTATGAAATTTAAAGTAGCTTTTTCTAATTCTGTGAAGAAAGTCAATGGTAGTTTGATGGGAGTAGCATTGAATCTGTAAATTACTTTGGGCCGTATGGCCATTTTCACGATATTGAGTCTTCCTATCCATGAGCATGGAATGTTTTTCCATTTGTTTGTGTCCTCTTTTATTTCCTTGAGCAGTGGTTTGTAGTTCTTGAAGAGGTCCTTCACATCCCTTGTAAGTTGTATTCCTAGGTGTTTTATTCTCTTTATAGCAATTGTGAATGGGAGTTCACTCATGATTTGGCTCTCTGTTTGTCTGTTCTTGGTGTATAGGAATGCTTGTGATTTTGCACATTGATTTTGTATCCTGAGACTTTGCTGAAGTTGCTTATCAGCTTAAGGAGATTTTGGGCTGAGACGATGGGGTTTTCTAAATATGCAATTAAGTCATGTGCAAACAGAGATAATTTGACTTCCTCTTTTCCTAATTGAATGCCCTTTATTTCCTTCTCTTGCCTGGTTGCCCTGGCCAGAACTTCCAACACTATGTTGAATAGGAGTGGTGAGAGAGTGCATCCCTGTCTTGTGCTGGTTTTCAAAGGGAGTGCTTCCAGCTTTTGCCCATTTGGTATGATACTGGCTGTGGGTTTGTCATAAATGGCTCCTATTATTTTGAGATACTTTCCATCAATACCTAGTTTATTGAGTGTTTTTAGCATGAAGGGGTGTTGAATTTTATCGAAGGCCTTTTCTGCATCTATTGAGATAATCATGTGGTTTTTGTCTTTGCTTCTGTTTATATGCTGGATTACATTTATTGATTTGCTTATGTTGAACCAGCCTTGCATCCTGGGGATGAAGCCAACTTGATCATGATGGATTAGCTTTTTCATGTGCTGCTTGATTCAGTTTGCCAGTATTTTATTGAGGATTTTTGCATTGATGTTCATCAGGGATATTGGCCTGCAATTTTCTTTTGTTGTTGTGTCTCTGACAGGTTTTGGTATTCGGACGATACTGGCCTCATAAAAAGAGTTAGGGAGGATTCCCTCTTTTTCTATTACTTGGAATAGTTTTAGAAGGAATGGTACTGGCCTCTCTAACTACCATCAGAGAATACTATAAACACCTCTACACAAATAAACTAGAAAATCTAGAAGAAATGTATAAATTCCTGGATATGTATACCCTCCCAAGACTAAACTAGGAAGAAGTTGAATGCCCGAATAGGCCAATAACAAGTTCTGAAATTGAGGCAGTAATTAATAGCCTACCAACCCAAAACAGACCAGGATTCACAGCCAAATGCTTTGAGCTTCTAAGGACAGTGGTTATGTTCTGCTCACTGACTTCTCCCTAAGGCAACAGGGTGGCCCTGTGTTGGGGGTGGGCACAAATACTTGATGATGATGATGATGATTGTGCTTAATTTTGGCTTCCATTTTGAGTTATTGTGTGTTCCTTTTGGGTTAGGATGAAGACTGCAGTGAAAAGAATGGCTGCCATGAAAGTGAGCCATCAGTGACGACCGAGGCTGTGCACTACCTCTACATCCAGGTGAGGTCGTGGTGTGTAGTTAGGTGACACAGCAACACCCAGTAGTGGCTGATGGGCCTGTTTCAGGGTATTGGAACAAGATAATGGACAGAGGAGGGCTTACTGCCACTACCAAAGATTAATTGGCCGAGAGGATTACCATGTGGAGGCCCTTTTCCCCAGCCTGGAATTCCTGCTTTCCTGCAGCTTGTCAGGAGGTGCCATAGGGTGGCTCTGGGCTCAGGCTGTGTACGTTCACATCCTGGATCCACCTGTTAGGACTACGTGAACTTGGGCAAGGTTCTTCAGCATCTTGTGCCTCAGTTTCCCCATCTATAAATTACATAATAGTAACTCTTATACACTAATAAAGAATAAATAACACGTGAAGTACTTAGAACCATATCTGAGTTCCATAAATGCTAGACTGCATGAGCACAGAAACTCCACTTTGCCTAACCAACTGAATCTGGACAAGTAAGATATGATGCACACATGCCTGTACATGCAAAAGTAACACCAATGTGACTTTAGGCGAAGTGGCTTGTCCTGGAACCTCTGGAGACCAGCGCACAGGCAAGCCAGTTCCAATGGGGCATGACTAAGAAGCCTGGGCTTTGGCCTGCCTACCTGCCAGAGCAGCAGTATCCTAAACAAGGGTGGGCTCTGCTAGTAGAGGAGTGGCCATAAAACAAAGAAGCCTTTCCTCCGCCCCAAGTGAACAAGACTGTGGGTCACTGTTAGTATTTCAGTCATAACTGCCAGCGGGCAGATCTTTAAATGTGAGCTACAGAACTGTGCGGAAAAAGGAACCCTCAGACAAGTTACAGCATTTTGAATGAGATGAGTTAAGTATTTGCTTTCCTGGAGTTGGAGCTGGTTTTAGGTATTCGATAACATAAATATATTTGAGGTACCACTTACACAGTTAATAAAGCATTGGTCCCCCAAACTACTATTTATTCTCTATTTTATTCCATTACCTTCTACACAATTAGAATGAAATAGAAGTACACAAAGGAGTTGCATCCGACATGCATCAGGATCACAGTGTGGGCATCAGAGAAGGCCTTGTGAGGCCCGGAGGGTGAGCCAGAGTTTACTGACAGTTATTCCGAAGATGATAGAGCAAAAGCTAATCTTCCTCTTTTTAAAAACAATAAAACCTTTCTTCATGAGAAATCTCAACTCTGGCACCAGTTGAAGCATATAGGCTAGTTTCATAAATCAGATGGTGCATGTCGATTGAAGATTTAAGTCATGTTGCACTGTTTTCTGATATATGAATACACTCAAGAAGGGGTGAGACAGAGCCGCTGTCTCACTGTTCCAAGAAGACTCGAATGTTTCAGTATTTACAATATTTTTGCTCTAAACTTGAAGGTCGTCTTTAATGTAAGAAAAGCTAATGACATCATTAGATTAACTAACTCTCCTTGTAAATTTGGGTTTGGAAGCCATCTTGTAAAATTTTACTACATTCTCAGTTTTTTTATATTAATCGTGATAAATATTTTAAACAAGTCATATTTTTAAATAAGCAATAATATAAAAAATTAAAAATGATTATGTTGGAGTGCTAAGATTATGCATATTTACCCCCAAGGTATTTTTTTAATACTGTTGGTTTCTTTTTCAGTGTAAAAAACCAAGTCTTTCCCATAACTGTTTAAAACCCATGGTACAAGTTTTAAAATGGAGGATTATGTAAATTGAAGTTATACTCCTTAACTTAAACCTGTCGCGTAATCAGATTCTCCTGTTTGTCCTTGTCTGTACATAGATGGAGTACTGTGAGAAGAGCACTTTACGGGACACCATTGACCAGGGACTGTATCAAGACACCATCAGACTCTGGAGACTTTTTCGAGAGATTCTGGATGGATTAGCTTATATCCATGAGAAAGTAAACTTTACAACATTTCATATCTGAAGACTTATGTTTACAAAAATTTATGACTGCATAAAAATATCAAATGTAAGATTGCAGAAAAACTGAAATAGAGGGAAAGCTAATAGAACAAAGTGTCAAAGACAATAAAATATTACAAAGTATCAGAGTATAACATTAAAAAATGTTAAGAAAACTTTAAAGGTTAGGACAGGGATCAGCAAACTGTGGCCCACAGGCCAAATCTAACCCACTGCCTGTTCTTGTATGGCCTGTAAGCTAATAATGGCTCCTACATTTTTAAATGGTTGTAAAAAATTAAAAGGACATTTCATGACACATAAAAATTACATGAAATTCAAATTCCAATGCTCCCAAGGTTATTGGAACATAGCTATGCTCGTTTGTTTACATATTGCCTATGGTGGTTTTTTTTCCATAACAGCAGATTTGAGTAGTTGCAACAGGGGCTGTAAAGCCTGAAGTATTTACTCTCTGGCCCTTTACAGAAAAAATTTGTTGATCTCTGGGAGAGGAGAAAATATTTGAACATGTAGGGAATGTGAGGATGATTCCTTGAGTGCTTTAGAATTAGGGCCAGATGCGGTGGCTCACGCCTGTAATCCCAGCACTTTGGGAGGTCGAGGTGGGTGGATCACTTGAGGTCAGGAATTCAAGACCAGACTGGTCAACATGGTGAAACCCCATCTCTACTAAAAATACAAAAATTAGCTGAGTGTGGTGGTGCGCACTTGTAATCCCAGCTGCTTGGGAGGCTGAGGCAGGAGAATTGTTTGAACCTGGGAGGTGGAGGTTGCAGTAAGCTGAGATTGTACCACTGCGCTCCAGCCTAGGTGACAGCAAGAGACTTCGTCTCAAAAAAGAGAAAAAAGGAATTAAGCAAGGATGTGATTAATATTTGCCAAGTTATCTGATTCTAACAGAATTAGTGCCGCCCTTCATAGGAACACGGAGAAACCAGAAAGTCATCTAGCAAGAAGAGAAATGAGACTTTCTGAGTAAAGTAGCTTGTCACATGTCTAAAATGTGATTTTAAAGCTAGAAATTGCCATTGTAATGTATATGCTAATGGGCCTAGCTTCAGGATGAAACACTGCTTACATTTTTAAAATGGAATTGTCTAATGCATTAACCAATATAAATTCATCATTTTTTTCCTTTGCCTCAAATTTTTTTAACCTTAAAATGTTTATGCTGTACCATATTTATACTGAGAAGCAAGGGCTGTAATTTGTAGTTTATAAATGATTTGGTAGAAGCAGAATTTGCAAGGTTAGAAATGAAAATGAGTTCTGATGAGGGCCATTTAAGCTGTATTACTGTGATTTTATCCTGGGATGCTAGAACAGTGCCCCCTGGGCTTGCTTCCACTCCATCCAGTTTGCTCAGTATTGGCTAACCATTTGCTGGCATCTAACACTGTGCCATACCTAGAAATACAAGGAGGCACAAGTGTGTGACCCATGCTCGCGAGGGACTTCTTGCTTCTAGAGGGAGCCAGAATTTACCTTCATGTAATGGTAAAAGAGATCATTATTTTCTATATTATAATGCATGAAACAATACACATTACAAGCCATTAGGGAAATGAGAAAGCAGTCTTATGTAAACAAGTAATTATTGCACACCGACTGTGTGTGCTGGGGATGCCAAGTTGAACTGTTAGAATTACTGTAGAAGGCTTACGAATGAGTTGGCACTTGCAAATGTTGGTACAGTGCAAATGCATGGAAAAAAGCAAGAGTATCCTATGAAGGAGAGATGATACAAAGAAAGGAATAGAAGAAGGAGTATAAATGGTGTGTCTCTCTGACCAGAGCAGAGGTTTTGTGATGTAGCAGGGGTAAAGGTAACTTGGTGAACCCAGTGGAAGGGGCCTTAGATGCCACAGGGAACTATTTAGAATTCACCTGGTCAGGATACCACCAGGTAGAACTAGGAGATGGTAAAGAGGTCATAGGACAGTCAGGAGACATTGCAGAGGCCAGACAGCCTGGACCTGTGGGAGAACACCTCGTACGATTTTCATCACTAGGTTGGCCTTCTAAATTAGGAAGTAGGTATAACTTTATGCATGGGAAACCGTTGTTTATTTCTACACTCTCTTTCAACAGGGAATGATTCACCGGGATTTGAAGCCTGTCAACATTTTTTTGGATTCTGATGACCATGTGAAAATAGGTGATTTTGGTTTGGCGACAGACCATCTAGTCTTTTCTGTAAGTATTTTACAAATTAGACTGTACCTAAAAACAGACTCAGATGCCTTGATAATCCTGAAAGTGTTAGCAGATAGAATAGTGCATTCACAGAACCATGCTATCTAATCCTCAGGAGATTACACAAACCTGAAGGGGCATGCTGCAAATGATCTTGTAGGCTTTGAAATTGTGAGTATATTTTTTTGAGTGCATTCCACTTGAGGGACACAAAATTATTGGCTTGGGAACAATATTGTGGTCAAAGGCATACAGTACTTTATGAAATCATTTGGTATTTTCGTCTACCATGCCTGGCCCTGGACTAGATGCTTTATACCTCAGAGGCTTTTGTTGGTTTGGGGAAATGAGGCTCAAAAACATAAAACACCAGGAGAGCATACAGTTGTGAGGATCAAGAAAGGCTGGATAACGTCAGTAGCATTTCAGATGTCCTTAAATGGTGGGTGGGAGTCCAAAAGGTGGAGGTTGAGGGCAGGGCCTGGTGACACCAGGATGGGGATTCCAGAGAGAAAGCACAGCCTAAGCAGAGGCCCCAGGGTAAGCAGACTTGGCTGTCGGAAGACTAGCATACTGTCTGACTGGCCAAAACTGTGAGGTGCAGGGGAGAGTGAGAGGATGCAGGACAGTTGAGGAGTCATTGGAAGATTGGGCAGTCTTATAGGTGGTAGGCCTTGAATGCCGGGGGAGGAATTTTACTTCACATTATAAACCCAACTTATTAGGCACCAAGATCTGTAGGAAATGCAGTTAATTCCAAGGGTGATCAGGAAAGGAAAGTAGGATTTGTGTTAATGGTCAGAACAACCATTGGGGCCAAGTTAGAAGGTGAGACTAGGAGTAGAAAGGGAGGAGAAGGAAGGCGGACGGTAAGGACACGGTCCCGATCATGCTCCCCATGGAGCATATGGGAGAGTGCTGAGACCAAGCACAGGCCAGATGGTGGGAATCTTGATCCCCAAACTAAAGAATTTAACTTGATGTCTGGAAGGCTGTAGCATAGTGAGATAGGTAAGAGCTCAGGCTCTGGAGTCTCACCGACCTGGAATAGAATCCTATCTCTGCCACTGCTTTGTAGCATGATCTTGGACAACTAATTAACTTCTCAATACCTCATCTGTAAAGTGTGCCTAATACTAGTGCCTAGCTCAAAAAGTTATCAGCAAGATAAATAAGAATGCAGGTAAAGCACCTAGAACAGTGCCCAGCACTAAGAATGTTGAAGCCGGTGTTACTGATGGTGATGGCTTATGATGGGAAGCACCTATTACAAATGCAGACATAACAATAGTGACTTAGGGATTGACAACACTGTGGCACATAGTGGAGCGAGGTGAGGCTACCTGGGAGGTGTTAGCCATGAGCGAGGGTGGAACACATTTGCTGAGCAGCCTCTAGGAAAGAAGAGTAAAAATTGATGCAGAGAAAGTAACAGCAGTGAGGAAGTTGAAAGATGAATTTGTTGTTTTTAATACACCCTTACTCTTCTTAGAAAATAGATTCTGTTTTTGGCATTTGCAACATGAAAATAAATTGGTTTCTCTAAGTGTTTGCATATCTCTGTCCTAAAGAAAGAGTTGTATAATGATTGCCCCCCTCCCTCTTGATTTCATTGGGTTTTCTGAGAGCCTTGCATTGGTGGGTTGAGTAAACTAGAAAAAAAATTAAACCTCAAAGCATTATTATATTATTTTGATTTCCACGTAATATTTCCTCAGTCTTCATTTAGAAACGGACAAGCCATTCTCATGGAATAATATCATGTTTTGATTGGATATTTGGCTTACTTATGTTTTTAGGCTGACAGCAAACAAGACGATCAGACAGGAGACTTGATTAAGTCAGACCCTTCAGGTAAACCCAGAAGACTATATATTTCATCCATGTGTTAAAGACCCCAGAATTTCTTAACCTGAAACCTGCTTTTTACTTGTAAAGGTTTTATTCTACAGCAGATTTTAATTGTTCCTTACGTTAACAAAATTATGGAAATGCTTTAATCTTTTTTCCTTTTCAATTTATTAATTGTTCTTTGAACTTTAAGAAATTAGAGCTTCAGTGAGTAGAATAATTGGCTCCCAGGCATAGACAGTTTTATTTTGTCTAACCTCCGTTGGTAATGTGAGGTTACCTCATAACCTGATCCATCTGGAGTCTTCTTACCTGGCACTGTCCCTCCTCTGCAATAGCAAAGACATCCTTGTGTAGAACAGAGTGTGTGGCCATACGTGACTTATGGTTATTCATTTGGTACAATGCATGCTGCTGCTTCCTGTGAGTGGCGTAGACAGTTAACAGATCATGCCTCAGTTTTAAGAAACCTTTTTTGTTTGTTTGTTTTAGTTGATGTCATCTGTAAGTCCTATTATTGGGAAGTTTTCCCTCTGTTTTCCTCCACACAGGTCACTTAACTGGGATGGTTGGCACTGCTCTCTATGTAAGCCCAGAGGTCCAAGGAAGCACCAAATCTGCATACAACCAGGTAAGGGGTTTTGTGGGGAAAAGGAACCTCAAAATTAAGGTAATAGGACATCTAGATCACAGAATTTCGGGTTTAGTCTCAGCTAAAATAGTCAGGACATCCACTTGTTCACACTCCAGGAAGGACTCATGGTCCCAAGGATAGTGGCTGAAACTGGCACTGCTGCTGCCAGGACCTTACAGTCCATCCACCCATCCATCCATCCGTCCACCCATCCATCCATCCGTCTACTCACCCATCCACCCGTCCATCCACCCATCCATCCACCCATCCATCTACCCATCCATCCATCCATCCATCCATCCATCCATCCATCCATCCACTCACCCATCCACCCGTCCATCCACCCATCCATCCTCCCATCCATCCACCCATCCATCCATCCATCCATCCATCCATCCATCCATCCATCCATCCATCCGTCTACTCACCCATCCACCCATCCATCCACCCATCCATCTACCCATCCATCTACCCATCCATCTACCCATCCATCCATCCATCCATCCATCCATCCACTCACCCATCCACCCGTCCATCCACCCATCCATCCACCCATCCATCTACCCATCCATCCATCCATCCATCCATCCATCCATCCATCCATCCATCCATCTACTCACCCATCCACCCGTCCATCCACCCGTCCATCCACCCATCCATCTACCCATCCATCCATCCATCTATCCATCCATCCATCCATCCATCCATCCATCCATCCATCCACTCACCCATCCACCCGTCCATCCACCCATCCATCCACCCATCCATCTACTCATCCATCCATCCATCCATCCATCCATCCATCCATCCATCCATCTACTCACCCATCCACCCGTCCATCCACCCGTCCATCCACCCATCCATCTACCCATCCATCCATCCATCTATCCCATCCATCCATCCATCCATCCAAAGAATGTGAGAACTAACCCCTATCTTGGGCAAGGTGCCAGGAACAGATGTGGCTCCAGCCCTCAGGGAGCTTGTCCACTGGTGGATGAAACAGACAGCAAATAAGTAAAAAATGAAAGATATAATCACAAATTGTGGTGAGGGCTAGGAAGAAAAGAAATTGAGCTGAGTGACAAAGAGAACAGATTAACCAAAGAAGATCTCTTGAGAGGATGGCGTTTAGGATAAAGGATGAGAAAGGACAAGCCACACAGAGTTGGGGGCTGACACATGCCAGGGAGATGGTGAGAAGCAGAGGAAAGTGCACACATAAAGAGGAAGCCCTGGGTGAGAGAGAGCTTGGTACATTTAAGACAGTCAAAAGGAAGGCTAGTGTGGCCACAGTCTGGCAAGCAACAGGGGAGAGAGGCACGAAGTGAAGCTGGAAAAGAAGGCAGGGAAATATCACACAGGGCCAGGTTGGCCTGGATAAGGAGTGTGCATTTAATTTGAAGTACACAGGGAGCCACTGAAGAATCTTGAGCAGGAGAGTTCACTCTGGCTGCTGCGAGGAGGCTCTGCAGAAAGTCCAGGGAGGGCAGTTGGCAGCTGGAACTGGACTCCTAGCGGTAGAAATGGAGAGAAGTGTGCTGATTTAGGAAGGGAATTGAGAGATTTCCCCAATGGAATGGATGTTGGGTGAGAACGAGGAAGGGAAAAAGTCCAGGGCTGAGGTTTCTTCCTGGAGCACCTGGGTGAGGAGTAGTTGACTGAAGTGAAGAAACCTAGGGAAAGACATAAGGGGAAGGAGGAGAAGATGACAGAAAAATTCAGTTTGAGGCATGTTCGTTTGAAATATCTGGTAAGAAATCCAATTAGAGGCCGGGCGTGGTGGCTCAAGCCTGTAATCCCAGCACTTTGGGAGGCCGAGACGGGCGGATCACGAGGTCAGGAGATCGAGACCATCCTGGCTAACACGGTGAAACCCCGTCTCTACTAAAAAAATACAAAAAACTAGCCGGGCGAGGTGGCGGGCGCCTGTAGTTCCAGCTACTCGGGAGGCTGAGGCAGGAGAATGGTGTAAACCCGGGAGGCGGAGCTTGCAGTGAGCTGAGATCCAGCCACTGTACTCCAGCCTGGGCGACAGAGCGAGACTCCGTCTCAAAAAAAAAAAAAAAAAGAAATCCAATTAGAGATGTCAAGTAGACTGTTAGAGACCCAACACTTGAGTTCAGAGGAATGGTGAGAATCAGAAGTATAAATTTGAAATCAGCACACAGATAGGATTTAAAGCTATGAGACTGGATGAGATCACTTAGGGCAAGAGTGTAAAGGTAAACTTTAAAAACACTTTAGGTGCCAGGCATGGTGGTTCATGCCTATAATCCCAGGACTTTGGGAGGCTGAGGCGGGAGGATTGCCTGAGCTCAGGAGTTCAAAACCAGCCTGGGTAACATAGTAGAGACCTCATCTCTACTAAATATCAAAAAAATTAGCCTGGCCTGGTGGCACACGTCTGTAGTCCCAGCTCCTCAGGAGGCTGAGGTGGGAGGACTGCTTGAGGCCAGGAGATTGAGGCTGCAGTGAGCTATGATCATGCCAGTGCACTCCAGCCTGGGCAGTGGAGCAAGACCCTGTCTGAATCAATCATATATGTATAAAAGAAAATAAATTAGGAAAGCAATTTGCATCAAAGCAAATGCTCAGGCTTGCAGTGGAGATTCAAGCCTGGGTTTTGGTTCTGACAGGGAGCATTGGACAACAACATAAAGTTGAAACAGACCTCTAAGTACCTGGTGAGGGTAAGGGTTAGAGTATCGGGAGATGGGTTGCACACACTGTGAGTGTGGGCAGACACCTTTAGCGTCTTTTATTTCTTTTTTTTTTTTGAGATGGAGTCTCGCTTTTTTCACCCAGGCTGTAGTGCAATGGTAGAATATCAGCTCACTGCAAACTCCGCCTCCCAGGTTCAAGCAATTCTCCTGCCTCAGCCTCCCGAGTAGCTGGGATTACAGACCGCCGGTCACCACACCTGGCTAATTTTTGTATGTTTAGTAGAGACGGGGTTTCACCACGTTGGCCAGGCTGGTCTCGAACTCCTGACCTCAGGTGATCCACCTGCCTCGGCCTCCCAAAGTCCTGGGATTCCAGGCATGAGCCACCGCACCTGGCCATACATACATATTTTTTAAAAAACCGAAGCGGGTGCTTCTTAGACATCAGTAGTAAATATCCCTGAGTGGTGGGATCATCAAATTGCTGTTTTATTCTTGGTGCTTTTGTTGTATGCTTTCTGTAGCCAACGTGTATAGGCAATGCCACAGCGAATGTTTTTAAGACATCAGAGGTCGAGAGTATTTCTTGAAAATGGCCTCCATTGTCCTGAAAGCGGCTCTGCACCTCTGTGCCCCTGACCATGTGCAGTGTTTTCCTCGGCAGCCGTGCCATGCTTGGCTTCCTCAGACGCACTCCCTTCCCAACGCCATCTTCTCCTTCATAGCACCCTACTGAAATTTCCTCTGCGCTGACTTGCCTTTTTGCTTCTTTTTTCTTTTTATTATAGATACTTTTTTTGTTTTTGTCAATTATTTAATAGTTATCTTGATTATTTATATCCTTCTAGTTTTTTGACTTTACTGTTTTTTTCTCTAGCTTTTTGTTTTATTTTTACTTATTTGTTATTTTTTTCCTAGCTTATGGAGGTATGATTGACAAACCTTGTCTATATTTAGGGTGTACAATGTGATGTTTTGATGTATGTATACATTGTGAAATGATTACCACAACGAAGCTGACTAACATTCCCATCATTCCCATCACCTCACCTGGTTTCCATTTTTTATGTGTGGTAAGAACACTTGAGAGCTACTTTCTTAGCAAACCTCAAGAATACAATGCATTATTATTAATTATAGTCACCATGCTATGCTTTAGATCTCCAGAATGTATTCATTTTTGATAACTGAAAATGTGTGCCCTTTGACCAGCATCTCCCCTTGACCCCCGTCCCCAGCCCCTGGTAGCCACCACTGTGTTCTCTGTTACTGTGGGTTTGACTTTTATTGAGATTCCACATACCAGTGAGATCATACGGTATTTGCCTTTCTGTGTCTAGCTTATTTCACCTAATATAATGTCCTCCAGGTTCATCCATGTTGTCACAAATGGCAAAGTTCTCTTCTTTTTGAAGGCCATATGACCTTGTAGTCAGGAACTGGCCTTTTCTATCAGCTGCGGATTTTGGTCTGTGTTTCACTTTTAAGATGATCAGCCAAGATGCGAAACAAAGAAAACTTTTTTCTTTCTTTTTTTTTTTTTTCTTTTAGGACAGAGTCTCACTCTGTCACCCAGGCTGGAGTGCAGTGGCGCGATCTCGGCTCACTGCTAGCTGTGCTTCCCCGGTTCACGCCATTCTCCTGCCTCAGCCTCTCAAGTAGCTGAGACTACAGGCGCCCGCCACCACACCTGGCTAATTTTTTGTCTTTTTTAGTAGAGACGGGGGTTTCACCGTGTTAGGATGGTCTCAATCTCGTGTCCTCATGACCCACCCGCGTCAGCCTCCCAAAGTGCTGGGATTACAGGCGTGAGCCACTGCACCTGGCCCAAAACAAAGCAAATTCTTATAATCAATCTCAGTTGTCCTTGCTCTTCAGCCATTATTTCCAGTTTTCAATCAGTGGTTTTCTATTGTCTGTGGATACAACTAAACCAATTACCATTAATTTTCTAGGAAGGCCAGCCATGGTGGCTCGTGCCTGTAATCCCAGCACTTTAGGAGGCCAATGTGGGTGAATCACTTGAGTCCAGGAGTTGGAGACCAGCCTGGGCAACAGTGTCTACAAAAAATACACACAAAAAAATTAGCTGGGCATGGTGGTGCACACCTGTAGTCCCAGCTACTTGGGAGGCTGAGGTGGAAGGATTGCTTGAGCCCAGGAGGCAGAGGTTGCAGTAAGCCAAGATTGTACCACTGCACTTCAGCCTGGGTGACAGAGTGAGACCCTGCCTCAAAAAGGAAAAAAAACTTCTGTGAAAATGTTTAAAGACATCATGCCAAATATTTTGTCATCATCTAAATACAAAATATATCATTTAGCCTTTATAACCATAATTTTTTAGAACAAATCTTCACATTTTTCCAGTGGGACCTGTTTTGTACTCATACAAACTTTATTTCAGCTAACAATGCTTATCCTATAATTCCCTGGTAAATTATGCTTTCATGTCAAGGCTCTCTAAATGCAAGTATTTTTCCCTCTCAGAAAGTGGATCTCTTCAGCCTGGGAATTATCTTCTTTGAGATGTCCTATCACCCCATGGTCACGGCTTCAGAAAGGATCTTCGTTCTCAACCAGCTCAGAGATGTATGTATCAGGTGTCTCAGTCCCTACATTTTCAGTAACCCGAATCTTAGCACAGAGATCAGAATTCAAAGCAGGATATTTCTCTGGTATTTATAATATAGAAAAGGCTGTCCTACTGTAATTGTAATGACTCATGTATTCAGATATGCGAGACTAACCAGTGTTCCCATTTTTAGTGAAACATTTTTCTGGGCAAAGGAAGTCACCTCAGTTAAGTTATTGAAATAGCAGTTTTGGGAGCCAAATATCAGCGTGTAGGAGGATCTTACTGGTCTCCCTACTGTGTTTCTACAGCGAGGTTAATGGAACCCCACCTCCAATGATGAAAAACTTGCCCCAGTTTTGTTTGTTTTTGGAAATCTTACCTGGAGAAATTGCTAGGTTATAGTTGCTTTTTAAAAAATTATTCTGAGATTTACTCTTGATTTTAAAACAAAGGAAGAAGCCACAAAATTGGATTTGATATTAATATGGTTATAACAAGGGAGTAGATTGTAAGAATAATGGGTATTTAGTTCTAGAAGTGAAAGATGCCTGTTGAGTGGACCAGGTGTAGTAATGTCTAAAGAAAACTACCGAGACCAGAAGTCAAAATGAGTCTGAAAAAAATATCTGCCCCTTGAAATGTTTTTCCCAATGAAATTTCCATTTGTGTTCTTGGGATTAATCCTTGCCTCTTTTTCTGCCTGAACTAAAAAAGGACCCACATTACACGTGCGAGATCAGAGGTGCCCATGAGCAAACGCATTAAGATGAAAGTGAGGAATGAGGTTTGGGTGAGGGTAATTTAAATTCACATATTTATGAGCAAGACATCTGGAGAGCCACCTTCTTTCTTACTGAGCAGAGTGAAGCAGGAATATCTATTAAGTTAATTCATAAACATAGTAACTAGAATGCAGTAAGAATACTCCTGTATTCCACTGAAAGAATACTTCTCTGGATATTCTTGAAAACAATTAAATTATTTTACTGTCAGTACAGCATGGACAGCTGTGCTCGTAAAGTATAGGACTAAGTGAAGTGATTACTATTGCCTTGCCTTGATTGGAATACTCTTAGATGATTGTGTCCTTAACGAAGTGCCTTTCTTTAGTCTAAAATTCATGTTTATTTACCAGAAAGGTGACAACTTTTAGGGAAGTAGAGATTTTTTTCTCTTACTCCATCTGTGTTGGTAGATGGGTGTTTTTTTGTTTGTTTGTTTGCCTTTTTTCATCTACATGTTTAATAAAACTACTTTGTTGTTCTCCGAAGCCATTAGATTTTTACTTTGTACTCAGATGTGCTTTCTGCCCCTTGAAATTTTTTTCTCAATGAAATTTCCATTTATGTTTTTGGGGTTAGCCCTTGCCTCTGTTATTGCCTGAACTAAAAGGGGCCAGTGTTATAGTATGTGAGGTCAAAGGTGCGAACAGCATTAGGACAAAAGTGAAGAGGGAGGTTTGGATGAGGATGTCATTTGCATAAAGTTTATATTAAAATAATATGTATGTAATTGGAAGAATAAGCGTTAGGTTTCAAGAAGGTATCACCTAGCTTTCCTTGCTAGCAAATTTTTATTTCTGTATTTGATTTTCTTATGGTGAATAAATGCTTTCTCTGTGGCAGTCTGCCAGAACCTTGCTGATTTGAATATTTTTTTTAGCCCACTTCGCCTAAGTTTCCAGAAGACTTTGATGATGGAGAGCATGCAAAGCAGGTAATTTTCTGATGCGTCAATTACAATGTCTTCCGTCTTGCATTTTAATTATTATTTTTCTTCTTTTTCAATTAGTAATCTTCTGCCACTCATTCTCTTGTGTCCTGGGAACAACGTGGGGAAAAAATAGCAAAAGATGAAGCACTTAAAATGTTATTAGATTTGATCTACACCATAAAAATGCCGAGGGCTGGCACAGAAAATGAACAAACTACAGGGCTCTTTTGTGCAATTCATTGTGCTTTTGAAGTGCTATTTGGACCCTTGGCTTAGCTATTGAGAAAAAAAAAAAGAATCCTTTTACAGCTTATTGTTTTTGATAAAGCTTGGGGCTTTAAGAAAAAAATATAATTTAAAACTATAATTTTGTTCTGTTTTGTGGTTGCAGTAGCTCAGATTATAGGGCAAGGGCTGCACATTCTAGACAGTCTATTGTTACAGTATTTTAAAGCAAAATAATTTATCCTATATATCATAAATATCTGAGTGTATGTGTGTGTGACTCATGACATAGGCTAATACTGGCATCCAGCAAATTTTTTTTTAAACTATTTTAGTGAATTTGTGTATTGGACTTCTGGTACACCTTTCTTCTGAATGCCAGTTGTTTGTCTTGGTACAGTGGTTAATACTCTTGTCATATGGAAGTTTATTTCTTAAACTGACTTACTGACAGTTAAAATTTAAATCATTAATGTTGAGTACAGAAGCATAGATAGAATATTGTATTAATTTGGTGCTTCTTGCTTGCTGGTTATGTATCTGAATGGACAAGCCACTTTTCTAGACTTTAATTTCCCTCACCTATAAAATAAAAAGATGAAATACTCCTTATTTATATTAGCACTAACTCTGTGTCATTTGGTAATGTTTAACATGACGGTTATTTATGGCTGTAGGGACCCATTCTGCCTCATCTGTTTAATTGGTGAAGGCCATTAGGAATACATTGAGTCATGTTTCTGCTTCTTTTGGTAGCTATTATTGTTTCTGGGTGTCATAAGTAAATGTTCATTTCATAGCCTTTTCTTATAACAAGGTCAGTCTTACTTGGTCTTTCCCCTTGTTGACAGCTATAATGGCCCAAGAACTATACAAACCATTTTTCACCATAAGGACTGCCCTCCTGCCATCAGATATATACTCCTACCGTTGAGCGTTTGAGTCTGGGCTGTACAAATTGGCACCAAAACAAAAACAACAAAACCACAACCACCACCCATGTCATAGTCATTGCTTTTTAGCTGAAAGGAGCAAACGTAGAAGATGCTTATAGAATGTACATAACATAACTTTTTGCCATGCACATTTACCAGTACAGCAGGGTCTGTTATGCTCAGTAGGGTATTCTTGTTTTTGTCAGTTGAATATACCTTTCATAAAAGTTGTATCATGTCATTTTCTTTCTATATAATACTCCTATATCCCATACAAAGTAATTGCCTGCGTTTTTATTTTACCCTACGACTAGAAGGAGAGTGGGGAGGGGGGACATATTTTAAAGATTTATAATTAGAAAATGCTTAATAAAAGTCCATCTAATAATTGAGGTTTTCTTATCTCAAATATTTCTCTAACTCTTTATAAATCTTTATTATAAACAAGAGGATTAAGTATCATTAAGGAACCTCTCAAAGGTTTAGATTGCCTTCATATTGTTCACTGCTTTAATGAGGTGGCTATGGAGATATAACAAATGAGTAACATAAATCAAGAGAATTCAAGGGAATGGTATCGATACAAATAACATAAATGGAGAAGAAACCATTAAAACAAGATGTTTTATATTGCTTTTAGGATTGCAGCAGCATTACAATTTCTACTAAAATTAGGCATGTGAAGCTATTTATTTTATCTTTTTACACCTTTTTATATGATATTTTGTGTGTTTATAAGGCCTAATTTCTGCTTCTATGTAGTTGTCAAGTTGATTTTTTTTTGCTTGTGACAATAAAGTATAAAAAGAAGGGGCCTCCTTTTATGAAATGTTCATACTACATTGTTGCACAACTCTGTTGTCATAATAAAGCAGAAAAAATAATGACCTATTCAGAAATTTCAGAATGCCAGTTAAGTGTAAGAATAAAGAATAGTGGTACCTTTTCTTTGACCTGAACTGACTACTGACTTGTCCAGAGAATAGCTGAGCCTTATCCATTGCGTCTCATCAGCAGTGTGCCTGGGTTTTATTGTAGAAATCCGTCATCTCCTGGCTGTTAAACCACGATCCAGCAAAACGGCCTACAGCCACAGAATTGCTCAAGAGTGAGCTGCTGCCCCCGCCCCAGATGGAGGAGTCAGAGCTGCATGAAGTGCTGCACCACACGCTGACCAACGTGGATGGGAAGGCCTACCGCACCATGATGGCTCAGATCTTCTCCCAACGCATCTCTCCTGCCATCGATTACACCTATGACAGCGACATACTGAAGGTGGGCTTAAACCACGCTGCACAAAGGGAGCTTCACCTGGTCCACAAAAGGGTCAAGCCAGTTTCTCATAGATTCTTTTAATGCCTCCAACATAAGTTCTTATGTGAGGTATTGGAAGCCCCTAAAAGTACATGCAAAATGTGGGTATATGCATTCAGAGAAGAGGATCCATACTTTCAATCACCTACTTGAAGGAGTCCTTGATCTTTCCTCCTCCCTACCCCCGCAAGAGATTAAGAAGTAGTGCATACAAAAATTAGCCGGGCGTGGTGGCATGCAC
This sequence comes from Macaca mulatta, assembly GCF_049350105.2. NCBI lineage: Eukaryota > Metazoa > Chordata > Mammalia > Primates > Cercopithecidae > Macaca > Macaca mulatta. The sequence goes on from NC_133412.1 coordinate 17,319,327, forward strand.
CTGTAATCCCAGCTACTCGGGAGGCTGAGGCAGGAGAATCGCTTGAACCCAGGAGGCAGGGAGGTTGCAGTGAGTCAAGATCGCGCCACTGCACTCCAGCCTGGGAGACAGAGCAAGACCCCGTCACAAAAAAAAAAAAAAAAAAGAAAAAAAAAAAGTAGCTAACAGGTATTTGTTATATTCTCTATATGTTTCTGTATGCTTAAAATATGATATAATTTTAAAGGATAGAGTAGTGGAGGAAGTCATAGTAAAATTTATAGAAGATCAGTATAGATTTTAGAGACCAAACACAGTTTTTACTGGCTGGCAATATTATTATAGAAAGATATTTGCAGGATTATAGGTGACTTTTTTATAGATGTCTTTTTGCTTATCTGTTGTTTCTAAATTTTCTACAGTGAAATGGTACTACTTTTATAATACAAAAGCAAATGAAAAAGAAAGCTATTGGCAAAATATGTAAATGCCATGTAGTTCTCAACAGGCCTGCCATGAATCACCTTGGTATGTAGGAGGGGCCTGATGCTGTTAGGTGGTCGTTGTGCCACAGTATTCCTGAGTCAGGGAGAATGTGTTTATTTGATTAGCTCCCTCTGAAAGGCAGTATCAATGTGGCCAAGAATTTGGACTTTGAACCCAGGCAACCTTCCCATTGCTTGAAAGGTTAGCTCTTGCTTTCCAAAGCAGGCCATGAAAGGTATGTGTCCTCTTCCCTGATGTGTTCAAAGAGGAAGGGACTTGTCGAGACTTCTTTTTTGAACCTGGAAATAAGCCATGTAGTGCCTACTGCAAGCCACAGGTTAATATCTTAAAGGATCCGTTTGATAAGCCTTCAATGATGACGTTTTAATCGGTCCTGTTTTAGGGCAACTTCTCAATCCGTACAGCCAAGATGCAGCAGTATGTATGTGAAACCATCATCCGCATCTTTAAAAGACATGGTATGTACGCCCTTTTTAAAAATGATATTTCTTCTCATAAGACTTTTTTCAGCATTAGAAAGTGCTGTTAGAGTTTGGGCATACCATATTTTACTTTCAAATTCAGTTATAAATAATTGACATCATATGGAATTTAAGCTTATTTTTGAAACTGATTTGAATGCTACAGCCTCGCTGTTAATACTAAAATGCAATTGGTTTGTGGAGTCAGAAATATGACCAAACTGTCAAACTTAACTCTAGGTGAGCTCTCTATTTATAAATTTAGAGAACTAAAGAAAAACTGATATGATTTCAATGGTCCCAGCAGCAATTACTAAACTGTCAGGTTTGTGTTAATTTTAGGTTGCCTCCTAAGAAGAATGTGAACCTGATGATGAGCTATTTTTTCTCATTTGGTGTAGGAGCTGTTCAGTTGTGTACCCCACTACTGCTTCCCCGAAACAGACAAATATATGAGCACAACGAAGCTGCCCTATTCATGGACCACAGTGGGATGCTGGTGATGCTTCCTTTTGACCTGCGGGTGAGGCTGGGAACACACTGCTGACAATCAGGATGCTGTATCTAGTCACAGGATGGCATCTCTGTTAAAGGATTTTTTCCCTAGGCTTATAAATATCACCTGTAGGAAATGTATTCTTGAGGAAGTTGTCAGAGTGAGAGCGTTATTGGAGTGGAGGAAATGTTTGGTCCTGAATGCCTCCACCTTCCTAATAGCACAGGTGTTTATGACTCTAGAACTGGAGGAACCCTGCATTGCAGGTGCCACATGTGCACCTCAGTGTTGAGTGACCACAGCAGGTTAACCCCACCCACTCAGACAAATAAATGTAGTTTGTTTGGTTTTTTTTAACCTCCTGGCTAGATCTTCAGTAAACATCCTAACATGTTAATGCCTAGAACAGTTAAATTATTCTAACAGCAAGTGTCTCTCCTAATTGGGTATGCTGAGTTTTGCCTGTCCTGCTTTCTTCTGACCCCCGGGGATCCCGACAACAGCAGCAGTCTTACTAGTCTTTCACTCACACAGTGTTGGCTGCTAACAAGCTGTCTGTGGTGCTGTATGATAGAGCAAGGAAAACATGAAATGCGTGTGACAGACAAGGGCTTAATACCTCTCATGTGCAGAAAGCACTGACAAGGGGAGACATGAGCAAAGGATATAACCAGGCAGCTCTCAGAAGAGAAAATGTGCATGGCTGATAAACTTCTGAAAAGCTGTTCCACCTCACCAATAATAAAGAAGTGCAAAGCTATCTCAACTTCACCCATCAGACAGGAAACATTTTTAAATTAAAGTTATCCAGAGATGACAGGGGTGTAGGAAAATAGGTACTTCCATATGTTGCTGATGGGAATGTGGACTGCTAAACCTTTAGAAACGTAACCTAAAAGTTTATAATAAAACTTTTAAAATTTTGATGCACATTCTCTATCCTTAGAACCAGCAATCCCACTTTGAGCAATTTATTCAAAGAAAGAAAAACACATTAGTATATGAATGTTAAAAGGATGTTAATTGCCATATTATTGAGGTAGCCAAAAACTGTCTGCCTGTTTATCAATAGGAAAATGGTTGAATAATTTGTCAACAATATTATGGAATATTAAGGAGCTATTGAAAAGAACATTGAACTAGGCACAGTGGCTCATGCCTATAATTCCAGAACTTTAGGAGGCCTAGGTAGGAGGAGTGCTTGAGCCCAGTAGTTTAAGACCAGCCTGGGCAACATAGGAAGACCCCATCTTTACTAAAAATTAGCCCAGTGTGGTGGCTCGTGCCTGTGGTCTCAGCTACTTGGGAGGTTAAGGCGGGAGGATTGCTTGAGCCCAGGAACTCGAGGCTGCAGTGAGCCATGATTGTGCCACTGCACTCCAGCCTGGGAAACAAGGCAAGACTCTGTCTCAAAAAGAAAATTTAAAACAAATTTTTTGTAGAAATGGGCTGTCACTGTGTTGCTCAGGGTGGTCTCAAACTCCTGGACTCAAGCAGATCCTTCCGCCTCAGCCTCCCAAAATACTGGAATTACAGGCGTGAGCCCCCATGCCCAGCCAATCTATATTTTTATATAGATCAAATATGTATTTTATATATATATTTTATATATAAATATATATTTTTATATAAGATGAAAATACAGTCAGCCCTTCATACATATCTTTGGATTCCACATCCACATATCCAGCCAACTGTGGATGGAAAATACTCAGAAAAAAAAAAAAAAATTCTAACAAGCAAAACTTGAATTTACCATGTGCTAAACACTGCATTGAATCCACACAAAAGAAGGGGTGTATAGGCATAGTAGTAGATATTATAAATAATCTAAAGATGATTTAAAGTATACAGGAGGATGTGCATAGGCTGTAGGCAAATGCTTTGTCATTTTATATCAGGAACTTAACCATCCACTGATTTTGGTATCCTTGGGGGAGTCCTGGAACCAATTTCTGAGGGACAGATATACATATTTAGATATAGCCATATTTATACTTGATTTGTAGGAATGTGCATGGCATATTGTTAGCTTTTTTTAAAAAGTAAATTTCAAGGGAACTCTATTATCCCATTTTTATTATAGAGAAGGAAAAGTTTTTTTAAAAAAAACAAAACTGTATGTGTACAGGAGGCTGAGGCTGGAGAATCACTTGAACCCAGGAGACGGAGGTTGCAGTGAGCTGAGATTGCACCACTACACTCCAGCCTGGATGACAGAGCAAGACCCTGTCTGAAAAACAACAACAACAAAACAAAAAATAAAAAACTGTGTATATAAGGTATACTGTGTGTGTTTGCATACACTTGACATATGTGTAGATACACACATTTGGCCCTCTACATCCTTGGGTGGGTTCTGCATCCATGGATCCAACCGAGGATGGAAGATACTCAGAAAAAAAAAAATTTTCACAAAGTTCCAAAAAGCAGAACTTGAGCTTGTCACATTCACGTGTGTGAATGACCATGCACATCAGGTTGTTTGTGTCACCAAAGAGTAAAGTGTCAAAGAATACACTCATTTCGACCATATTTTTTGGAGGGGGGAGTGGAATCTTTTTTTTAAATCTGTGTCATATGGCTTATGGTGAAACAGGTTTTGCGTTTATAATCTAAGAAGAAATTCCTTCCACATTCCTTGCTTCTGTTTTTCATTTATAGTGAATAAAGTGACGTGGGATTATTCTGAGGTGAAGATAAATAAACAGCAAATCAGATCAGACATTTGCGCTTTGTTAAAAAAAAAAGAATAGAAGTGCAAATACTTACATAGCTATACTTAAAGCCAGCTTCTTATTCTCTAAATATTAGGAGACTAAAGTACAGATTTTTAAATATCAGCTCCCGTTCTATAAGCTGATATTCAAATGCAAAACATTAAAAAGTGAATGTATGTTGATAATTTGGCCCATCAGTATTAATGATACTATGTTGGATCTCTTGGGGCAATCTGACAATGGTTTTACTAGTTGTGGTTACTATTTGAAGGTGGTTGTTAAGAATTTATTCTAAGAGATTGATAGGAAAATCAGGAAATTCACCGTAAGAGAGAATACCCATTTTGACTACATTACTATAAAAGTGACATTTTTAAAAAATTCATAAATAAATAACTTGCACTAATTTTAATTGGACATAATAAAAGCTCCACAGAGAATATTTAACTAAAAGTGAACTTTTTAAAAAAAACCTAAGAAATGCCACAGTGAATAAGGTTCCTGGCATATCTAGCAGTAGAGTCCATCACTAACCGAAACACTGAAGAACATTTCAGGGAGTGTGAGTGGTGAGCAGTGCATAACTTAGTGAATATACTAAAAGCCACTGAGGTACGTACTTTAAAAGGGGTGAACTTTATGGGACAGGAGTTAGGTTTCAATAAAGCCATTATTAACAAAAGGAGTGTGGTAGCTGGCACATTTTGACATTGACCTTTAGTATTTTGTTTATTTTTCAGATCCCTTTTGCAAGATATGTGGCAAGAAATAATATATTGAATTTAAAACGGTAAGAAACAATAGGGGATTCCATTTGGTAGACATAGGAAAAAATAGTTGAATAATTTGTCAACCAAGAAAGAATATTTTATTTCCTGTGATCCTTACACAGTTAAGAATTCTGGGTTCAGAATATTGAGCTTAGAATACGATCCAGAAGCCCAGCCACAGTACCCCTTCCTGTAAGGTAACTAGGACTATTAGAAGGAATGTAGCAGGTAGGTACCATCATGTTCCCACAGTCTATTCTGTACCTTCTAAATGTCCCCAAGGAACATAGCTAATTATTTCCACAAACAGTTGCTTCGTAAAAACATCTGGCTGTTCATGATCACAGATGGCCCCTTTTAAAACTTAATTGGTGGGACAAGTGGCCAATGGTCTCTATGTGAAGACTGCCTACACAGGTAACCGAACAAAAGCTGCTTGTAGAGAAGTGGAGTAAACCCAGCAGGAACGCTGAGCACTGAGGACCTCCAGGCACTTAGCCCTGAAAAAAGGCTTTCTGTACATTCAAATACCACAGGGGTCCAACAGTGAGATCTTCATAATTTGGAGCAGTATTGTTGTCAATGAGGCACCCTACTTTAAAGCTCCCTTCTTCAACTGAAAACAAAGCTCTTTACATGTTTTTATTCTAGCTACAAGTGAACAATTAATAATCATAGCCCTATGGTGTTGGTATCCCTGTGTAGAAAGCAATCAGTAAGGTAAAATTTTTTGGTGTAATTTCATCTCTGTTTCAGACATTTAAAAAACCTTAAGCCCCATAGCTTACTAGTGGCAAAACTGAGAATTGGAACCTAGATCACAAAGCAGGGGTGTTCCAGGGCAAATCTGTCTTTCAGTCCTCTTGATCATACCACTGATTAATTTTTTTTCATATTTGTTTCTTATATCTTGTTCAACAATTTCTCATACATATTTCTTTCTAGTAAGCAATGACCTTAGAAATCTGGGTTTCTCTCTCCAGATACTGCATAGAACGTGTGTTCAGGCCGCGCAAGTTAGATCGATTTCATCCCAAAGAACTTCTGGAGTGTGCATTTGATATTGTCACTTCTACCACCAACAGCTTTCTGCCCACTGCTGAAATTATCTACACTATCTATGAAATCATCCAAGAGTTTCCAGCACTTCAGGTTCCTTTCCATATTTTAACATTCCAAGATTCCCCACTATAGTTCTTCACCAAGTGTGGTGAGGAAAACCACAGCTACAGACCTGCTTCTCAGTCTGTCCTGGAGATGAATCACATCTTTACTAAAGTAACTGAGAAGAGCTTGATGATGTGGCTTTTGAGTTTCATTTCAGGCTCTTACCTTCACAGGAACTGGTTTTGTTTTGGGGGATGGGTGTTCTCTACCCATTTTTCCAAAATGCAAGATATCAGGCTAAGATTCCTAAGATGCTCTTAGCCTGTTCATACCCTGTTCGGAACCCTCAGTGGCTCCATTCTATACCCAATCTCTTCACTCCCCAACTTCCCTTTTCACCAAGTCTGCATGCTGCCAGCCCTTCTCAGGCTTCCCTCCCCACCCCACACACACGCCCTGTCATTCCTGCCACCGTCAGTCAAATGTTCCCTTGTCTAGAAAGTCTTTGCCCAGCCATGGTTTGGGCCCTTTCTCCCCAGGAAGCCTGACTGCATCCTCATTGATTAGTTGGCCACCTTTTCTTCTCAACTCTCACAGGTCTTGATCTGAGATAGCCATGTACTACCTGGAGTTATGTTCATTGTTTTCTCCAAGCAAAGCATATGTTTTTAGGGCAGAGCCTATGAGTCCTCTTTGCCATATACCCTATTGCAGCCAGCTTGGCACATGGCTCACCACTCGGTAAATACTCATTAATCAATTTGCGTGGACAAAAGTTAAGATAACTATTCCACCAGCCTGTGCTTATGAGTCAATTACTATTGGATCAGATCCTTTTGTCTTTGAAATCAACTATCTCGGGCTTTTTAACATAGCTGAAGACCAGAGTTGTTTTTGTTTTGTTTTGTTTTGTTTTTGAGACAGTGTCTCCCTCTGTCTCCCAGGATGGTGTGCAGTGACATTATCACGGCTCACTGCAGCCGCTACCTTCCAGGCACAAGCAGCCCTCCTGCCTTGCTGGTTGAATAGCTGGATCTACAGGCATGTGCCACTGACCCCAGCTAATTTTTTTTTTTTTTTTTGCAGAGATGGAGTTTCCTTATGTTCCCCAGGCTGGTCTTGAACTCTTGAGCTCAAGGGATCCTCCAACCTCGGCCTCCCAAAATGCTTGGATTACACAGGCATGAGCCACCACCCCAGCCAGTCTGAGTATTTTGGATGTATATAATATGGTATTAACTTAGAGTATATTTTGACTATAACAGTGCAAAAAGAATGTATGTAAAAAAATAAACTAGGGCCGGGCGCGGTGGCTCACGCCTGTACTCCCAGCACTTTGGGAGGCCGAGGCGGGCAGATCATGAGGTGAGGAGATCGAGACCATCCTGACTAACATGGTGAAACCCCATCTCAACTAAAAATACAAAAAATTAGCCAGGCATGGTGGTGGGCGCCTGTAGTCCCAGCTAGTTGGGAGGCTGAGGCAGGAGAATGGTGTGAACCCGGGAGGCGGAGCTTGCAGTGAGCCAAGATCTCACCACTGCACTCCAGCCTGGGCAGCAGAGCGAGACTCCATTTCAAAAAAATAAATAAATAAACTAGGAAGCTATATGCTAAATTCAATCCTTCCATTGTATTAGGATGACAAATTCGTGGTAAGTTCCCAGATTTGGTCATGTACCAGTAATTGCTTTTATAATGAAAATAGTAATTTTTCTCCGTATCCCAGGAAAGAAATTACAGTATTTATTTGAACCATACCATGTTATTGAAAGCAATACTCTTACACTGTGGGATCCCAGAAGACAAACTCAGTCAAGTCTACATTATTCTGTATGATGCTGTGGTAAGCATTTAATTACTTACGATGTTGAAAGAGAATACCTTAATGTTGAAAGATAATGACAATAGTTCCTGATGATTTTCTTACCGATGCAGCCATGAAACTGAATTGGGAGTCTTATCTCTTTCCCTCATTGCTCTAAAGTGAAAGAACCAATTGGCTTTAATTGTATCAACAGTTAACAAGTATTGGTTGAGCTTTTGTTCCATCCTCAGCCCTGTGCTACTAATAACCGCTGGAGTGTTTTTCAAAAGGCTAACTTCTAATTTTAAAAGATCAAATTATTTAATTTGTGAGATAGTAAAGTTCTTCACTAACCTACTTATTAAGGCAAGAAATCACTAAGTAATTGGTCCTGATACTTGCCAATAATAATTTCGAAGATAGTTAACATTGACTGAGCCCCACTCTGTGAGCTAGGCATTGTTCTGAGTTCCTCTGATGGATGCACTCACTTCACTCTCACACTAGTGCTGCTATTACCTTTCCTTTACAGCGACCAAGAAGAGTGACTGTTCGCCTTGCTCTTGATTCTTCCAGTCTTCCTGTGCTTATCAGTAAAGTCATGTGTAGATTTGCATTGATTAAATTAGGGGAGAATGGCTTCGACCTCTGGCGGGGCCTCATTTACCACCTCCTCCCTGTGGGACTGAGGCTATGGTACCTCCAGTTACTCTTCCCTAATTTAGTCACATCATAGTATTCATTACTTTATAGTATACGTGCAGGTACAGAGCTTGGAGGGGGATGCATTGAAAAAATGAATTAGTGTTATATTACGATGCTAGGATGGAAGTGAATGCTTATGTTTTCTAATATCTTTTCATGTTAAGTTTTGTTCTCATATTGAATAAGAGGCATCCAGGAGATGTAAGAACTAACAGTGCCAGAAAGTCTATGGTTAAGACAGAGTAGTGGAAGTCCTTACATAATGGCTTATTGTTTTTATACACCAAAAGGATTAACTAGCTTTTCTTTCATCTGGCAGGTACATATCAATGGCCCAGAATTTACTGCTTGTTTCTTAGTGGTTCTTTACTCCCCCTAAAGCTCTGCTGCTATTTGTCAGTGACAGATACAATATGATGTCAGTCGGACACTGGCAGAAACCCCAGGGATTGTGCGAGGGGCTTCAGCTCTTACTGATTCATGTCCCACGGCTACAGCACATCTGCCAGCATGGGATGAAATGCCCAGAGCCTGGCCTTTGTTAGGGGAGCCCAGAGCAAAATGACTCCCTCCCTGCCCAAACAAATGCCCTCATTAAGCCTGTCCAGATCTGGGTCACCTCACCATTCAGCAAGTACAACTTTCCCCTTTTAATTCTTTTATGTGACGGTTTTTCAGATTTTATAATAAGTTAATTATGGTTTCATGTGAATTGGGGGAAAAACGTTTTCTAATCACAGAATTAAATCTATTCTGTACCATTAGGAGCAGTTTGTTCAAAATGAAGGCTGTAATTCTCAGAATTAGCCTGGAAATTGTGTCTTGTTCAGGGCCACATTTGGCGACTCTCATTGTTACCTTTTTCTTCCACATTAGACAGAGAAGCTGACGAGGAGAGAAGTAGAAGCTAAATTTTGTAATCTGTCTTTGTCTTCTAATAGTGTAAGTACCTTCTAATGGTATTATTACAGCTTTCTCTGTAATTTTGTGCTACCAGAAAATGTCACCAAATTCTCGTTGCAGTAGGGTAGCAGCGCTTCCTACTGCCTCGCAGATGCGGTTTTCCCCTTGAGTGTTAGGTACCATGGCAACCTCTGGGCTTAGAAGGGAGAAACTAATGCTGTGATCAAAGAGTGTCTCTCCATGCTTCTTCTTGATATGCTGTAATCATCCTGCTCTTTCTTGATCAGCAAATACTTTTCTTTGACACCCCTTATAGAACTGTGCCTGGTAGAGCCTCCTGCTGAACAGACCTAATACCAGTTGTCCTCTTTTGAATTAGATTATACGGGACTAGAAGGAGGCACAGAATTCTGCAAATTCATCTGGGGAGCTACCCTTCCCCTACCTCCATGTCTTCTAACTCCTCAGAGTTGAAATAAAGCTCTTGCTTTTCTGGTACGTCTCTTAATCTTAAAATCTTACATTTGATCCCATCATCAGTAAGGGAGATCTTATGGAGTAAACAGTTTGGTCATATTCTCTCCATAGGCATCAGATTGATCCCAGATCTTTGGTACAGTAACCCACACTTAATTGAGTAGCTGAACGACAGAAGACAACAGGGATTTTGTACATTTTCCTGAATATTTAAATAAGAAAAGTTCTTTTTTAATTTCCCAGAACCCTTCTAGCCTCTTGTCTGACACTCAATTATATGATCTTGTGTTGATCAGCAAAATTCACATATGGGATAGATTAAAATATGATTGTACACAGGGAAGGCAGAGTCACTCAATCTTTCGGACACCTACAGTGTGACAGGCACAGTGGCAGGGATGCAAAGAGGAGTCCATACACTGCATTCAGTTCTTAGTTCATATTGGCCTTTAAAAAGCCACAAGGGGCTATGCGCAGCACGTATCTGCCCTCAACTCTGTAAAACAACTTTCAAAGGGCACACAGAAACCACAGTTCAAAGAAATCTCCCCTTTGCAGGTAGGGAAACTAAACCAGATGCATAGCACTAGGAGTTCTGAAAATTGAGCCAGGTTAAATCTTAAATATTTAATATTGGGGGAGATAGTAATGATATGCAAAGTAACCCAACAGCTAAATATCCAAATATGAAGAACAATATACAGTATTTACATATAATCTGAACATGTACACAGCACACACCTATGTGCAGAAATAGTCCCATGTGTAAATAGCACAGAGAATCTGCACAAGACTACCCAATTCAATGATTCTATACCCAAAGTTTCCAACCCAAAAGGTTAATTGAACTAAAGTCACATTTCAGAACGTCTTTTCTTTTTTTAAGAAAGTCTTATAAATATACGTTTGGACGTAATAACCACATTGGTTGTTCACATGTCAACTTTTCTTTCTGTTTAATCTCTAACCACTGGTTATTTGATGATGCTAAGCATTAATTTGACATGTGTTTGATTCATTTAAAAACAGAAAAATAGTATCTAATAAAGGCATTTGGTACTTTGATTATTTTGAAATGTACTGTAAGGGTATTAGGAAGGGGAGTAGAAATATTGCCAAAGAGTTTCACATATCTGACCCACTCCTCTTATTTCACAAATGAGACACCTGAGGCCTGAAGAGATGTTGTGATTTGTCCTGAGTCACATGGAGTTAGTTGATGATAGGGTGAGGACCAAAATCTGGAGACACTGACTCCAGTGCTTCTGATAGTTTATTATTGAGGTAATTTAATGTTCAAATTTATAGGGAAGAAATCATTTTTATTTTCTGAAAAAATATTTTAAATACATGATTTTAAATTTAATTTTTTTTTTTTTTTTTGAGATAGGGTCTTGCACTGTCACACAGGCTAAATTACAGTGGCACAATCATAGTTCAATGTAACCTCAAGCTCTTGGGCTCAAGAGATCTTTCTGCCTCAGCCTCCCAGTTAATTTTTTTTTTCTTTTTTATAGAGGAATTGCAGGCGTGAGCCATTGCACCCAGCCAAAATTTTTATCTTTAATATAGTAAGCAGATTTGTATTAGTCTGTTCTCACACTGCTAATAAAGATATATCTGAGGGTGGGTAATTTATAAAGGGAAGAGGTTTAATGGACTCTCAGTTCCACATGGCTGGGGAGACCTCACAATCATGGTGGAAGGCAAGGAGGAGCAAGTCATGTCTTATATGAATAGCAGAAGGCAAAGAGAGAGAACTTGTGCAGGGGAACTCCTCTTTATAAAACCATCAGATCTCTTGAGACTTATTTACTATCACAAGACCAGCATAGGAAAGACCCACCCCCATGATTCAATTACCTCCCACTGGGTCCCTCCCGTGACACAAGGGAATTGTGGGAGCTACAATTAAAGATGAAATTTGGAGGCCGGGCGCGGTGGCTCAAGCCTGTAATCCCAGCACTTTGGGAGGCCGAGACGGGCGGATCACGAGGTCAGGAGATCGAGACCATCCTGGCTAACATGGTGAAACGCCGTCTCTACTAAAACATACAAAAAAACTAGCCGGGCGAGGTGGCGGGCGCCTGTAGTCCCAGCTACGCGGGAGGCTGAGCCAGGAGAATGGCGTGAACCTGGGAGGCGGAGCTTGCAGTGAGCTGAGATCCGGCCACTGCACTCTAGCCTGGGTGACAAAGCAAGACTCTGTCTCAAAAAAAAAAAAAAAAAAAAAAAAAAAAAGAAATTTGGGTGGGGACACAGCCAAACCATATCATTCCGCCCATGGCCCCTCCCAAATTTCATGTCCTCACATTTCAAAACCAATCATGCCTTCCTGACAGTCCCCAAAAGTCGTAACTCATTTCAGCATTAACTCAAAAGTCCACAGTCCAAAGTCCTATCTGAGACAAGGCAAGAACCTTCTACCTATGAGCCTGTAAACTCAAAAACAAGTTAGTTACTTCCTGAATACAATGAGGGTACAGTCATTGGATAAATACGCCCATTCCAAATGGGAGAAATTGGCCAGAACAGAGGGGCTAAAGGCCCCACGCAAGTACAGAATCCAGCGGGATAGTCAAATCTTAGAGCTCCAAAATGGTCTGCTTTGACTCCATGTGTTACATCCAGGTGACGCTGATGCCAGGGGTAGGCTCCCATGGCTTTGGGCAGCTCCCCCTCTGTGGCTTTGCAGGGTACAGCCTCCCTCCTGGATGCTTTCATGGGCTGGCATTTAGTAGGGACTCTGTATGGGGGCTGCAAACCCACATTTCCCTTCTGCACTGCCCTAGCAGAGGTTCTCCATAAGGGCCCCACCCCTGCAGCAAATTTCTGCCTGGGCATCCAAGCATTTCCATACATCCTCTGAAATCTAGGTGGAGGTTCCAAACCTCAATTCTTGTTTTCTGTGCACCTGCAGGCTCAACACCACATGGAAGCTGCCAAGGCTTGGGGCTTGCACCCTCTGAAGCAGCAGTCTGAGCTATACCTTGGCCCCTTTTAGCCATGGGTGGAGCAGCTTAGACACAGGGCACCAAGTCCCTAAGCTACAGAGAGCGGGCGGGGCGGGGAGGCCCTGGGCCCAGCCCATGAAACCATTTTTTTTTTCCTCCTAGGCCTCCAGGCCTGTGATGGGAGGGCCTGCCATGAAGACCTCTGACATGCCCTGAAGACATTTTCCCCATTGTTTTGGTGATTAACATTTGGCTCCTTGTTACTTATGCAAATTTCTGCAGCTGGCTTGAATTTCTTCTCAGAAAATGGGGTTTTCTTTTCTATCTCATCATCAGGCTGCAAATTTTTTGAACTTATATGGTCTGTTTTCCTTTTAAAATTGAATGCTCTTAACAGCACCCAAGTCACCTCTTGATGCTTTGTTGCTTAGAAATTTCTTCTGCCAGATACCCAAAATCATCTCCCTCAAGTTTAAAGTTCCACAAATCTCTAGGGAAGAGGCAAAATGCTGCCAGTCTCTTTGCTAAAACATAGCAAGAATCACCTTTACTTCAGTTCCCAACAAGTTCCTCGTCTCCATCTGAGACCACCTCAGCCTGGATTTCATTGACCATATCATTATCAGCATTTTGGTCAAAGCCATTCAACAAGTCTCTAGGAAGTTCCAAACTTTCCCACATTTTCCTGTCTTCTTCTGAGCCCTCCAAACTGTTCCAACCTCTGCCTGTTAACCAGTTCCAAAGTCACTTCCATATTTTTGGGTATCTTTACAGCAGTGCCCCACTCTACCAGTACCAATTTACTGTATTAGTCTGCTCTTGTGCTGCTAATAAAGACATACACGAGACTGGGTAATTTATAAAGGAAAGAGGTTTAATGGACTCACAGTTCCATGTGGCTTAGGAGGGCTCACAATCATGGTGGAGAGCAAGGAGGAACAAGTCATGTCTTACATGGTTGGCAGCAGGCAAAGAGAGAGAACTTGTGCAGGGAAATTCCTCTTTATAAAGCCATCAGCTCTTGTGAGACTTATTCACTATCATGAGACTATCATGGGAGGGACCCGCCCACATGATTCAATTACCTCCCACTGGATCCCTCCCATGACACATGGGAATTGTGGGAGCTACAATCAAGATGAGATTTGGGTAGGGACACAGCAAAACCATATCAAGATTATAGGAGGCTTTAACATTTTTTGGATTTTTTAAAAATTTAAGTGATTTATGATTAACTCTAAGATTAAGCTATGTCAAGCTTAGCCTTCATTCAGCCCTTAGTTTTCATGTGCCAATTTATGGATGAACTAGGTTCTACTTGCCTACAGTCTTAAAATGGCTATAATTTTGTTTCTTAATAATTTCTACTTTAGCTGCTGTGAGTTTTCTTTCTGGCTTCATGACTATGGTTGTTTCCTGCACTGCCCTCTTCTTGGGCAGTCAATGAGTACAGCTGGTGAGAGCCAGGATCTGGCATCCAGGTGGGAGGAGAAGGAAGGGGGGAGGATCAGGAGGCTGCCCACAGGAGAAGACATCTCAAGGTTGCAAATAGGAAGGATTCAAGCCAAGGAAGGGAATTTCTAGCTAATTCTGAATTAAAACAAGTCAGACTCTGCCTCCTTGTCCCCCCATGTGTATGCCTGTGGTAACAGGAATTCATGAGAATGAGAAGGGTAAAGAGGAAAAATACTGGCCTGAAAATAGATAATGGAAGCTCTGCTAGTGCCAGGGTCTACTTTGCTGAGTCAGCATTAAGTGTGAGTAAATGTATCTGAATAAAAGTGAACCATTAGTATGTGTCTGAGGTGCTTTCGAGTTGTTGGAAGAGGATAATCCTTAGTCAGGATTGTAGCAAAGGCTAAAATAATCTTTGACCACAAAGATAATCGTATGGTCCCATGTGCTCCCGCTCCTGCAGGTGCACACAGTCGGCGCAAAGAGAGTCTTCCCCTGCCATAGATGGGCAGCTAACTGTGCCCCTTTGCTTTCCAGTTGTGTCGACTCTACAAGTTTATTGAACAGAAGGGAGATTTGCAAGATCTAATGCCAACAATCAATTCATTAATAAAACAGAAAACAGGTATTGCGCAGTTGGTGAAGTATGGCTTAAAAGACCTAGAGGAGGTTGTTGGACTGTTGAAGAAACTCGGCATCAAGTTACAGGTTTGGCAACAGTTTGATACTGGCAGTACAAATGTGTAGCATTACTAATAGCACAGGGAGGAAATGTGTTTCATTTCACTAATGCTAGTTAGTGTTTTATTTTTCCAGAAAAACTGCTTTCTGTGTTTTGGAGCATTTGATATTTAGTAATAATTTTGGCTTACATCAGGATTTCTTTGCAAGTGCTACTGTTCCTATCATGAAGCAGTTCTTACTGTGTTAGCCTCAGAGAGGTGGTTATTCTTAAAGAGAAGAGAATTTATTTTACATGTCAGGCTATTGTTAAACAGACTTTGTGCTAGATCTTACTAAATATTTTGTTTATGCTAAATAGATTGTTCTGATGCTATTGATGGGAAACACCGTTTTCAGCATTGTATTCCACATTCTAACTTTCAAACCCTTGACACATTTGTATGGCATCTCTCTTTATAGGTCTTGATTAATTTGGGCTTGGTTTACAAGGTGCAACAGCACAATGGAATCATCTTCCAGTTTGTGGCATTCATCAAACGAAGGCAAAGGGCTGTACCTGAAATCCTCGCAGCTGGAGGCAGATATGACCTGCTGGTGAGGGCTTGCCCTTTATTTATTTGTTCTGACTTAATTTTATTTCTTCTCAACTTGTTATTTTGAAATTTTCAAACTAACACCAAAAATTTGAACCAGTATTATCATTGGATACTTCTATTAATATATCTTTCATCTAGGAATAGAAATATAATGTGAACCACATTTGTAGTTGTTTAAACTTAAACAAAATTATATTATTTTGCAGGATAGTTGCAAAGATAGTATAGAGAGGTCTCATGTACCATTTACTCTGTGTGTGTGTGTGTGTGTGTGTATATATATATATATTTATTTATTTATTTATTTTTATTTATTTATTTTTTGGAGACAGGGCCTTGCTCTGTCACCCTGGCTGGAGTGCAGTGGCATAATCTTGGCTCACTGCAGCCTCAACCTCCCTGGGCTCAAACGATTCTCTCACCTTAGCCTCCCAAGTAGCTGAGACTACAGGCATGCACCACCACACCCAGCTAATTTTTTGTATTTTCAGTACAGACAGGGTTTTGTCGTGTTGCCCAGGCTGGTCTCAAACTCCTGAGCTCAAGCAATCCACCCGCCTCAGCCTCTCAGAGTGCTGGGATTACAGGCGTGAGCCACCGCACTGCCCCTTGCATAAGCATAGTAAAATATCAAAACCAGAAAGCTGACATTTGTACAATGTATGTGCATCATTCTTTTCCATTTTACCATGTGTACATTCCCATAACAACCACCGTAATCAAGGTACAGAACTATTCTATCACCACAAAGATTTATGGGTATCAACATCTTATCAATTCAAATGAAATGTAGACACTTTACCTCCCTGTATGTCAGACATACATACAGGGAGGTATACATACACACTTTACATACACACTTTACCTCATGCCCCATTTATAATATAATTGTCTTAAATATTTCTTCTAATACATTGAGATCCACATCAAACAGTGTTAAATTTTTTACTTTACTGTTAAATATAATTAGAAAACTCAAGGGGAGGAGAAAGTCTGTTGTATTTACCCCAAATTTCTGGTTTGTGATGAGAAATTTGCTGTTATTTGAATTACTTTTCCCCTATAGGGAAGGTATTTCTGACTTGATGCTTTAAAGATTCTTTTCTTTGTCTTTAGTTTCAAGTTAAATTATGATGTGTCTTGGCATGAGTTTCTTTGGATTTATCCTGTTAAGGGTTTGCTTAGCTTCTTAAATCTATAGGTGTATGTCTTTCATGAATTTGGGGGATTTCTTCAGGCGTTATTTCTTTGAATTTTTTTTTCAGTCTCACCCTCTTTTTTCTCTCCTTCTATGACCCCAGTGACATGAATGTCCTTGAGGTTATGGGACATTTTTGTCCAGGATGATCTCACACTCCTGGCTGCAAGCAATCCTCCTGCCTCGGCCTTTCAAAGCACTGGGATTATGGGTGTGAGCCACCACACCTGACCTGGAATTTTAACTATTTAGTAACATTAAGCAAAAAGAGACAAGTGGTATCAATTTTATAATATATTTTATTTAACCTAGTATATCCAAAATATTATTTCAACATGTACTCAAACTTCTAAAAATTATTAACAAGGATTTTACATTTGTTTCAAAGTCTTTGCAGCCAGTACGTGTTTTACATGTACAGCATGTGTCAATTGGGATTAGCTGTATTTCAAATGCTCAGTGGTCACTTGTGACTAGTGGCTGCCATATTGAACAGTTCAGAGTTAGATGTAACATTTGTTAATATTTTTCTAAATTTGCATGTGTGCTTGCTTCTCTCTTTTACTACACACACACATTTCTTTTTGTTGAACTCTTTGATGATGAGCTGCTGACAGAGTGCTCACTCTTTAATCATTGTTTTCCCCGTAATCACATTTTCTTTGCTATTTCATAACCGTAACTGTTTATGTCTCTCCACAGATTCCCCAGTTTAGGGGGCCACAAGCACTGGGGCCAGTTCCCACTGCCATTGGGGTCAGCATAGCTATAGACAAGATATCTGCTGCTGTCCTCAACATGGAGGAACCTGTAAGTCTGGCTTGGCTTCCCAGCATGCTTCGAGGTGTCTTTCTTTTCTAAAAGTACGATTTGCCTTTTGCAGTCATTTACATGGGGCTTCAGATGTGAAAGCTATAGACCCAGGGTTTTGAAACTTACCTTTAATATGGTAGACAAGCCTAAGACTTGATGTCAATCCCTGCATTTCAGTCCTTACCATCTGTTCTCTAGCTGGGTGACCTTAGACCAGGGGTCCCCAACTCCCGGGCGGCAGACTAGTACTCATCTGGGTTAGGAACCTGTTAGGAACTGGGCTGCACAGCAGGAGGTGAGCAGCGGGCTAGTAAACATTACCACCTGAGCTCCACCTCCTGTCAGATCAGTGGTGGCATTAGAGTCTACAGGAGCATGAACCTTGTGAACTGTGCACGCGAGGGATCTAGGCTGGACGCTCCTTATGAGAATCTAACTAATGCCTGATGACCCGAGGTGGAATAGTTTCATTCCAAAACCATCTCCTCCCCACCCCCGCACCATCCATGGAAAAATTTTCTTCCGTGAAACCAGTCCCTGGTGCCAAAAAGGTTAAAGACTTCTGCCTTAGACAATTAATTCATCCTTCCCTAGCCTCACTTTCCTTATCTGTAATGTACCATATAAAAGTGAGATGTTAGAGTTATTGACAGGCTCTTATCAAAATTTCTTATTCAGGCCAGGCATGGTGGCTCATGCCTATAATCCCAGCACTTTGGAAGGGCAAGGCAGGCAGATCGCTTGAGCCCTGGGGTTCAAGACTAGCCTGGGCAACATAGCAAAACCTCATCTCTACCAAAAAATACAAAAATTAGCCAGGCGTGGTTAATTAGCTATGCACCTGTAGTTCCAGCTACTCAGGAGGCTGAGATGGGACAATCGCTTGAACCCAGGACGGGGAGGTTGTAGTGAGCTGAAATCATGCCACTTGCACTCCAGCTTTGGCAACAGAGCCAGACCCTGTCAAAAAAAAAAAAAAAAAAAAAAAATCCTGCTGTGGTCTGCAAAGCTAGAAATAGCTTTTTTCCCCCCTTATATTTCAGGCAAGATTAGTTTTCCCAGAGAAAAATAGTATTTTCCTAAATGGCTCAAGGTAGTTGAAATAATTTCTGTCTTGAAAGACTAATATAACATTTTTTTTTTACTATGGCTGAGCATGGTGGCTCATGCCTGTAATCCCAGTTGTATCCCAATAAGGCCAAGGCAGGTGGATCACTTGAGGCCAGAAGTTTGAGAGCAGCCTGGCCAACAAGGCAGAACATCATGCCTACTAAAAATATTAAAAAAAAAAAAATTTTAGCCAGGCATGGTGGTGCACGCCTGTAATCCCAGCCACTCTGGAGGCTGAGGCAGGAGACTTGCTTAAACCCAGGAGGCAGAGGTTACAGTGAGCTGAGATCGTGCCACTGTATACTAGCCTGGGCAACAGAGCGAGACTCTGTCTCAGAAAAAAAAAGAAAAAGTTTTTTGACTGTGTCTTTTTTTTTTTTTTTTTTTTTTTTTTTTTTTTTTTTTTACAATGTTGTTTTGAAGCCAGGCCTTCGGCACGCTGCGTTTCTATACAGGATTTCAGGAATGCCCATCCTCCCAAGAATGCTGCCTCCTCTCCTGATGCTGGTTTCACTTCCATGCCTGCAGTCTTGCTCCTCTAACTGTAACCGTTCTGTTTCTGATCCAGGTTACAATAGGCTCTTGTGACCTCCTGGTTGTAAGTGTTGGCCAGATGTCCATGTCCAGGGCCATCAACCTAACCCAGAAACTCTGGACAGCAGGCATCACAGCAGAAATCATGTACGACTGGTCGCAGGTAATGGGACAAAAGGCACCTGTGAGTGAAGTGCGAACAGCTATGGCTCTCATGGCATATATCCTCTGCACCTTTAGACTGTCAGACTCTGTTTATCTCTGTAATTCGAGTCGCCTCCTGTGTTAGTTTCTGATTGCTGCAGTAACCAATTACCACAAACTTACTGGCTTAAACACCTATTTATCTTACATTTCTGGAAGTCAGAAATCCAAAAGCACTTTCACTGGGTTAAATTCAACAGGGCTGGCTCCTCTGGAAGCTCTAGGGGAGAATCTGTGTCCTTGCCTTTTCCAGCTCCTAGAGGCCTCCTGCATTCCTTGGCTCATGGCTTCTTCCTCCATCATCACACTCAACAATGAAGCACCTCCTTCCTCGTTGACCTGTGCTTCTGTTCTTACTGTCCAGCTCTCTCATATATGCACCCTGTGATTACACTGAGCCCACCCAGATAATCCTGGTTGATCACTCACAGGTTCTAGGAATGAGGATATGGACACCTTTGCAGGGCTGTACACCAGCCTACCACACTTGTGAAGGCACTCGGTGCTTAGTGTGTTTTGAGCTCTGTATCCTGAGACCTCCCACAGCATGCAGGCCTGACACTTGCCATGGGTGTGGAGGTGTGGAAAGTGGCACCCAGGACACATGCCTGCCCTTTGGAATGGGGGGTGTAAGCAGATCATAGAAGGGGTACACTTCCAGGAGATCATCCAGGTTGTACCCACATTCGCCCACACTAAAGGTGCCCCAGAGCATGGCGATGACCAGGGACACAGACCCACCACCCTCCCACCTGCTCTGTTTACATCACCTGCCGGGAGGCTTCTGAAGCTGCTGCTGTTTACTCGCGTGTTTGTGTGTGTGTGTGTGTGTGTGTGTGTGTGGTTTGTATCAAAATTCATATCAGAAGTGTACTGAGCAACAATTTTTTTTTTTTGAGACGAAGTCTCGCTCTGTCGCCCAGGCTGGAGTGCAGTGGCCGGATCTCAGCTCACTGCAAGCTCCGCCTCCCGGGTTTACGCCATTCTCCTGCCTCAGCCTCCCGAGTAGCTGGGACTACAGGCGCCCGCCACCTCGCCCGGCTAGTTTTTTGTATTTTTAGTAGAGACGGGGTTTCACTGTGTTAGCCAGGATGGTCTCGATCTCCTGACCTCGAGATCCGCCCTTCTTGGCCTCCCAAAGTGCTGGGATTACAGGCTTGAGCCACCGCGCCCGGCCTTGAGCAACAATTTTTAATCATTTGACAGAACAATGTCCTCTTCTACTTGTTCACTTGTTTCATAAATCATTAGAGAAGTGTTCTGTCCTGCAGTAAAATCCAAGCCTAGTGGTCAGTGACCTCAGTCCTGTACAGTGGCATCCCGCAGGCTTCTCTGCCCTGTCCTGGTTTGTTTCTTCAATTGTGCTTTTCACCTTCCCTTATTTCCTTCGTTTGCTTCATTTTCCTCAGAGGCTTTTTCAGTGTGTGTGTGTGTGTTGTGTTGTATAATTTGGGGCATCTTTTATTAAGTCTTGAAGCTTTTGAAAACCTCTTACTATTGATTGATTATTCATGGCCCCTTAGAACAATCATGAAGGTAAGGAAGGCAAGAGAGGCCTTGTTCCTCCCTTGAATTCTGTATGCTTCTTCCTTAATATTTCTATCTCCCTGAAGTCAGCACATTTAGTAATTCACATTGAGAATATAATTGGAAACAGTATTTTCATTCTCCTTAATTACTTAAAGCTGTTCCAGGTGCTCTGTGTTTATTTTCTACACTATGTTTGTTTGTTTCAGTCCCAAGAGGAATTACAAGAGTACTGCAGACATCATGAAATCACCTATGTGGCCCTTGTCTCGGATAAAGAAGGAAGCCATGTCAAGGTAAAGACGCCAGAGATTTTTTTTTTTTTTTTAATACTTTAAGTTCTAGGGTGCATGTGCACAATGTGCAGGTTTGTTACATATGTATACATGTGCCATGTCGGTGTGCTGCACCCATTAACTCGTCATTTGCATTAGGTGTATCTCCTAATGCTATCCCTCCCTGCTCCCCCCACCCCACAATAGACCCCGGTGTGTGATGTTCCCCTTCCTGTATCTAAGTGATCTTGTTGTTCATTTCCCACCTATGAGTGAGAACATGTGGTGTTTGGTTTTCTGTCCTTGTGATAGTTTGCTGAGAATGATGGTTTCCAGCTGCATCCATGTCCCTGCAAAGGACATGAACTCATCCTTTTTTATGGCTGCATAGTATTCCATGGTGTATATGTGCCACATTTTCTTAATCCAGTCTGTCATTGATGGACATTTGGGTTGATTCCAAGTCTTTGCTATTGTGAATAGTGCCACAATAAACATACATGTGCATGTGTCTTTATAGCAGCATGATTTTGAATCCTTTGGGTATATCCCCAGTAATGGGATGGCTGGGTCAAATGGTATTTCTAGTTCTAGATCCTTGAGGAATCGCCACACTGTCTTCCACAATGGTTGAACTAGTTTACAGTCCCACCAACAGTGTAAAAGCGTTCCTATTTCTCCACATCCTCTCCAGCACCTTTTGTTTCCTGACTTTTTAATGATTGCCATTCTAACTGGTGTGAGATGGTATCTCGTGGTTTTGATTTGCATTTCTCTGATGGCGAGTGATGATGAGCATTTTTTCATGTGTGATCCCTTCCTTACTCCTTATACAAAAATTAATTCAAGATGGATTAGAGACTTAAATGTTAGACCTAAAACCATAAAAACCCTAGAAGAAAACCTAGGCAATACCATTCAGGACATAGCCATGGGCAAGGACTTCATGTCTAAAACACCAAAAGCAATGGCAACAAAAGCCAAAATTGACAAATGGGGTCTAATTAAACTAAAGAGCTTCTGCACAGCAAAAGAAACTACCATCAGAGTGAGCAGGCAACCTACAGAATGGGAGAAAATTTTTGCAATCTACTAATCTAACAAAGGGTAGGTTCTATCCAGAACCTAACAAAGGATAGGTTCTAACAAACCTAACAAAAACCTAACAAAGGGTAGAATCTAACAAAGGGTAGGTTCTATCCAGAACCTACAAAGAAGTCAAACAAATTTACAAGAAAAAAACAAACAACCCCATCAAAAAGTGGGCAAAGGATATGAACAGACACTTCTCAAAAGAAGACATTTATGCAGCCAACAGACGCCAGAGATTTTTTTACAATTCAGTAGTCAGGTGTTACCTGTGGAACACTTGCCTTCACACTGAGGCCCCGGGCCGTGTAGGTGGCTGGAAATCCATTCCCTCTGCTCTCCCTTTCCATTGTTGGGTTTCTTACTGAGGAAAATGTGTATAAAATAAGAAAGAGAGTCCACCTTCATTAAAGCTTTAAAAAGCAAAACAAACAAAAAAACTGGCTGTGGTTTTTTCCTACTTTTCTTCTCTTGTTCTCTTTTTCCATCTAAGAAAATAAGAATAAGTAAAGTTGATTTCTGCTGATAGGCATATCCTCTCACTGCTTTGTAACCAGTTTTACTTTTTTGTACTCAACTAAAAGTGTTCCTAAATATACCACCTCTTAACGTTTATTTCTAATTATTTTTAAAGGGAAAAAAAACTTTCCTAAAAATATTTTTCTCTTCTAATGTTTTTGTTTGGTTTTGATATCAGGGTAATGCAGGCCTGATAAAATGAGATGGAGAGCGTTCTCTCCTCTTCTGTTTTCTGTAAGATACTGTATACGATTGATATTAGAAGTCCAACCTCAAGTATTTCTACATAGAGAGCTATTCTGGTCACCTCTTTCTTCTAGAGGCAGCTTTGGTAGTTTATATCTTTCCCAGAACTTTTCCATTTCATCTGAGTTTTCAAATATTTCCCTGTTATTGTTTCACTGTCTCCAGGATCTGCAGTGTTGCTCTCTCCTTCAGACCTGATACGGGTAATTTGTGTCTTCCCTCTTTTTTGTCTAATCAGCCTGGCTAGAGATTGATCAATTTTGTCTTTCCAAGAACCAGCTTGTGGTGTCATTGGTTTTTCTGAGTTTTTATTTGCTCGTGTGTTTTCTCTTTTATTCATCTCCACTCTTACCCATTACTATTTTCTTCCTTTTGCTCATTTTGGATTTAGTTGATTCATTTTTTAGTTTTTTCAGATAGAACTTTAGAGGAGGAATTGACAGACTACAACTTGGACCAAATTCAGCCTGTAGCCTACTTTTATATGTCTGTGAACTCAAAGTTTTTACATTCTTTGTTAAAAAGCAACAACAAACAAAGGAGAGTGTGTGACTCAAACTATGTATGGCCTGCAAAGCTTAAAATATTTCCTATCTGGTCCTTTACAGAAAGAAATTCAAAGCTTTGTTATTATACATATTTAGGATTTTATATCTTCTTGATGAATTGTCTTCATCATTATAAAATATTCCTTATCCCTGCTAATATTTCTTGTTCTGAAATCTTTTGGTTAGTGTTTATATCACTACCTTTCTCCATCCTTTTATTTTTAACCTGTCTTTTTTTTTTAAAGAGATGGGGTCTCATCGTGTTGCCCAGGCTGGCCTTGAACTCCTGGGTTCAAGTGATCTTCTCACCTCAGCCTCCAGCTGGGATACAGGTGTGTGCCACTGCACCGGGCTAACTTAGCTATCTTTAAAGTGAGTTTCTTATACACAGTCACTAGGTTGACTTTTCTTCTTTTCTTTTTTTTTTTTTTTTTTTTTTCTGAGACGGAGTCTCGCTGTGTTGCCCAGGCTGGAGTGCAGTGGTGCAATCTCGGCTCACTGCAACCTCCACCTCCTGGGTTCAAGCGATTCTCCTACCTCAGCCTCCTGAGTAGCTGGGTTTATAGGCACACACCACCACACCCGGCTAATTTTTGTATTTTTAGTAGAAACAGGGTTTCACCATGTTGGTCAAACTGGTCTCAAACTCCTGACCTCATGATCCACCCACCTCGGCCTCCCAAAGTGTTGGGATTACAGGCGTGAGCCACCGTGCCCGGCCTCCTTTTTTTTTGTTTTTTTGTTTTTTTCTAACTCTGAGAATCCTGGCTTCTTTTTTTTTTTTTTTTTTTTTTTTTTTTTTTGAGACAGGGTCTCACTCTGTCACCCATGTTGTAGTGCAGTGGCATGATCTCGGCTCACTGCAACCTGTCTCCCAGGACCAAGAGATCCTCCCACCTCAGCCTCCTGAGTAGCTGGGACTACAGGCACGTGCCACCATGACTAGCTCATTTTTGTATTTTTAGTAGAGACGAGGTCTTCCCATGTTGCCTAGGCTGGTCTTGAATTCCCGGCCTCAAGGGACCCGCCCACCTTGGCCTCCCAAAGTGCTGGGATTACAGGTGTGAGCCACTGCGCCCAGCCAGTAGCAACATTTTCATATTTCAAAAGCAAGACATCACTTCATTTATCCATTCAGCCAACACATTTTAAGCATTCACAATGTAGAAGGGATTGAACTTGGGGCCATTGAAGATATAGAAACATTTAAGCCATAGCTCCTGCTGTCAAGGATTCTGTAATCTGGTAAGGAACTTGAGACATTTGTGCGTGATTATGAGCTCAAAAATACTAAATGCCATGAGAGTCCTACAGATAAATTTCTCCGAAGGTCCCTCAGGCTAGGAGACTACATAAGAGGAAGCAGTGAAGTCTGTAGGGGGGGTGCTGGGATTTATCCTACCCTCAAGAATTCATAGGATATAGATAGGTCCCGGAAGGGCCTTTTAAGAAGAGGGAACTGCAAAGGAGATGGTAGTTCTTTCAGTAGTTGTCCCAAAGATAGAGGCAGGCCGGCAGAGAACCATTCTGGTACAACCCTGAATAGTCTATTTTTGGTGAGACAGATGGATCAGAAGCAGAAAATGGTTATAGCTACATCATGGAGAGCCCAAATACCAACCAAAAAATCTGGTTTTTTATATTTAGCAGTTATTGGGGAGGCCCCGAATGTTTTGAACAGGAGACATCCAAGCTGTGTTTGAGAAAAATTAATCTGCAGGGATGCGTAGCATGGAATAGAGTGAGGGAGAGACTGAAGACAGTGGAAGGAGTATAAAGAATACTAGCCTAGGCCAAGGTTGGATGCTGGCCAGGGGAGTGAAGATGAAGGGATAGATGCATAAAAGTGGGATGACAGGACTTGGGTTTAGAAAGGAGAGGGAGGAGTGGTAGATAAAGCTGAGATCTCAGAAACCTTGGTGGCTGACCAGATTTAAAGGGGAAGATGTTAATGAATCACATGAAATGAGAGCCCATTCATCTTGGCCTTAAGAAAAAAAAATTCTATCATCTATGATAAACTAGTCCAGACCAGGGTTTCTCAACAGCAGCGCTGTTCACATTTTGGGCCAAATAATTCTCTGTTTTAGGGGGCTGTCCTGTGCGTTAGCAGCATCCCTGACCGCTACCCACTACATGCCAGTTGCACTGTCCAAAAATGTCACCAGACATTGCTAAATGTCCCCTGGGGAGCAAAATTGACCCTGGTTAAGAACCACTGACCCAAACTGTTGATTTAGTAGTCTTACTGTGGTGCTCTGAGCTACTCTTCTAGGTTCAGAAACCTCCAAATGATAGATCTGTTTCATTCTTTTGAAGGTTAAGTCTTTCGAGAAGGAAAGGCAGACAGAGAAGCGTGTGCTGGAGACTGAACTTGTGGACCATGTACTGCAGAAACTGAGGACTAAAGTCAGTGATGAAAGGAATGGCAGGTAACTTAGGAAACAACAGCCGAGAAAACTGACTTCAGTTACCTATATGGAAACTACATAAATTTATTTTAAAAGTCAATTTGAGCCAGGTGCTGTGGCTCCTATCTGTAATCCCAGCACTTTGGGAGGCCAAGTTTGGGGAATCACATGCAAGACCAGCCTGAGCAACATACCAGGACCCCGTTTCTAAAAAAAAAATTATGTTTTGCTTAGCTGGGCGTGGTGGTGCATGCCTATAGTCCCAGCTACTCAGGAGATAGGTGGGAGGATTGCTTGAGCCCAGGAGGTCAAGGCTGCAGTGAGCCATGTTCATACCACTGCACTTCAGCCTGGGTGACAGAGAAAGACCCTGTCTCAAAAAAACAAAAAGAAAGAAATCAATCTGATCCTTTTGAGAAACAAAGATAGGTCAGGATTACTTTTAATGAACCATTCTGTTGTTTCTTAATAACTCAATAGCAGTTTAATTGTATGACCATCTTATTGTATAAGACTAATCATAGCTTACATTCAACATTTCTTCTTCATAACATTTCCAAGAATATTTTATCATTTTGAAAAGCCTCAGGAGCCAAAATCTATCTGTCATTATCTTATTCAGTTTGCTTATCAGTGAATTTCAATAATATTTTGTCCATGTACTTTGAAAGGTGTAATGTTCTGGGAAAAGATCTCACTTCCTCATGATGGGAGTATCAACCATCTGGGTAGGAATTTGGCAAAGTAAATTAAAAGCCTTAAAACTAAATATTTTTTAAAAATCGACCCAGCAATTCTACTTTCAGGAATTTATAGTAAAAATTATTTTAAAGATGTCTATCAAGGCTCATTTATAACAGCAGTTCTCCAACTTTTTGGTCTTAGAACCCCTTTACACCCTTAAAAATTATTTGAGGATCCCCAAGAACTTTTGTTTATGTGAGTTATATCTATAAATATTAAAACATAAACATTTAAAAACTATTTATTCATTTAAAAGTAACAATAACCCCATTACATGCTAACCTATTTCTATTGAAAAACAACTGTGTTTTCCAAAACAAAATTAATTTAGTAAGGAAAATGGCATTGTTTAAAATATTTGCAAATCTTTTTAGTGCACTGTTTTACATTTTTGTTATCTATTTTAACGCTTTAGTAGAAAAAACAATTCTCATATCTGTTTATGTATTCAATCTGTTGTGATACCACAAATCATATAGTGTCTGGAAAACTCCATTGCATATTTGTGAGAGGATGAGAGTGAAAAGGCAATTAATATTTTAGGATTATTATGAAAATAGTTTTGACCTTGGAAGACCCCTTGAAAGGATATGAGGGACCTTCAAGAGTTTCTAGACCACACTTGGAGAACATAATTTCAAAATATTCATTGGTAGAAGATTGTTTGAATTATGATAATTTGGTGAAATATTGTACAGTCTTTATGATGATTCTACCAAAGCTGAGTTCATTGACATGGAAGGATGTCCACAAATAGGATGTATAATATAATGCCATTTTGTTTTAAACAAAATATACAACCTGTACATAAAAAAAAGTCTAGAAGAATGTACCAAATTTTTAACTGTAGTTTTGGTTAGTGGGGTCACAAGAGATATGAAATTACTTTGTTAAGCTTTCTATATTTTGCAACTCTTTTTTTTTTTCTTTTTTCTTTTTTTTTTTTCTTTTTTTTTTGAGACAGAGTCTCACTCTTGCCCAGGCTGAAGTGCAGTGGTGTGAACATGACTCACTATAGCCTCAACCTCCCAGGCTCAGGTGATCCTCCCTTCTTGGCCTCCTGAGTAGCTGGGACCATAGTCATGTGCCACCTTGCCCAGCTAATTTTTTAAAATTATTTGTAGAGACAGGATCTCCCTATGTTGCCCAGGCTGGTCTCCAACTCCTGGGCTCAAGCAATTCTCCCGCCTAAAGCAATTCTTATATATATGCTCATTATCAGAAAATACAACACTGTAATTTTTTTGGCTTATATCAGTGATTCTCAACCAACAATGATTTTGCTTCCCAGGGGACATCTGGCAATATATGGAGACATTTTTGGTTGTCATAACTGGGGAGTTCTACTGTTATCTAGGAAAGGCCAGGGATACTGTGAAAACATCCTAAAGGATACAGGACTAATACCCCCCAACAAAGAATTTTCTGGCCTAAAATTTCAGTAGTACCAAGATTAAGAAATCCTGGCTTATAGAAAACAAACCTTGCTCTGTTCTTCTCATGCCCCCACCCCTTCTTATTTGCACCTAGCCTTAATAAATTCACCATTAGGTGTTTCTGAGGGAACATAATGTTCTTGAAATCACCAGTATTGGAATTATAGATCTAAATCAAAGACAGAGGTTTAGAAGAGAAACCAAGAAATAGCCAAGTAGTGAGTATGGGGGAACATTACTGGGACATTTAAAAGGCTACATGGGATTTAGTTTTAGCAGGGAAAGGTTCAGAGTTTTTCCTCCATGCAAATGATTATTTCCCCGCTTTCCCAAGATAGAGTGCTGTTGTCTCTCTCAAAGGCTATAAATTAATTCACAGCATTTGAAAGAACATCCATTCACAGCTTTTTAAAGAATACCCTTATTTGCCAAATGTTCTCCTGTGGGTGGTTGCCAAGGCTGCTGCCATAATGAAGGTGGAGCTGCTGTTGCTCGTGTTTCCTTGTATTATGAGGGGGGCGGAAAGAACAGCCATTATATTTCATTGAAATCAGCTTCTTGTGTGGATCCACGATTACAAGCCCAGCTGAATAAATCAGAATGTTTTCTTTAGGCATTTGTTAACTTAAAAAGACATCCTTTATAATTTTTTACTTGCTCTTGACCAAAGCATAACTAAATGCAAATTTTTTGTTTTTGTGTTTCCACCCACTAATAACCAAGAAGAAGATGTTTTTATATTTAATGGAAAAGTGACTCACTATACATGTAGTTCACTGTAAGTTATATGTTGCTTGTGCCTTATTGACTGTTCTTTAATTGTTTTCGTTTGCTTGTTTTTAGAGAAGCTTCCGATAATCTTGCAGTGCAAAATCTGAAGGGGTCATTTTCTAATGCTTCAGGTATAATTACTAATTATAATCTGAACATAATGATGCTTATATGTTTGCTCTAAGCACTTATTACTGTGGCTAACTGCTTGTGACATTGGAAATCTATTTTTAAAATAACATATACACAATAAATTGTACCACGTGGGATTCATCCCTATGCTTTGAAATCCACATCCTAGAAAATGATAAAACAACTGGAATTTAGCCGACTCTTCTACTCTTATTTTTACAAGTGATTTAATCTTCCTTTTACTCAATTTATTGTACAAGTGAAATGTGGATAATTTTCCTGGAGATTTTCCTCATACAGAGGATTGAAGGAAGTATTTTGAAATCCCTTGAAGAAAGACACTATACACATTTTGTTTTCATGAAAGCCAAGAGGGCACAGTGGTGATAGTTATGCCTTTACTTTCATCACCTCTAGCAACCTTACTGAAAAAGAAGGGTTCCAGTTAAGGCCATGAGAAGACGTATTTGGCTTTTAACAGATTTGAGTCTTTCCCATTCATTTCTGTTAGCACTAACTTTGTGTTGCCATCAGATTTCCAATTCTTGCAGGAATTTAAAGAAGTATTAGGATTTGGCGATATTCAGCTTGATTTTCTTAGGCCCCTGAGGTTTTGATGACTCATGTTGCCTCCCTGCCCCTCCCACCACCCCTCAATCCCTGCCTGAGGAGAGATGCATCAAAACTGCTGGGTGTTGGGGTTCTGGGCGCCTCACCTGCAGGGATGGAAAACACAGCCCAGCCATGATCTAGCCCTTAGAATCACCACAGGATGTCTACTAATAAACTCTGCCATCTCTCTGTAGTATGTTGTAGAAAGTGGGACCAGATAAGGCCGTAAATTCTGAAACTCTCTGTCTCAGGTTTGTTTGAAATCCATGGAGCAACAGTGGTTCCCATCGTGAGTGTGCTAGCCCCAGAGAAGCTGTCAGCCAGCACTAGGAGGCGGTATGAAACTCAGGTACACTGGGTCAGGGTGTCTTTGGCTTTCTAAAGTGAGTTACAGAAGAGAAAAACAATAACAGGAAAGGAAAATAAGAAACATGGAATTTCTTGGAAATATTTTTTCCAAAAAAAAAAATTTTTTTTTCCAACTTCCCTAACTGGGTGGCTTCTGAAAGCATTATCAATACAAAGCATCTCTCTGGCTCCAGAATTCCCATCTGTCCTCCAGAGAGGGGCCATTGTGCCCTGTGGGCACCTTGAAGCAGCTGTTGTCAGAGTTATTGCACCTAAACGAAAACTATCTAATCTGGCTCTAAAGGTAATTGAGGTTTGTTTGTGCTCTAAACAGCAAAGTAGAAGAGGCCGATGACAAGACTTAAGGCAGGTTTCTCATTCCATACATGGTTTCGGCATTTGCTATATGCCTAATGGTGTGCTAAAAGCTGTGTAAAATGTAGAAGACATTAACATGGCCCCAGTCCTCAAAAGAGTTTATAACTTAGAAGCATATGTATTATGTAGAGAATAATAAAAGAAAATAAACATAGGCCAAGTGCGGTGGCTTATGCCTGTAATCCCAGCACTTTGGGAGGCTGAGGAGGGCAGATCACTTGAGGTCAGGAGTTCGAGACCAGCCTGGCCAACATGGTGAAACCCTCTCTACTAAAAATACAAAACTTAGCCGAGCGTGGTGGCAAATGCCTGTAATCCCAGCCACTCAGGAGGCTAAGGCAGGAGAATCGCTTGAACTGGGGAAGCAGAGATTGCAGTGAGCCGAGATCACGCCACTACACTTCAGCCTGGGCAACAGAGCTAGGCTTTGTCTCAAAATAAAATAAAATAACTATAGTAGAACTCTGAGTTAAATGTATAGAATAAGAATGTTAGAGTATGCTGTGGACATATGTGAAAGAGTGAGTGTTAAAAGCGCAGTCAATTTTAGAAATGTAATCAGACTGAAATACAAAGATCAGGTACTTTATTTTTGTAAGCTCTTCTAGCTGTTTCTCAGGATTTGGGTGGAAACCTATTTTTCCCATCTTCCTACAGCCTTCATCACCTACCAAGTTTCAGTTCTCATGCCATGTCCTCATTGCTGCCACCTCTCCCTTTTTCCCAGTTTAGCTTCATACTATCATCTCTCTGTGTGCACTGTTTCACTGCACTGAGCCTTTACAAGGCATCATTTCAAAATTATGAAGAGATAATTGACAAGGATTATTAAACAGATGGTCAAGATAAGTCATAAAAACCTCATTTCCTCTGAGATCATATTGCTAGACACCCCTTTCTGAATGGATTAAGAGCAAATCTTTTCTTTTTTTGAGACAGTCTCGCTCTGTCACTCAGGCCGGAGTGCAGTAGCGCAGTATCAGCTCACCACAACCTTTGCCTCCCATGTTCAAATGATTCTCCTGCCTCAGCCTCCCGAGTAGCTAGTATATTATAAGCGCCCGCCACCATGCCCAGCTAATTTTTGTATTTGCAGTAGAGACAGGGTTTCGCCAAGTTGGCCAGGCTGGTCTCCAACTCCTGACCTCAGGTGATCCCCCAGCCTTGGCCTCCCAAAGTGCTGGGATTACTGGCATTAGCCACCACACCCAGCCAAGGGCAAACCTTTTAGACACCATTTGGAATCCTTTCTAGGCTTTGGTGTGTTACCCTGTGATTGTGTCCTGGGATAGGAAATAAGATGGCAAGAAAGATGGCTTGGTTTAACATGTTCTGAATTCCATTTTCTTATTATTAGGTACAAACTCGACTTCAGACCTCCCTTGCCAACTTACATCAGAAAAGCAGTGAAATTGAAATTCTGGCTGTAAGTGGCTTTCTTTCATATTTTGAAGGTGGCTTCTTTCCATCCATACTGTCAAAGTAGTTGCCTCAGGGTTCAGAGCTTTTCTGCTCAGTGTCAGCAGAATTTGGGTGCAGGCCTTATTGTCACTGATGTGAACTACATGCAATTTAAAACTATTAAGAACTAGGGGGAGAATTTAAGGTTGTTTCTCCTCTTTGTTCCTCTGAAAGATAGAGGAAGGAAAATGAAAACAAAAATCATTTTCCTACATATTTCAGGCCTTTGCCTTACTAAGCTTACACCGAATACATGTAGCAGTGTCAAACCTTTTGGATGTGGTATAGAAGGAAAGGGAATACAGTTGCCACTGCTTATTAATTCTCCAGTGCTAAGATCTTATCACTGCACAGTTCATTAAGCCCTTTTATAGCACAATAGCATCTCAGACTCTGCAAACCCTATTCATACTGCTGCATCCCACGTGACACTATGGTCACAAGGCAGTATTGTGCTGCTGAGAGTTCCCTGAGAGATGATGTACATTTCTGTGTATTCACAGGTGGATCTACCCAAAGAAACAATATTACAGTTTTTATCATTAGAGGTAAGCAATACGAACTCTTCTGCACTGTGGCCTTTAAGATCCCAAATCTTTGCTGTTAGTTTGCCAAAAGAATACTGAAGATGGCATTCATTCGTGATAGTATTTTTCTGGCAGTCCCAGGAATTTAGTAACATTTTTCCTTTTATGTGACACATACATTCCTAAATCCTATGTTGATGAACTTATACTTTTCTGGTGACTTTTTATTTTTTCAGAGATACTTATTTTATTTAAACACACACACACACACACACATACTGCTTTTACTACGTGTCAGGGTCTGGCAGGCCTTGTTGTAAGCATTTTACAAGTAGTAACTCATTTAATCATAACCACCCCAAAATGTAGATACTGTTATTATCCCCACTTTAAGAGTATGGAAGTAGAGAGCTTAAATATCTTACCCACGGTCACCCAGCTAGTAAGTAGTAGAACCAGGATTCGAACCTAAGCACACTAGCAGAATCTGTGTTCTTAACCACTATACTATATACTGTCTCTCAAACAAACCTCCATTCCAGCTAGAGAAGCTCATTTGCAGATGAGTACTATACAAAAAAAAAATCCTTTTGTAAAAATTAATTAGGTCCTTTATAAATATATATATATATTTACAGGTACATCCCTTTATCTTCAAATAGCCTAAATAAGAACTTTAAAAATTTGAATAGTTATCTTTGCTATTAAGAACACTTAACTATAGTCATAGCTATAGGTGACTTTTGCAACATGTCATATCAAAGAATACTTTTTTGTCTATCCAGAGTGTTTAGTCACAGAGTAAACTACATTAATAGTGAACTTGGCCCTAGAACTAATATTTTGTATTTCATTTGTTGTTCTTACAAATAAGCATATGCCACTATACTGGCAGTGTACTGATTTATGATCCAGTCAAATGGATATACATACTTGAGAGCTGCTATCACCATTGTACAAAAAGTAAATGGAGGCCAGGTGCAGTGGCTCGGGCCTATAATCTCAGCACTTTGGGAGGCCGAGGTGGGTGGATACCCGAGGTCTGGAGTTCGAGACCAGCCTGGTCAACATGGTGAAACCCTGTCTCTACTAAAAATACAAAAAATTAGCTGGGCGTAATGGCACGTGCCTGTAATCCCAGCTACTTGGGAGGCTGAGGCAGGAGAATCACTTGAACCCAGGAGGCAGAGGTTGTGATGAGCCGAGGTCGCGCCACTGCACTCCAGCCTGGGCAACAAGACCAAAACTCCATCTCAAAAAAAAAAAAAAAAAAGCAGTAGGCAGAAATAACTGGTCTACAGTCACATCAGCACACTAGGGCTGCAGCATCATGAATCAGGCCCTAATTAGGGAGTCTTGTTTTAAGAAAAATTGGTGCTTCAAAGGAACCCCGGCAGTCTCCTAACCAGTTCTGCTATCTCCCTATTACTGATTCCCCTGGTATAAGGAGGGGAATGACACTGGAATTTCATTAGTGACCCAGAAAAAGCCAGCTAGTAAACCCTAGTGCCCTGCTGTTAAGTCTTATCTATTTTTTTCCTAGTGGGATGCTGATGAACAGGCATTTAACACAACTGTGAAGCAGCTGCTGTCACGCCTGCCAAAGCAAAGATACCTCAAATTAGTCTGTGATGAAATTTATAACATCAAAGTAGAAAAAAAGTAAGTTATCACTTGGGTGGGCATAGCAGGTTTCACATGGTTACAATTCAGGGAGGGGTTTCAGAGTGACATTATTTCGTTGTCTTGCTGAGGTTTGGCACCTGGTAAGCTGTTGTTAGAACTGCAGCTGACAGCCAATAAATCTTGCTTGGACTGTGAATCACAGTCATGATCTCATCAATAACAAAACACAGGGGTCCTAGGAGTAGCTGTCCCAATTACAGTTTTGTTCACCCAGGTAATTCAGTTTCTAAGAAGTATGTTTAAATGACAGAAAATAACCATGACTGCTTTGCTGTATGTCCTTATGTCAAAATACCAAATGTCAAAATACCAATCAATCATTCACATTATGACACACTTAAAAGGCAACAAGGAAGCCTATGAGGTGAATGGTTATCTCCTTATTAGGACCTTATACTACAGACCCCCATCAGTCACACCTTGTATAAAACCTATATAATTTTTTAGTGACTAGCCTTCCCTCGTTTTTCCTTAAATAAAGCTCCTACAGGTTTTTATAAAAATTTATTAGCTCTGTTCTTCACTCATTAAACTGAGTCTGTCCTTATAACCTTTTCCTTTCTTTTGCAGGGTGTCTGTGCTATTTCTGTATAGCTATAGAGATGATTACTACAGAATCTTATTTTAACCCTAAAGAACTGTCATTAACCTCATTCAAACAGAGGCTTATACTGGAATAACGGAATATTGTACATTCATAATAATTTAAAACTAAATTCTAAGAGGCTAGGTGCAGTGGCTCACACCTGTAATCCCAGCACTTTGGGAAGCCAAGGCAGGAAGATTGCTTGAAACCAGGAGTTTGAGACCAGCCTGAGCAACAAAGCAAGACCCCATCTCTATAAAAACTGAAAAAATTAGTTGGGCACGGTGGCACATGCCTGTAGTCTCAGCTACTCCAGAGGCTGAGATGGATCATCTCAGCCTTAGGAGGTTGAGGCTGCAGTGAGCTGTGACTGCGCCACTGCACTCCAACCTGGGACAACAGAGCAAGACCCTGTCTTTAAAAAAAAAAAAAAAAATTTCTAAGAAGCTGTCCTACAAAGTTGAGCTTTGTTAGTTTTTCATGTGTAATATATTATAAATTTATCTTTTGGGATATAATAAATGCTTTCATATACCTGCTGCTTTTTAATTGTAAATCTATTAACACTAAAGGTTTTAGGGAGCTCTTAGAACGTTAAGATATAGCCTTTTCTTCCCTTGGCT
The DNA here is from genome assembly GCF_049350105.2 of Macaca mulatta. Classification (NCBI taxonomy): domain Eukaryota; kingdom Metazoa; phylum Chordata; class Mammalia; order Primates; family Cercopithecidae; genus Macaca; species Macaca mulatta. The sequence goes on from NC_133412.1 coordinate 17,354,726, forward strand.
GTAATGACTAAGCACATGAAACTATCCAAACTAAAGGGCATAAAGAAACCAAAAATCATTATTACTTTGGAACCTTTATTCTTGATGACTTTGTAATATGTTTATCCTAAGGTGGTTAAACAAACTCTCATTTGACTATGAGAACTCATTGGCACTTGAGGAACCATGATGATAAAATTATACAGCCAGGTAGGAAGCAGCTCATGAGATAACATGACTTTTTATAAAACTGTCAGGTTTCAATTCTAATAACCTAGAAGATATTACAGAGCTAAAGCCTATTCATTAATCACATCATTCTAGAATTAACAGTTATTGCCAGAACTGTTAAAATGAGATGGGAAAAGAATAAAGAGACAGTGCTGATAAACAGACATGTTTAATGATAGCTTGTTCTTCACAGAGATGTCTACAGAGACTTAATCTATAATCCAGGAGAATATAACCATGCAACACAGACCAATTAGCCAAATGCAAAATAAACTAGATTCTTACCACAACTACCCTATAAACACTGCAACTGTTCTTTCCAACAGGACCCTAATCTTATGTGAAAACACCTACTATGGGGGAACCAGAAACCTAGCTATGTGGCCAAAAGGAAAAAATAGCAATTCAGTGGTTAATTGGTGAAAGCAGGAAATTTGTGCCCTTTACTGTGCTGCTGTTGCTGCTGTTGCTGCTGGTGTTGCTGGTGTTGCTGTTGTTGCTGCTGCGGCAGGTGCTGCTGCTGCTGCTACTGCCGCTGCTGCTGCCGCTGCTGCTGCTTTGGTCTTCTTAGTTTTGTTCTTTTTGTCTCTCTTCTTCAGCCCATCCATGTTAGCTCTCAGTAGGTTTGAATAAGCCTGAAAGATACAACAGAGCATACCTTAGTGGGAAGATGTGCCATTTAGCAGAACAGCAGCCCTATTTGCATAATGGATTTAGGGTAGCCAAAAATCAGGAAGCCTACCTGATAAAGAATATAGCACCACTGGACACTTGTACCGGAAAATGGTATAAGCATAAAACACTCTTTCACATTATAATAGCTTCTGCAACACCCACAGACAGTTGCACACATTTTTTACGTTTTTTTCAATGGAAAACTGCAGGCAACTTCTTGTTCAACTATACTATAGGTAGCATATATCTACAGCCTAAGACAAAATCTAACTAAAAAAAACCAGAAAGGAAGAGCGTATTAGCGTTGAAATTCACACCCTGGCAGCTTTTACTTGAAAAATACCAGTAAAACTTATCTCCAGAGAGCAGTGAACCCAAGTATCAATCTTACCCAGTGTTCACTATCATGCTGACTCTTGCCCTGAGAAGGAAGACATAAGGAACACCCAAAACTCACCATCTGAAATTTATTCACTTCCTTGGAGCTCACCTGAAAGAGAAGGAAAAAAGAGGTCACACCTATTATCCATATAAGCATCCTCTTCTCCACCCCAGACAGTATCTCAAAAGCCTCTGAAAGACAACATCCTTATCTTTAAAATACTTCTTCCCAACTTCAGGGGTTCGTAATACATGAATGGTTACTTTTCTACTCTGCTTTCCTCTGCCTAGAGAACAAGAAAAGGAGCTCTACATCTTTTTCCACATGAGAATTGCACCAAGAGGTGAAAGGCAGTAGGCTCCTTCAAAAAAAAAAAAAAAAAAAAAAAAGCTTTGTTTCTCACCTCTTGAAATCCCTTAGAAAGGTGGCACTGAGTGTTCTCCCTGGGTTCTGAGAAAAGTCAGAGGACTTCTCAGTATTAATTTTTTATACATTAATATAAGATATATTTAAACTACTCCCTTCCCATCTTATTTTTAAACCTGCCTTCCATTAATTCAAGCATATTTAAGCACAATGCAAGCTACCACAAAATACTACCTCTGAAGAAGACTCCTTAGGTTTTCGTTATTTCATGATATCTAACTTTATTTGTAAAAACCACATAAGCTTGTTTTACTGTAAAAGTCCTCTCAAGATAACTTGTCACGGGAGACTTACCAACTAAGTCTAGTCTACATTTTCATGCAGTCAGTATCCTACACTAATGTGATTAGAGAGTAAGTCTGGTTCTGCCACAGCAGAATAAAGTAGTATTCACTCAACTCAAGAAGACTCTTCCTTTGCATTATTCAACCTCCACTGAAAGGAAAGACTAGGGCTCTTGACTAAAATGCATATTTTCTCAAGTGTGAAACCTAACATTTAGCTGCACATTCGCCATGTGAACCACAAAGATAAGGAAATAATAGCATCACCTGGTGCCAAGAAACTGCTTACTGAAGGCCCAACACAGTAAGGGGCTAAGGAATCAAATATTTATGCCAACGGCTCCTTACAGTACTACGAATAAGGACGAATACGCTACTTTCATTCATTTCCGCAAAAATTTTAGCAGAACTAACGACTGTTTGACCTCTACCTTCTTCATTTTATTTTATTCTTGAGTTTTCTACTACTGAAGTATAGGAAGGTCCTGGTCTCAGAAATAGCCACACAGGGCAAAAGGGAAAAGTAAATTAAAGCCTGGTTCAGAAACGCCCCATCCTCTCTTCAATTCGAGTGTTTACATTTCAAAAGATAGCCTTAGGAACTCAGCTCACCACAGTGCTGATCTTCTTTTTCCCATCGGTAGCTCTTAACAGACACTTGTTGTCTGCGGGCTCAAAGCCCTCCACAGTACCTTTCTTTGGAATGGGTTTGGTTCGACCGTCATCTGAAGGAAAAATGCATCCTGGTGAACACGGCCGCATACGTGGCTGAGCGGCAGACAAACAGTTAAAACAGAGGAGGGGGTAAGTGATGACCTAATCCAGCCCCGCTGCTCTAGTTCTGTTAAACACCTCGTCTGCTACCACGGTCTGGCGAAACCCTGGAGAAACTATTATTTCCACGACGGAAACATGGAATAGCGAAGCACGTTAACTCCCACTCAAAGTGGCGGCGTTTGGGATCCCTGACAAAGAGCCCTGGGCTGCTTGGGACCCATTGTTACCAGAAGCAACCTAGGCGGCTCAGCGCTGGGGACTGCGCCCGCTACAATCCCCATCATTTTCCAGGCCCGAAGCCCCGAATGTGCCCAGTACAGAGTGACGGACGGTAGAGGAAGGCGGCGGTCCGCGGCAGACAGACTCCGGTGGCTCCCAGACACCGGGCACCCGGGGAGCATCGCCCGGCTCCCCTCCCGCTGCTTACACTTCTTCAAGGTGATATAGACGCTGCCCGACGTCCGGCACTTCTGGAAAAGTCTGGTCAGCTCCGTCAGGAACTGAAAAACAACAGGCCCGGCCCCGTTAGCCAGCCCCAAATCCTCGCCCCGCCGCGTCAAGGCCCTGGTCCTCCCGCAGAAGGAGGCAGAGGTCTCGACCAAAGCCTGAGCCGCCCCCGTCTCTCTGCCGGCCAGGCCTAGCCATACCTGCTCGCTCTCCAACAACACCATCGCGGCGACGCTTCGCTCCACTCCCTCCGCTGAAGCCCCTAGCAGTGAGAGCCGGAAGTTCGGCCTAGGCTGGGCGGGACTTCCGCTACTACGCTTCCATTGTCTTCCACCAATCTCTTCTCTTCCACCAATCCTGGCCGGCGCCCTGGGACGTCCGGGGGCCAGTGACCTGGAGGCGTTGGGGCTGTCCTGGGCCGTCGCTTGAGAGAGAACTTCTCACCCCAGCCAGGGTGAGGGAGTGAGAGCAAAAGAAAGTTTTGATAGCAGCGTATAGTTTATGTTCAGCTGTATGCTGGGCAGGTTACCTAACAATTCAGTGACTCAGTTTCCTTATCCATAAAGTGAGGGTAATGATAGTATCTACTTCGCAGTGTGGTCGTGAAGCGTAAATGAAACTCAGATTAAATACGTAGAACAGTGCCTGGCACATAGAGCGTGTTCCGTAGGTATCAGCTATTGTTCTTTTAATTATTGTCATCATTATAAGTTCCTGTAGATCCTTTAAATTCTCCCTAAACGCTGCCTTTTAGCTGTAGCCAGAGGGGCTGGGCCGGGCGCGGTGGCTCACGCCTGTAATCCCAGCACTTTGGGAGGCCGAGGCGGGCGGATCACGAGGTCAGGAGATTGAGACCATCCTGGCTAACACGGTGAAACCCCGTCTCTACTAAAAATACAAAAGAGCCGGGGGTGGTGGCGGGCGCCTGTAATCCCAGCTACTCCGGAGGCTGAATGGCGTGAACCCGGGAGGCGGAGCTTGCAAGCCGAGATCGCGCCGCTGCACTCCAGCCTGGGCTACAGAGCGAGCCTCCGTCTCAAAAAAAAAAAAAAAAAAAAAAAAAAGAGGGGCTGGAGCCCAGTTTTTAGTTCTACCTCTGATTAGTCAGGAGAACTGGGTTGTAAGCCCTCTCTGCCAGTAGCCAACTTGAACCCTGGGCCCTCTATAAAGTCAAGCATTCTACCACACAAGAGGTTTTCGCTGAGTGCCTCTCAGTCTGTGCCAGGCACTGTTGTAGAGGTTGGGGATGCTGCAGGATAAGACAAGCTAAGTTTCTGGTTTCCTGGAACTTGGGTTAAAAGGGGCAGGGAGGAAATAAACAATGAAGCAAACAAGTAAGTAGTACAGCTTCAGATAATGAGCTCTGTGAAGACAGCTAAGCAGGGCTGTATAATGAGTGGGAAGGGGACTGCTTTGGGCTGGGGTCAGAGGAGTTCTCGTCGAAGAGGAGAGCTTTGAATTGAAAGCTGAAAGGACCAGCCATCCAAAGATCTAGGGACACAGTGTTTCAGACACAGAGAATGGCTAGAGCAAAACCCCCAAAGGGGAAACAAGTTGCCCTGTGTCTAAGACTGACAGGTGCGGGTGGGGGTGAGGAGGGCTTGTGGAGCAAGGAGTGAAGGAGTATGGAGAGGTAGCTGGGAACCAGATTATGTAGGGCCTGTGACCATGGTAAATTTGGATTTTGTTCTAGATACAAAGAGAAGACTCTTGTTAAGGAAGTTTTCAAGAGAACACTGAAAATGGGATTTACCATTTTTTAAAGATGGCCCTGTCTGGGTTGTGAAGACTGTAGAGAGACAAGGCAGGAAATGGGGAGCCCAGTTAGGAGATTCACAAACTTAATGGCTTAAATATGTTCACTCTCTGATTTCACATTTTCTTCCAAATGGCCAGCGCCCTTTGCCCACTTCCTGCCCTAGGCTGATGACCTTGTATAGCCAACCTGTATTGGCTTTTGGTTCTCCAGGATTTGAACCTGTTTGCAGTCCCCTGTTGTGTGGGTTTTGGTGAGAGGCAATAAATAAATAATTAAATAAAAGGGTCAGAGAGTCACTCACCTGCCCTCAGCAGCGGGGCTCAAGCATTGACCTACCGTGGGTCAATCTGGTGCTCGCAACCAGGACTTCAGCTTCTGAGCTAGTGATGCCAAGGCCCGGGGCTCTTGCATGGGTGTCCAGCCATTTGAATGTGAGGACTTTTTTGGCTCATCTGTATTGGCAGATACCACCAAAATTATGCATGGGCCCTTTTTGAAAAAGTTTTTTATCTCATAGCTATCATTTGTGTTAGCGTATTTTACATATGGCCCAGGACAATTCTTACAATTCTTCTTTCAACGTGGCCCAGGGAAGCCAAACGGTTGGACGTGCACGCTAGAGGTTATTCACACGGCGCCAATCACAGAGTGCTCGTGTGTTGGTGGCCCTACAGCAGGGGTTTTCACCAGACTGTTCTAACCTTTGCTAGTCCTGAGGTGTACGAAGATGACTCCCCAATTTTTTTTTTTTTTTTTTTTTTTGAGACGGAGTCTCACTCTGTCGCCCAGGCTGGAGTGCAGTGGCCGGATCTCAGCTCACTGCAAGCTCCGCCTCCCGGGTTCACGCCATTCTCCTGCCTCAGCCTCCCGAGTAGCTGGGACTACAGGCGCCCGCCACCTCGCCCAGCTAGTTTTTTGTATTTTTTAGTAGAGACGGGGTTTCACCGTGTTAACCAGGATGGTCTCGATCTCCTGACCTCGTGATCCGCCTGTCTCGGCCTCCCAAAGTGCTGGGATTACAGGCTTGAGCCACCGCGCCCGGCCGACTCCCCAATTTTTAATTATAGCTTTTACCTCTGTATTGAGCTCCAAACTTACATATTCAGCTGTCTACTTGGTAGTTCCACTTGGATGTATAACCAGCATCTCGGATATTACATGACCAAATCAAAACTTTTTACTTCCCACATCTTTGCTATTTATTAAATGGCACCACCATCTGCCTAGTTACTAAAAAAAAAAAACACCCATGAGTCATCTCAGATTCCTTTTTCTTTTTGAGGCAGGGTCTCACTCTGTCACCCAGGCTAGAGGGCAGTGGTACAATTTCAGCTCACTGCAGTCTCCACCTCTCAGGCTCAAGCTATCCTCCAGCCTCAGCCTCCTAAGTAGTTGGGACTACAGGCATGAGCCACTGCCCCCAGCTGTTCTTTTTCTTTTTAATTTTCACATCTACACCTGCATGAGTCCTGTTGGCTATCTTCAAAGTTTAATGTGATTGCAATCACACTAGCATCTGGACTTTTGCAAAAATGTCGGTGGCCGGCTGGATGATCCCCCAGAGATGTCTATGTCCTAGTACCTAGAATGTGTGCATAGCACTGGAGCCAGTACCATTCAACTACTGACAGAATATTCTTTGGGCTTTGTTTTTCTGTGGGAAATGACCAAGAGCACCTATTCAGAAGTCAAAGTGATCGGGGTTCAGATCCTACCTCTACTACTTACTAATAATGTGGCCTCAGGCAACCTCTCAAGGCCTAAGTCTCTTCACTAGCAAAATAACAATAATAATGCTTACTTCATTGATGTTATGAAGATTTTATAAAATACTATATGTAAGACCTTTAGGCTTGCTCTAATATGGTAAATATAGATGTTTAAATTAATTTTAAAATTTTAATTCGTCAGTCACCCTAGCCACATTTCAGGGATTCAGTAGCAACATGTGGCTTGGATAGTGCGGATGTAGAGCATTTCCCTCATCACTAATTCTATTGAACAGTGCTATCATTGATTACATTGGGCCTAGCACATAGTAAATGCCCAATAAACAGTACAGTATCAAATAGTGTTATTATTTATAGGCCACACACCTTCCATCATTTCAACATCACCATCCTGATTTCTGCCATTATCTTAATACCACCTGTACTGTTAGTTAATATTTTTCTTTAAATTGACTCATTTTATACTTAAGTGTATTTAATATCATGATCATAAGTGGAAAACCAGTATCATTTGCCATAAATAAAAGGGATCATAAAAGGAAGTACAATGAATTAAAATAATGTTGCTAAATTTAAATTTTTGAGCTTAAAAGAATTAAAACAATGAGTAAAAGCAAGATAAAGTTCATTGATTTAAAAGACTGTATCTGAAAATAAATTTCTCAGTGAGAAAAATGGTGTTGTATGTGATCAATCAGGAATAAAGGTAGCTCAGGATACAATGAAATTGAGAGTCTATGTCAATATAACATGGTTAAATTTTGATGTTTTCCAGCACCCCAAATCCTAACTTGCAATTATGTGTGATTAGGGTAACATATCATTAATCAAATTGTAATCTAAATGCATAATAGAGGTTAATGGCTTTTGGCCTTGGAGCAGAGTAGTGTGTATGTGAGGCATGGAGCTGGGTCACTGTCTCTAAGTCATGCAGGCCACACACCTTCCTGCTCCCTCTCCCTCAGTTTTTCCTCTCCCTTTCACAGTTCTAGGAGAAGCATGACATGAAAATGGTTCCCAAATCCCTTCCGATATCATGGGGGCTTCATCAAAGGCCCAGGCAGCACCAAGAGCGAAATGAAGGCCCTGGGCACAAAACACTGTACCAGCTTTGGCCACTTCTCCATGGGCGGGGATACTACAGGAAGATGGGCGCTGAAAAATACCTCCTGCTCCTCAGGGCCGGGCCCACCCAAGGGACCTGAGTAAGTAGGCTTGTTTGTGCAGCCTGAGATGGTCTCTCCCGAAATGCGGGGTAATGTGTTTTTTCCTCAGACAGAGCACACTTTATTAGGTTTTAATTAGAGTTGGTTTTGAATTAGGGTCAGGAATTCAGTTAGGGTTTGAATTAGGGTCAAGGATCTTGTTCAGGTTAGGGCTGATTAATTTACAGCTGCAGTTACTCTAATGCAATTACACTTTGCAGTGCCTGGAAAGTACAATGGTTAAAAACAAAGTCGCTAGTTCCTGGATGGGGTTCCTAGCTGGGGTGGTCAAGGCTGCAATAAGCCATGATTGTGCCACTGCACTCCAGCCAGGGAAACAGCGAGATGCTGTCTCAAAAAAATGTTTATTGTATTTAACCTATAAATAAGGAAACGAGATGTATGTTACAGTCCATTCAAAGGAGAATCCAGTAAGCATCAGGAATTCTGGAATGAATTTGTCAAGCAAAATTGGATTTTGCACAGGAGGGACCCAGGGTTGTCCCTTCACTGAACAGAAGCATTTGTATGTCCATAGACAAAAATCCTCTGCATTGCCATTGAGTCTCTACAACCTACAGAGTTGTAAAATAGTGCAAAGGAAATGAAAGGCTAGAAATCAGCTAATCCAGAAGGCTGTGTTCTAAACAATGTATAATTTTTCATTGGAAACATCCACTATTTTTTGTTTCGTTTTGTTTTTTGTTATTGTTGTTTTTGAGTTTATCTTTTTCTTTAATGTATTTGTTTCCAGTAATCTTTTTTGCATATTCCAAAATTGCTTAAGTCTCTCTGTGCCTCAGTGTCCTCATCTGTAAAATGGGGAAGTCATAAAAGTGCCTACCTCATGTCAAAGGGAGGAGTAAATGAGCTAAGGTATGCATTTTTACACCGCAGTCCCTTGGATGGGAGTGGGCTGTTCCCATGTCCTCCTTGTCAAGGTGGATTCACACTACAGAAGCAGATTGCAACAAGACACTGTGCACCTTACGGAGGACTGGCCTCTGAGCTAGTTTAACTTTTCAGTTTCAGTCTGAGGGGAACTGCACGTTGGGCTCTGAGCTGCCTCACCGTAGCTCCAGCGTGCTGATTTAAGGGTCAGTTCTGGATGAAGGAAGGAGGGTGTCATCTAAACACATCGAGGAATGGCACTGGGCAGGTCTGGCTTCGGCATGACAAGTTTTAGAACCTAAGGCTGGGAGACCTCCTACGCCAGCGGGAGGTGGGTAGCTCTGGTGGAGTCATCCTAGAGAGGGCCACAGGGGTGGCCAGAGGGAGGTGAGAGTGTGTCCTGGAAGCCTGGATGCCCAGAGAGAGTAACCACCCTGAAGCCACGTCGACACACTCCCTGGACTGAATCCACTCCAACACTGGCAGTTACCAATTCCTTTATTCTTGTCTGCAGTTGGTCAACAAGTGTACATTGTATCTGCTCAGCCAACTCAGGGCCCCAGGAACTCTCTCCATCCCCACCCCAGGATGAAGTCCTGGATTGAAATCGCAAGCCCCAGTGCCCTAGAGAGATAGCACAGGTGTCCTGGACTGTGAGTCAGACGCCCCAGGCTCACCCTGCTCCCCCACTTGCTGTGAGGCCCTGCACGAGGTGCTTGCCTGTGCCTTATCCTCCACAGGGAACCTGCCTCAGAGGGTTGTTGTCAGCTTTCAAGGACATAATCCAAGTAAAGGGCTCATAGTAAACACCCAGTTAATGTATTTTTTAAAGTTTTTTCACTGTTACGTTCAGGACTTAGGCTAGATTGCTAATGTCACTTCTACTTCCAAAATTCTGAGAACTGCTGCTTTTCTCCCCCCGCAGCCCCTTCTGGGGGCCCTAGGGAAGTTTCCAGAACCCACAAGTGTCAGTGATTAGCACTGGCCTTCCCCTCGCTCACGGCAAGGAAGTAGGCAACGCCACCACGCCCTCCCTCCAGGCGCCATCGCAGAGGTGAGGAGTGGCCTCAACCTGCCTGCGGCGCGCCTCGGGCCAGCAGGGGACGCCCTGGCCTCACCAGACAAGCGCAGCCCTGGGCGCAGCCTCAGACGCTCCCAGATCTTGCCCTATCATTTACCTTAGATCAACCCTAAGAATATCCAAGATTGTGGTCGTTATTTTTCAAAACTACTTCTGTGGAGACTAGAACTTTCCGTGTTACAGAAAGATTATCATTCGTCCATTCACTGAACAAGGCTAAACAAGCGGTGTTAGACACTGTTCTAGGTGCGAGAAGCTGACTGAATTCTCCGCTAGAGAAGAGACTTTTTTTTTCTCATACAATAGCTTGCTTATATTTCTCGAGAAGTGACTAAGTGCCCGGTTCATTTCTAGGTGCTTACATATATCCTCTTTTGAGTCCCCAACAGTCCTGTGAGGTGAGCATTGTTTTACTGAGGAGCCAGCCACCTCTGTGCAGAGAAGAACTTGCAAATGAGTGTAGCCTGCGGGCAGCTCAGGAGTGCCGAGCTTTCAGCTGTCTCTCAGCTGTCCAAAGAGGTGACAAGAAGGGAGGGAAGGCAGAAAAGAGGCCAGCTCTAGGCACAGTGGAACAAAATGGGACTCTCTCTCCACTCCTCATCTTGCCCTCCTTCTGGGTGTGGGTTCCTATCCCAAGCCCCGTCCCCCTCTCACTCCCAGGCAGAATCCTGTCTCCTTAGTTCTGTCTTTGGATTCGAGGCCCAACTTTGCATTTCTTGGCTGTATCTCTGAAGGAAAGTCATCTCAATCTCTGTGAGCCTCCATTTCCTCAGTTGTAAAATGGGAGTATCTTCCTCACACTGCTGTGGTGAGTTCAGTGTGACAACGTGAATATAAATACCTTATAAGTGAGAAAGCGCGGCAGAAAAGCTAGGTTTCATTGTTCTTTTCCTCTCCTTCTCAAGCAGTACCCTGAGTAGAAATATTCAGTCCCACAAAACACCCTCCCGTCCATCCGCACCAGAATCCCAGGCTCTCACCAAGCTCAGCCAGCTGCGTGGAGGCAGCCCATCTGGTAGCCAAATCACACACATGTTCAGGACAAACAGTATGTCACCCGCCCTCCATTTGTGGAGGAAACTTAGGTGATGGTAAACAAAGAACAGACTCTGGCCGGGCGCGGTGGCTCAAGCCTGTAATCCCGGCACTTTGGGAGGCCGAGACAGGCGGATCACGAGGTCAGGAGATCGAGACCATCCTGGCTAATACGGTGAAACCCCGTCTCTACTAAAAATACAAAAAACTAGCCGGGTGCAGTGGTGGGCGCCTGTAGTCCCAGCTACTTGGGAGCCTGAGGCAGGAGAATGGCGGGAACCCCAGAGGCAGAGCTTGCAGTGAGCTGAGATCCGGCCACTGCACTCCAGCCTGGGCGACAGAGCAAGACACTGTCTCAAAAAAGAAAAAAAAAGAAAAAAAAAAAAAGAAAAAAACAAAGAACAGACTCTAATGGTGGGATTTCTGGTATGGGGCTTTGGGGAGATACAAAGGAATTGCCAATACCCTCTAGGCTACACCCCATGGGCAACCCCTGGCCCCACATGCCTGGAAGGCCATCCTGGTACAGAATCAGGTGGTGGCACTCAAGAAACATGCGTGAACTTTAACGCATGTTTTAACGCAAGAGAAGGTTCTTCTCATCTAGGATTTCCTTCCTTGCTGAACTTCAAGAAGCGGGCTAGCATACCCCATATTGTACGAGGGGAAACTGAGACCACGAAAGGCAAGCATAGTTATTGCTCAAGCATTCGCAGGCAGGCTGGAAGTCTGGGGCGTGAACACCTATTCCTGCCTTCCTCCTCCCCACACTTTCATGGGTTTAGTGGGTGGGAGGGGCTCCCTTATTCATGATGGCTAGGGATCCCAAATTTAAAGTTTCCTGTCTGAAAGTCAAGGACAGGAAATTATATAGCCAGAGTTCTGTACAAATTACCCAACAGGTGTCTCAACTCCCCAGAGCAACAGATGGTGTTCATCTCTTGGCCTCTGTGTCGTCATTCATCCTTGATTGTTTGGGGAAGCCCACTCCACCTCTGTGACAGACCCACAGATGCAGATTTACACAAGGACTCCTAGGCAGACACAATGAACAAACTCCCGTCTGATCAGAGCCCAGTCCCGGTAATAACATCAATGAATCATCGACTTCAGTGAGTCACAATCTTGAGCTGGGAGAGGCCTCCAAGACCTTTTTAGTCCAACCCTTTACCTTCTAGTTATTCACAAGTGAATAGAAACTGAGTGAGGTCCAAAGAGGGAAAGTGACTGGACCAAGATCACAAAGCTTGGTAATGCCAAAGGCGAGACTGGAAGCCCTGGGCCCTGAGCCCCAGGCCCGTGCACTTTCTACACACCCCTCTGCCTGCCACCACCTGGCTGGCACAGAGAGCAGGAGGGAGGGCATAGGCCCCTCATGACTTAGCCAAGGGCAGCTCAGTGTCTCCGTGCAGGTGGACTCCCCGTGTCAGCTTCAGCCCTCCCTTGGGAAGGGAAGGGCCTGGGGCCGTCCTCACACCCCAGGCGCCAGGCCGCGGAGCTATAGGAGGCAGCTTCCTGCTTGGCCCTTATCCAAGGCCATTTCACAATGGGGGGAAGAGCGCTGAGCTGAGAGTCCCGGGTTGCTGCTCACTCCACCCCCACTCCAGCCCCTTTCAGACCCCCCAGGGAGAATGAGCCAGGCCCCGCCTGAGGCTTGGGGCGAAGAGAGCCGCAAGAATGGAGACAGGCTGAACAGCCCCTATTGGGAGTGTTTTATGAGCCGTGTCCCTGGAGCTGGACCAGGGCACCACCTTGCATGTTACCAGCCCTCTCCCCCTTCCCTTGCCATCCACCTGCAAGCATTCAGGCTGGGGAAGTCCCTTCTAGGACAGGAGTGGTGGCTTCCAGTCAGCCCCATAGCACTCTCATGATTAGTCAGAGGGGAACCTGGAGGCAAGGAGGCCCACAAGCTGGGAGACAGGCAAGGCCTGGGTCACTTCCTGCAGTGAGGCAATGTGACTACCAGGCAGAGGAGCCCAAATTTCTCCTCCCAACATGCTACAGGGTCTGGGGTGAACTGTGGCTCAGCTGACTGAAATTCAGGCAGGAACCAAGACAGAGACACTGAGACGGGACATTCAGCCAGGATTTCTTATGCCCTTACTACTCAGGGTCGGCTTTTGAGCTCAGCTCTGTAAGGGATCTTGTTTGAAGTAGGAGGCAGTGGTTAAGGACCCAAATCATCCTGTCTTCGAGTCTTGAAGAGGAGAAAAAGCAAACCTAGGTGAAATGTCAAACCACAAGACAAGGCAGTGTGAAGCGAGGGCCCACACTTTCATGCCGGACAGTCCAGTACGGCCAGTGGAGCGGGGGTGGGGAGAGTCGCTGCAGACAAAGCTTCGGGGAAGAGATGGAACCGAGAATGGTGGGGAGAACTTGACTGTGCAGACAGGATGGGAAAGATCTTTCAGACAGGGAAGGGAAGACAAGGCAGAAATGAACCCGCATATGTGAGGACAGGACCCTGTTTGCACCGGGGGTGGTCAGCCACGAGGCTGGAAATGTGCCTGGCCACAGGGCACTTCCTCACTCAGAGCTCTTGCTACTTGAACAGAGCCTTCCTTGGTATCCGTGGGAAGTTGCTGGCCTACTGAGGCAGGATACCACACAGAGAACTAGGCAAGGGTGTGGAGGTGTCAGGGAGCTCAGCCCCTTGGTGGAGGAGCCCTCTGACAACAGGAAGCAGCTGCAACAGGCTCCAGGGCTGTGCTGGTATCTGCAACTCTCCCCCTACCCTGGCTGCACCCTGCAGAACAAACTGTTCTTCAAGAAGCTCTGGGGACAGAGGGCCCACACCTGCTCTCAGGTCGGGGTGGATAAACCCCCATCAGCCAGGCTGGGAGCCCAGCAAAGACATCACACAGCTCAGCAGCCCTCCTTACCCCCAGCCCCCTGCCTCCTCCTACCCCAGACCAGGTTGCAGTTGACTATGGCAATACAACACAAAACAAGAGCTTTATATTGTTATTATTATTGTTATTATTTATAGAGATTGGGTCTCACCATGTTGCCCAGGCTGGTCTCAAACTCCTGGCCTCAAGTGGCCCTCCTGTCTCAGCCTCCCAAAGTGCTGAGATTAGAGACATGAGCCACGTTACCCAACCAAGAGCTTTGGAGAGGGAAATGAGAACCGAATCTTCATAAATACCTCATCCTAGAACTTCCAACAATGTCTCCAAAAATAGTACCTAAACTCCAGGCCTCAAACCCTAAATTGAATGGGCATGTGAAGTGGTTATGGCTTTTCAGAAACAGCACTAGAGTGGCAGCTGAAGTACTGAGTTCTAATCTGAATTCTGCCACTAATTGGCATGGGACCTTGGACAAGTAACTTTTCACTGGACTTGAGTTTCTTCCTCTGTAACTTGGGGAGTTGGGACTGAGCTGTAAAGTCCCTTCCAGTTTTAAATGTGAGACTCCGGTGCTCTCAGGTAACTTGGGGACTGCCGTAGTGACTGTTTGGGGGCTAGTATAGCTGGGAGAGAAATTGGGATGAGAATCCAATTGAGGGCAAGATAAAATGGAATTGTATGCTATTCAGACCTTGAAACAGGGTGAGATTTTGTTTCCCCCAGATCCTCACCGTAAAGAGATTTGGGAGAAAATCTTGGGAGATTTGGACTGAGAATGTCTTAAGAAGAGGAAGTGTTATAGAAGAAGGTGCCCCAACACTTGGTGGGGAAGAGGAAGAATTCTTCCAGATTGCTTGATGAGCAGAACTTGGGGAGTGGGGCACAGCAATACCAGGAGAGACACATCCCCTCCTCCCAACCCTCTCCACTTAAGCTGCTCCTTAAAATTCCTATAACTGGGGACCAGGCCTTTCATTCCAGTTACAGCTAAAACAACATGGCCATTTAAATTTCCATGAGGTAAAAATGTCTAATATTCTCTCCTTCTAAGATCCAGCATGTGCTGAGAGAGACCTTCAGAGGAGGTGGGAGCTGGAAGAAGGAGTGAAGGTGGAGGCCCAAAGATCACACAGGAGTCATGCTTTTTCTGAAGCCAGATCCAGGCTTAGCAGCTCAGAGCAGTTGCCCATGGGCAGTGATGTGGAGGAAGGCCCTGGGCTTCCTAAGTGCCTCTAGGTCACTCTGTGAAACCTCTCACATTGGCCTCCCTGGGAGGAGGAGCCCAGTGTAGCCCCCACCTGTCTACTGCCGGCTCATCTTCCAGGGTGTCGAGGGGACCGGTAACATGGCTCTCTGCCCCCACCAGTTACCCGCATGGCTTGGGTCAACTAGACTCTGTCAGAGCTGTCTAAGGAACCACAGACCTCGGCTTTTGGAGGCAGCTTCAGGAAAAGGTGGAGTGTGTGAGGTGGAAGGCGGGTGAGAAAGTGTGTAAGAGGGAATGCACTGTTCTCTACTGGCCCTTTGCCAAACAGCAAATGGAGAGAAAAGGAGAGAGGAGTAACAAGGCCAGACTACGGCCACGTTCAGTGATTTTCAACTGTGGCCCAAAATGAGGCAGATATAGGCTAGGCATGGTGTGTGTGTGTGTGTGTGTGTGTGTGTGTGTGTGTGTGTGTGGTGTGGGTAGGGTGTGTGTGTTTGTGGTGTGTGGGGTTGTGTGTGTGAGGAGTGTGTGGTGTGCGGGGGTGTGTGGTGTGCAGGGGCGGTGGTGTGTGTGTGTGGCATGTTGGGGGGTGGTGTGTTTGTAGTGTGGGGGGTTGTGGTGTGTGCGTCTGTGTGTGGTTGTGTGTGGTGTGTGTGGGGGTGTGGTGTGTGTGTGAAGAGTGTGTAGTGTGTGGGGGGTTGGTGTGTGTGGTGTGTGTGCGTGTGGGGGGTGTGGTATGCAGGGGGTGTGGTATGTGCGGGGGCGGTGGTGTGTGTGTGATGTGGGGGAGTGATGTGTGTGTGGGTGTGGTGTGTGGGAGGTGGTGTGTGTGTGGTGTGGGGGGTGTGGTGTGTGCATCTATGTGTGTGGTGTGGGGAGGGTTTGATGTGTGTGTGAGGAGTGTGTAGTGTGGGGGGGTTTGGTGTGTTTGTGTGGTGTGGGGGGTGGTGTGTGTGTGTGTGTGGGTGTGGGGGGTGATGTGTGTGTGGTGTGGGGGGCTGTGGTGTGTGTGGTTTGTGTGTGGGGTTGTGGTGTGTGCGTGGTATGTGGGGGGGTGTGGTGTATGGGGGTGCAGTGTGTGGGGTTGTGTGTGGTGCGGTGTGTGTGGTGTGGGGGGGTGTGGTGTAGTGTGTGGTGTGTGTCGGGGATTGTGGTGTGTGTGTGGTGTGGGGGTTGTGGTGCATGTGTGGTGTGTGGTGTGTGTGTAGGGTTGTGTGTGTGTGGTGTGGGGGGGTGTGGTGTATGTGGGTGCGGTGTGTGGGGTTGTGTGTGGTGCGGTGTGTGTGTGGTGTGTGGGTGTGTGTGTAGGGGTGGTGTGTGGATGTGTGTGGGGGTAGGGGATGATGTGTGTGTGTGTGTGTGTGTGGTGTGGGGGAATGTGTGGTGTGTGGGGAGGGTAGGGATGTGTGTGTGGGGTGTGGGGGTGTGTGGTGTGGGTGTGTGTGTGGTGTGTGGGTGTGTGTGTAGGGGTGGTGTGTGGATGTGTGTGGGGGTGTGTGGTGTGTGTGTGTGTGTGGTGTGTGGGTGTGTGTGTAGGGGTGGTGTGTGGATGTGTGTGGGGGTAGGGGATGATGTGTGTGTGTGTGGTGTGGGGGAATGTGTGGTGTGTGGGGAGGGTAGGGATGTGTGTGTGGGGTGTGGGGGTGTGTGGTGTGTGTGTGGAGTGTGGTGTGTGTACGGGGCGGGTGTTGGCCTGGGTGAGCACTGCCAATCCCAGTAGAGAAGATGCCAAAATTTTGTATTTACTGTCAGGGCCAATGATGCTGGAAACTGCAGAGCCAGCACCCCCAAAACCGGGCCCATCCCAAGACACTGCTTCTCACAGCCAACAGGAGAAGGAGGGAGGGCGAGAGGCCTGAAGCAGAGGCTTCTTCTGGAGGAGTGCTGGCCAGGCCAGCAGCCTTCCTCACTTCAGTGCAGCCTTCCCCTTCTAGCCAGCGATGAGCATTTAGTGAGCAACTCCTTTGTCCCCAGCAAGCCTTCCCCAGGTCTGTCTTCAAAAGCGGATGCTACCTAGTGGGAGGTGCGGAGTTACACACACAAGAAAGGGCTACAGGACAGCATCACTAGTTCCTCGCTGTGAAGGAGGTAGACTTTGAAGGGCAGAAAGAATTTAGAAAAACAGACTAGTGGACTAGTTAATGCGGGGAGCAGAAAGACATTTCAGGCGGGAGAAGGAGAGTGATGTGGGTTTGAGGGAAGAGAGGCCTCTTTGGTTGTACGTTCTGACAACTATTCCTTGACACCAGCGGGCCTCCTGCAGTTGGATTTTCAGTGTCATTTCTGACACTAACTACCTGCAGTTAGCGTCTGTGATATTGTGAAACAGGTATTAGGTCTTCATTCCTGACATACATCTCCTAAAATCCTTGGAATCTCCCAAGTGGTAAGTGTCTTTTTACACACTAAGCCCCTAGGTAGCTTCAGGATGGGAGCTGGCGCCAGAAAGACCAAGACAAGGTTAGAAGATTGGAACTTTCAGCCCCACCCTTCAGCCTCCAGGGAGGGAAAAGGGGCTGAAGTTTAAGTTGATCACCAGTGGCCAATGGTTTAGTCAATCAGGCTTACGTAATGAAGCGTCCATAAAAACCCAAAAGGGCAAGGTTCAGAGGATTTCTTGATAGCTGAACACGTGGGGATTCCTGGAGGGTGGAGCACCCACAGAGGTTGAAGAAGCTCCACCCCTCCTCCATAGCTCACCCTATGCATCTTTTCATGTATATCTTGTGGAATATCCTTATAATAAGCTAACACATGTAAGTAAGTTGTCCCTGAGTTCTGTGAGCTGCTTTAGTGAACCCCAATTAGCTGGTCAGACAGAGCAGTGGAGAAACAACCCAGGGCTTGCACTTGGCATCAGAAGTGCGGAGAGGGGACTGAGTTCTCAACCTGTGTGATCTGATACTGTTGGCAGGTAGAGTCAGAATCGAACTGGAGGATGCCCCACTGGTGTCTGCTGCAGAAATGACGGCTTGCTTGGTGGGTGGGGGAGACCCCTGCCCCCACATCTGGTGTCAGGAACGTGTTGAGAGAGTATAGGAGGAAAAACCGAGTTTGGTTTTTTCACAGTGTCGGACTCCACAAGTTAAATGTCAAAGTCCCCGTGACTACCCTTACTTCAGAACTCAGGCGCACGCAGGGTCCACAGGCTACTGGCACTTCTGTCTGACTTGACTACAAATTTGAGTCCTCACCACCCAAACTTAGGGTTCAGTAGTTGGCTACAGTGGCTCACAGAACTCACTGAGCATGCTAAACTTACAATTAATTTTATTATCATATAGACTCAAAACAGCCAAAGGGAAGAGCTATGTAGGGCAAGGTGTTGGCGGGGTGGGGGGTGTATGTGTGCAGACCTGCCACACCCTCCTCTCGTGGAATGGGCATGTCCCCCTCCCAGCACATTGGTGTGTTCACCAACCGGGAAGCTCCTCTCAGTTTCAGTGTCGAGCTTTTATATGGGGCTTTACTCCATAGGCACCATTGATTGAATCATTAACCACATGAGGAACTCAATCTCTAGTCCCAGAAGTTGGCGGTGCGGTGGGGATGGGAGTAGGGACAAAATTTCCACTCTGATCACATGCTTGGTCTTTCTGTCATGGCCAGTCTCCCTTAAAATTAAGGACCCACCTTGAGTTGCCTTCTTATCATAACCTCAGGTATGATGAAAATGCTCATTACGAATGACAAAAGGCATTCCTGTCACTCAGGAGATCCCAAAGGTTTTTAAAGCTCTGTGCCAGGAAAGGGGGACAAAGACTGAATGGGCTTTTAAAAAAGTCATACCAGAGATTGTAATGGACAGTTCCTAGGGAAAGGAAGTGGGAGCTGAGGATGGAAAGGCAAGGTGGGCCAGATAGAGAAGGTCAGGTTGATGGGTACGGGGAGGAGAAATCACTGCTCCCTCCCGAGGAAGTGCAGGCAGAGGAGAAGCAGTAGACGCCACTCCCTCACTTGAGTGTCTTGGCAGACTCTCACTCTTCCAGTAAGTTTAATTTTCCCCCAGGTAGTTCGTCCAGGAGGAGGCATCCTTCAGTCTCGGCTTTGGCACCAAGGTCCCCACAACTCAGGGCCAGGTTCCCTCGTGCAGCCTCCTGACATTCCCCACGGTTCAAATACCACCTCCTTCTAGAAGGCTTCCCTGATTACCCACGTGGGAAATGACCCTGCCCTGAATTCTGAAAGCCCTTTGAAATAGTCCCCTACTGCCCCACGGGGACGTCAAGACAACTTACTGTGGCTCATTCCCGTCTCCCCAGTTTGATCCTGAGCCCTTTGCCTTACCCCTTTCTGCTTCGTTCCAAACAGCCGGCACTATGTGCTTCATAGAACATTTGTGAGCTCTGCAGACAATCTCCATCATCATCGGCTCCTCCTCTGCCCCATGAACTTACTGCCTTCCCTTGCAGAGCCCTGCCTCTGAATAGCATGTGAACGTCTGCCCTGCCAGCCTGTGGCTCCTCCAGGGAAAGAATGTGTGTCTACCTTCCAACCCTGACAAGCAGCTGGTGCCCGTGTGTGCAGAGTGAACTCAGTCACTTTCTCCTAGACAGCGTCACCTTTCTCACATTTAGGGAAAATGAAGAGTAAGGGAATGAGTTACTTATTCTCATGGAAGAGTGGGAGAGTGAGAAGAAAGTTAGGGGTTGAAGCAGGACTCACACAAAGGCAATTCTGGCCTCTTCCCACAGGGCCCGGGGCCCCCTGGGTCTCTTGTCAGGACACTGTTCTCGGTGGGTGCTCCACCAGGAGGCAGGTAACTGGCGGGATGAGAGGTCAGACCAACCTGGACCTGTGACAGGCGGGCACACGGGCAGCATGAGCATCCCGCTAGCCTTTGGGGACAGCCTGGCAGAAAGGAGTCATTCTCGGAACCTGTGAAGGCTTTCCCCTTGAATGGCTTCCAGCCCCTTTGACAACCCCAGAGCAGTGTCCCAGCCTCGGTGAGCTAGGGTTTACCCACTCACACTCACAGTCACCACCCAGAGGCCCAGGCTGAGGGGGAAGGAACCGCCTGCTCAGCCCCCACTGAGGCCGGCCCGGTGCTCCTCTTGGCAGCACTCTGCGCATCCTCAGGGGGCAGACCCCTGATGGGGTGAGTGGCACAGTCCAAGAATGAAGTTCCCTTCTGCCTCCCCTGGGCAGGTCCTATGACTTGGAGGAAGTTTCTCCAGAGAGTGGCAACTAGACATGAAGTGGGACACGGTGCCCGGGGTTTCTCAGTGGCCTCTGAAGCCGCCCAGAGTCAGTGAGAGTATCTTGGTCTCTCTCTGTGGGCTTCAGGGCCTCTGAGGCAGGGGTTTGTCTCTGGGATCCCTGGATCACAAGGCCTGTGAGTCTTCCACAGCCAGCTTCCCACCCCACACCCCTGCGGGGCATGCTACGCCACATCCTGGGGGAGCCCCCATTTGGGAAGGGATGGGATGGAAAAGGCCTGCTCCCAAGAAACAGTTAATCCTCTCCCCTTCCCCCAGGCCCCTTGCACCTGCAGGCTGCGGTGTGTGGTTTCCCACAGCTGCAGCTGGCTCTGCAGAGCCCCTCCCTTTGAGGGAACCTGAGAGGCTCAGGGCCTGAGGCGCCAGGAGGGGCTTCTCGCCCTCCGTCCAGCTGCTGGGGATGGCATGGGAGGGCCTGGCTGCCCTCTGACCTGGACATACCACAAGAGTGCTCTGGTTGAGTGACCCATCTGTGATTCCTGGCTTGCAAACCAAAGGCAGAGATTCCAGTTTGGGAGGTCAGAGAGGTTTCTGAGAAGGGAAATCAGTCATGAGGCCCCTCAGCCCTGGGCTTGCTCCGGCTCTGCTGCCTTCTGGAAGAAGCTGACTGGCCTGGGTGTGGGCTGGGCATTCCCCTGGGGTAAGACGCAGTGCTACAGAAAGAGAGGGTGAGTGGAGGGTAGAGGTGAGTGGGAAGGACCGGGAGGAACAGGAGGAAGTAAGGTGTGGCCGGACCAGGCCTCTGCTGGTCAAGACAGCCTTGAAGCCGTGGTGCTGGCACTCTGGCAGGCTCAGCCCTCTGGCTATCCCAGAAGACGGCAGGTTGCCACAGAGCCTGGGCAAATACCCAGCTGCCCTCTGAGCCAGGTGTTCCAGGGACACCTCTGAATACTGCTTATGCTGAGACAATGAGACAGAAAGTGCCAGGAGCTTCCTGGCTGGGACACATCTTCAGGAGCATTAGCCTGGAGCAGAGGCTGAACCATCCTAACAGCCTGCCCACGTCCCCAGCCCCGGGCTGCCGGGCAAGTGCTCACATCCCCCGGGGACAGGTGGATGGCACACAGGGTCATGGCAAAGGGCTGCTCACTGGGTCCAGAGCCAGGACCTGGGAAGAGGGAGGGAGATGCAGGAATCTGGCAGGCACGAGCCTCACAGGGCCCAGAGCTCTGGCTTCTCTCAGATCCAGCTCCAGGCAATGCTTCAGTTCAGCACTCCCCCTGCGGGGCCGCGGGGGCCTTGGGCTCGGGACTTTGGTGGCCTCCTGTCTGCAGAAAAGCCCCACTCCCCACTCAGAGACAAGTCCCCACCCCAGAGCAGGAAGAGAGAGGACGATTGAGCAAAGGAGGCCTGAGGGGAAACAGAGACACCCCTCTACAGGAGCCCCTGAGTCAGGTGTGGGAGGAGGGAGAGGCAGGGCCCAGCAGAAGCCACCGTTTGCACCACACTCCTCTACCTCAGGCGGAGACCAGCTGCAGGGTGGCAGCCAGCGCTTGGAGGAGGTGAGGGAGCATGCCGGCGCGGCACCCAGCAGCCTTCATTCTTGGCTCCCACACAGCTTGATGCTCCTTTCAGGATATAACTGATGCCAACCACCCAGGGCCGTGGCCAGGAGTCCACTGTGTACTCAGACCGTGCTTGGCCCATTTGCAGCAGTGCCACAGGGCCACGGGCGCAGAGCTCTGGCTGGGAGTCACTGCCAATTCACAGTTTGCCCTCAGGTGCGTGGAGGCAAAGGCCTATGAAAGACGAGCTTGGCACTCCTGGGGAGAGGGCACGAGGCAGGTGATCTGCCCACAGTGGCTTATTTGTGGCTTCATCACTGTGATGACGCTATGTTTGGCATTTCCTCATTATTGTTATCCAGACCCCACGTATCAAGAAAAGTACAGGAAATCTGCTGTTGGGACAGCGGCAGCACTATGTGGGGTGCTACCTTCTGATCTGGGACTTAAACAGCATTGCTATTTCCTCCTTGCTCCAAGTCATCCATTTTGACAATTTTGTATCAGCGTGGACCCTTCACCGAGACTGAAATATCTCTGTTATTCAGTTAGGGATCTTTCTATTAATGCGTTTATTTAGTATTTCATTCCAGACATTCAGTGAGTGCCTGCTGTGTGTCATCCATTGTGACAGTGTTGGGAACACGGTGATGAATAAAACAAGGCCCCTGTCCTGGGTGAGCTGAGAGGCCACACCCCACCTGTCAGCTGACATCTTAGGGAGGACACTATCTGCATCCAACCCTGACTACTGAACACTTTCAGTTTCTTGGAAGAAAGATTTTAAAATCTTCAGAAAATGAGAACTCCTCCAAATAGGATTTTAATTTGTTTCATATATTTTAAAATTTTACATTTTAATATGTAACAGTCATACGGTTCAAATACAAAAATGACATCAATGGCTCAGTGAGAAGTTTTCCTCCTAATTTTTCCCTAACAGTTCCCAATTTCTGATATAAAAAATGTTATGTCCTTGCAGGATTTACTTATGTAAATACACATTCTTAGTTTTCCTCTTCATTATTCCAAAGGTTGTTTACTGCAAACATGCTTTTTCTTGCTCATACATCCTGGAGATTGTCCCATATCCACACAGAGAAGGTTCCCCATTTTTTCTTACCGCCGCAAAGTGTTCCTTGTTCTAAACCAGTCTTCTATTGATAGTACTGGGTGGCTGGTCCCCAATCTTTTGCTCTCAGACTGTGCCATGTATGTCCTTTCAGACGTGGGCAGGTACATCTGTAGGATGTGTTCAAGGGTTTGTAATTGAGAGAGATTGCAAATTGTCCTCCATAGAGGTTGCACTGCTTTCATCCCCACCAGCAACGTATGAAAAGACCTGTTTCCTGTTTTCCCTAACAGGCTGCTATTTATTTATGTATTTATTTACTTATTTATTAGAGCCAAGGTCTCACGCTGTCACCCACGCTGGAGTGCAATGGCGTAATCATAGCTTACTGCAGCCTCAAACTCCTGGGCTCAAGCAACCCTGCTGCCTCAGCCTCCTGATTAGCTGAGACTACAGATACGTGCTACCACACCCTGTGCTACCACACCCTACTAATTTTTCACTTTTTGTAAAGACAGTGTCTCACTATGTTGCCCGGGGTAGGGGGGTCTCTGACTCCTGGCCTAAAGCAATCCTCCCGCCTCCACCTCCCAAAGTATTGGGATAAGCTAATATTTTTAAATAGAAAGGAAGGAGGCAATATGAGGCCTCTAAAGAAGAAAGGTAGGAAGAAGGTGAAGCCCAGACGGAAGCCTGGAGCACACAGAGCTGCAGCCACTGACTGCAGCTTTGCTTATGAGGCTGCACAGATGGCTGGGGACTGAGTGCCTTCGGGCCATGATGTTTTATTTGTGTTTGAGCAGTAAGCCTTACAGCTGATAAATGGGTTTTTTTCTCCTGGGGGAGCACGGGATTCTAGGAAGACAGTCTATGAGGAGAGCCTGAGGGAAGAGAGTGTAGTTGGTACCTGGGGGTGCGAGGCTGTGTCTTGGTCCCTTCAGGCTGCCATAGCAGAATACCATAGACTGTGTGGCTTAGAAACAACAGAAATTTATTTCTCAATGTTCTGGAGGGTGGGAAGTCCAAGATTGAGGTGCCATCAGATTCGGTGTCTGGTGAGAGCCTGTTTCCTGGCTCATAGACCGCACCTCTCACTGTCCTCACCTGGTGGAAGGGTGTCACTGGGGACTGAGTGTCTTCATTTTTATCAGTGCTTCTTTTGTAAGGGCACTAACGCCCTTGTGCGGGCCCCACCCCCGTGACCTAAGCACCTCCCAAACAGCATCACCTCATGGGTGAAGATTTCAACATGTGAACTGTGGGGGGCACAAGCATTCAGAACATAGCAGGTGGCATATAAAAGTGCAGACCACAATGTCCAGCAAATACATACGCATTTCCAGTAGTCAGGGGAAGAGACACAGGGAGAGGTGGAGGAGGGTGGAGAAGAGGAAAGTCTTCTCTGAGGAGGTAACGTTTGAGCAGAATCCAATTCATAGATCTGGGAAGAAAAGTTCCAGCAAAGGGACAAGCAAGGGTCAAGGTCCTGAGGGGAAGGAGAGGAGAGGGGCCTGCTCAAGACAGTGAGTGACATGGGAGGAATTGGGACAGGGACAGCAAAGCTGGGAGCCCGGGGGGTGCTGGACCATGGAGAGCCTGGAAGGCCATGGCAGGGAGTTTGAGGTTTATCTTAAGAATAATGAGAAAAAGAAACTGGTCAGAAAAACCACATATTGCATTTTTCCATTTCTACAAAATATCCAAAATAAACAAACCCAGAGAGACAGAAAGCAGATTCTTGGTTGGCTGGGGCTGGGGAGATTGGGAGGAAATGAGGAGTGACTAATAATGGGTGCTGGGTTTCGTTTGAAGGATGATTAAAATGTTCTAAAATTGATTGTGGTGATGCTTGCACAACCCTGCAAATAGACTAAAAAAAAAAAAACCATTGAATTGTATGCTTTCAGTGGGTGAATTATATGATATGGGAATTACATCTCAATAAAGCTGCTTTATTTATTGATTCATTTATTTATTTTGAGACAGGATCTTGCTCTGTCACCTAGGCTGGAGTGCAGTGACATGACACAGTCACAGCTCACTGCAGCCTTGACCTCCCAGGCTCAAGTGATCCTCCTACCTCAACCTCCTAAGTAACTGGAACTATAGGTGCAAGCACTACTGTACCCAGCTAATTTTAAAGGTTTTTTTGTTTGTTTGTTTGTTTGTTTGTTTTTGTAGAAGCAGGGGTCTTGCTATGTTGCCCAGGCTAGCCCCAAACTCCTAGGCTTGAGTGATGCTCCTGCCTTGGCTTCTCAAAGTGCTAGGATTATAGGCATGAGCCACTATGCCCAGCCTTGTTATTTTTTTAAAAAGGATTTTAAAAATTAAAAATATAAAAAGGATAATAGGAAGCTGTTAGAGGGTGATTTAATCAGCAGTAACATCCTCCCTCAGGCTGTTGTGGGAGAACAAACTGTAGGGAGGGGAGAGTGGGGGCAGGAGATGGTCGGGAAGCTAGTGCTGTGGACCAGGCAAGGAGCAATAGTGACTTGGCCTGGGTCAGTCGCTTTGCAATGAGGATTAATGAGAAGGCCAGACTGGGGTATTTTCTGAAGCTAGAGTTTGATAATTAATTGGATGTGGGGGGTGGGAGAGAGAGAGATGAATCTTGGCCATTTAACTGTAGTAAAAAGACTGGAGGAATAGTTGGACAACGGGAGGGATGGGGCATATGAGCTGTTTTGGACATGACAGGCCTCCGAGGTGTCTGCTAGGCAGAGGGGATGTCAGGGCAGGGTCACCACCATGTAGATGGTCACTGCCAAGAGCCGGACACTCCTCCAAACACATACATTAAATCATTTAGTCTTCTCAGTAACCTCTGAGGCGAGAGCTGTAGCTATTCCTGTCCATACGGGGCGAATCCTATGTGCCACTTCAAATGCCCGCAGCCTGACCTCTTGTTCCAGCCATTGCCCCAGTGACCAGTTTTGCACAGGTCTTGACCAGCGCCGTGTAAATGCGGCCTGACAGGGCCTTTCCACATGCCTCTCGCCTGACACCATGATGGGGGGATACCCGTGGAACCTGCTTGGCATTGACACATGAGCCGGCCAGAAGTGAAGGGGAGCTAACGTTCCGTGGGATGACTCGAGAGGAGCCAATGGATAACTGTGCTCCTTCTTCCAGTGGGTTCTGAAGTACATTTCACAAAGCTTCACTGAAAGACTGAGTGGTGTTCACGTAGAGAGATGTTAACACACTCCCACATTGACTCCCCGCTTTCTCTGTTTCTTTCCTCCTCCGCCTCACCCTGCTCCCTGGGATCATGTTCCCAAATAAACTACTCATGCTTAAGCCTTTGTCTCAGGCCCCATGTAAGACCCGATCCTACGTGAAGAATTTAACAGCAACAACATCACACCAGGGGCAGAGCAGGGGTTCACACCCCAGCAAGCTTCTCCACTCGCTTCCATGTTGCCTCTCAAAGATCCCAACCTCTAGAGGACATTTAAAGGCACAGGCCTAGATGGAATCTAACCATCTAACCAGCAGAGACTGTAAACAAGAAAAAAGTCCCCACACCACGCTCACATTTAGAGATCAAGAAGAGGAGGTGCCAGCGAAGGAGCCAGAGAAAGAGCTGCCATCGGGGTAGGAGGAAGCCAGACCAGTGTGGAGTCCTGGACTCCATGAAAAGATAGTGTTGCAAGGAGGAGCGAGTGCCCTACTGTGCAAACGCTACTGAGAAATTGAGGAGGTGAGACTAGGAGACAGACCTTTTGGATGCGCCAATAGGAGGTCACTGGTGACTTGGACAAGGGCAATTTCAGTGGAGTGACAGAAACAAAAGCTTGGCTGGTGCAGGCTAAGAGGGAGTGGAGGTGAGGATTCGGAGAGGTAGCCAGCAGGGACAACCAGTTCAAGGAGGAGTGCGTAAAAGGGAGGAGGAAGTGGAGCAGAAGCTGAAGAGGGTTTAGGGTCAAGGAAGAGTTTGTTTTGAAAATGAGAGTGATCATAGTGCGTTTATGTGCTGAAGGGAATGGTCTGGTAGAGAGAAGGAGCTGGATAGTGCAGGAGGGAGAAAGATGATTTCAGGCAAAGTCTTGAGCAAGTGAAGGGATGTGGTGCACAAAATGAAGGGATTGGCCAGGAATGCAAGAGGAGGCCATCCCTCTATCCATCCGTCCATATATCCATCCATCCATCTGTCTGTCCATCCATCCGTCTGTTTGTCCGTCCATCTGTCCACTCATCCACCCATCCATCCATCCATCCATCCATCTGTCCGTCCATCCATCCATCTATCCACCCATCCATCCATCCACCCATCCATCCATCTATCCATCCATGCATGCATCCATTGTGAGAAAGAAAGGCACCAGTGGGCGCAGATGCAGGCACCTTGGGAGATCTGACAGTGAGAGGCAGGTACATTCCAGCTGATGGCATTTAGTTTCTCAGCAAAATAAGAAGCAAGATCTTTAACAGCGAGAAGCTAAGGGAAGGTGTTGAGGGTTAGAGAAGATGTGAAACACTCATCTGGAGAGTGGCGCAGTGAATTTAATAGAGAAATATAGTAGGATGACTGGGCAAGCTGAGTGCTCACTTGAAGTTTGTGGTCAGAAGCGTCCAGTGCGGCTACTCAGGATGACTGTGAGTTTCCTCAGCAATGCTTGGCTACTCAGTGCAGGTGCGGGGTGTTGGGTTTAAGCAGGGTGGAGGCTGTGTCAGGAGATTCCAATTGAAGGCAAAGGAGCAAGAGAGGAGGGGGCTTCCGCAAATGGGTGATTCTTGTCAGGACCTACAGAATCCAGCTGGAGAAGGGGGTTGAAGGCAGTGAAAGAGGACGAGTTCAAAGGCGGAGAGTTTCCACAGGGGACACATCATTGAATGGAGGTAATAGAGTAGATGAGCTGAGAGCCCAGGAAGGGTGGTCAGGGAGCAGGGGGTTCAGAAGTGCTAAGGCAAAACCCTTGCCATGGGAGTGGAAGGCAGAGGCAGCAGAACGAGAGGTGGAGAGTGAGGAGGCCAAAGACCAAGAGTGGGAGGTGCTGGGTGGACATCTACATGGACGATCTTCCTTGTCCACCATCTCTTAAACAGCTCCCCCATCCTGCCACTACCCCTTCATCTGCCTTTTCCTTTCATGGCCCCTCTGCCTAACATTATTTTACATAGGACTGGTTCATTGGTTAATTATCCTTGCTGCCATCAGAATGTAAGCATCTGAGGGCAGGGACATTTTCTCTCTGGTCTACACCTATAAACTCTATTCTAAGAACAGTACCTGGCACATATTACGTGCTCAGAAACATGTGCTGGACAAAAGAATGAATGTTAAGGTCTAGGAAAAGCATGGAGGAGTGGTGGTGGAGAGGAAGACCATGGACCAGGTACTAAAATCTGTGAATGAGCAGGAGTGGCCTAGAGTATGGTAAATACTAGAAGGGATGGCGGCTGGTCTGGTCTGATGGCATAGCTGCAAAGGAGTCCCTCATGCAGACTCAGGGTGAGGAGGAAGGGGGAGAAACCTACAGGTGGCCATGAAAGCAAGGAGAACAACTCGCCGCCTCCAGGCATACTGGTGTGAGGGATGTGGAAGAAGAAAAAAGATCCAAGACAGGAGGTGGCTGCAAGGAAGCTGTGTCTGGGGGTCAGGCAGGTTTCCAGTAGAACAGGACGGTTAAAGGAATGTTCAAAGGGAAAGTCAAGAGTATGGGGAGATTTTGCTGATGACAAACCACAAGTTCCCTAGAGCAGAGTGAAAGAATCTGGGGGATTGGGTCAAATTAGGGGAACAGAGCTATATGGGGGTGAAAGTCTTGGGGATGAAGGATGAACAAGAGTGTCAGGCTTCTGGAGGTGTCTAGGGACACAAGGCCACAGGGCATCATGGGCTCTCCTGAAGGTCTCTCTCGGGTAGGTGGGTACTCCTGCTCATGCCGGCTCCTCCTCCAGCCAGGGCCCATGGGCCGTGGACCACAGTGAGGCAGTGATGTTGGCGTTGGAGGGGACTTGCCAGACACTGAGTGTTCGGGGTGGGAGGAGAGGGCAGCTTTGGGCACTGGAAGGAAAGTCAAGCACGCACTCCAGAGACTGGATTGTCATCCCAATCTTTCCTACAAACCATGATGTAACATTGGGCAAAATGAGCATGATTTTCCTTATCTACAAAATGGAGAGGAGAGGAGGTCTCTTTTAGCTCTGCAAACCCGAGCCTCTGTCTCCTCCTTTCCTTGACTTCTTCTAGCTCCTGTGTCCTCAGCCCTCCCAACTTGTAGCTAAGCCCTGGCTTTGTATTAACCACCCTCCTTCTGTCAGCATCACTGAGAGGCATAGCCAAGGCCTGCCCTCTTCCTCCTCAATGGCTCCAAAATGCTGCTTGCACTGTCCCATGCCACTCTGATCCTAAGCAGCCAAGTGGGCAGGCTGACACTCCTTTGGGCATGGAAGTGAACATCAGCCATGAGTAGGGAGAGGAAACTGCCCACAGAGAGGGCAGACTCCATCAGGGGCAAGTGACAAAGCCACAGACTGACATGAAGAGGCTTCCCAGGCCCTCTGGAAGGGAGCGAAGCCAGCAGCCTGGCTCCTGGGATGGGCTGTCCGCTATTCAGCAGCTCCATGGGCCTGGAAGTGAGCCCAGGGAGCCAGCCAGAAGGAGGCTGTGGCCAGAGGCTTGATTTGCAGCCTGGGACTAGGATGCAGGGAGCTGGGTTCTCATCCAGGCTTCACCCATAGCAAATGTGTGACTCTCCCTGGCCCTCTGGGCAGGGACTATAACTACCTTGCTTACCCCAGTTGCTGGAGGCCAATATTCACTGAGCATTCATCATGAGTCAGGCATTCAGTAATCCTCACAATGGCCCTAGAAATTAGCCTCTACTATTTTCACGCTTTAGGGAGGAGGTGACACATAGAACATCTAAGTAACTTGCCTAACACTCCATAGCTTATAAGTGGCAGGGCCAGGATCTTAGCCCTAAATCATACATTGGAAATGTATTATCATTGAGGTCCCTCAGCAATCTTGTGATGCAGGTATTACCATCCATTTTACAAACACGGCAATGGCTCAGAAGTCTTCAGTTATTTGCCTAGGGTCACTTGGCTGACTGTAGCAGAATCAGGATTTGAACCCAGGCCCGACTTCAAAGCCAGTCCTCTTCTCATTGGGTTGCACCCCCAGCATCAGCACAGGGACAGTTCCTCAGGCTGACTGGCCAAGGCCCCATCTGTGAAAACAGGATAGGAAACGGCAGCCTAACTCTAGGCAGGGCGCAGGCTCAGCGAGGGGGTCTACAGGGCTGAAGAGGCAGCTGGCCAGAGATCCACAGGAAGCATTTTGTTGACACATCTTCATCACTCTGGAATTTGAGCAACAACATTTACCCCTTCTGAAACTCACCCAGAGGAAGTGGATTTTCTGACGCAGATGAAGAGTGAGAACTGTCTCCATTTAAGTCTTCTTTGAGAACAATACCAGCTGAGCGGCTCTTTACATTCCGGCTTCTTTTGAGAATCTCTGAAGATGATTAAGTCATTGTCAGCTGGTAAGAGTTGGTCTCACTACTTCTCATGTTGGATCATTGAGGCAAGAATCCTTTTTGGGTATCTTTTAGTGAGGAAAAAAGTGGGGACAAAGATATGTAAGGCACTGCTTGCCAGAAGTCGTGGGGTGGGAAGGGGAAGTGTGCAGAGTTCTAGAGCCTTTCTTCACCTGGTGGATGTGCACTGGCGATGCGTGTACTTGGCTGTGAAGGCCCAAATTTAGGACAGGGAGTTAGAACCACCCACAGTGAAAGTCTAAGGGCCTTTTCATCTTGCAGCCTCACCAGACTCCCACCAATAACACAAATACTGTAGTACAAATACTATGCTCAGTAAATGTCAGTCTGCCTCACAAACGGTTCAGGGAAGGCTTTGAGGAGGAAAAAGGTGGAATTTCACCTGGGCCTTGAGGGGAATTTGGGAGGTGCAGAGATGGGAAAAGGAACGAGACTGGGAGAACAGCATGAGCAGCGCACGTGGTGCACTGTGGGAGTGTGTCGTGGGAGATGAGATCATACAGCTTCAGAGTCTGGAGTCCTTTACTCCAGGGACCTGGTGACCACGTGGTGATCTGCATCTCCTGTTCTCTACACCTTGACTTCTCTTAGGCCCGGAACCATATCCTGCTCCACAAGCTTCATCCTTGGCAAGGAGTTGCACCTGCCCAGAGAGAAAACCTTTTGAAACTGGCACAAAGGCACTGGAGAGACTGGCAAGGCCCCCACTTGACGATCTGGCTCATCCATCTGCACACTGACCATGCTAAGAGCTGTCTGCAGTGTTGGAAAACTTCTCTAGCTGTGCTGTCCTCTATAGTGGCACTAGCTGCCTGTGGCTTCTGAGCACTTAAACTGTGGCTGCAGAGACTATGTTAAATTGTATTTAATCATAATTCATTTAATTTTAGTTTCTGTACTGGGCAGGGCAGGTGCACATTTCCTACCTGGCCACGGACAGTAAGCTCCATAAGAGGCTGATTGTGCCTGGTTTGCTTCTAGGCTTATCCTCAGCACCTGCACCAGTCTAGAATATGATTGGCACTCTATTAATTAAAAGTTCCCAGGTAAATGAATTAGTGGATTCTCTGTTTCCTCCACTATGCCACAACCTCCTTAAGGGCAGAGATGGTGTCTTCAAAAAAAAAAAAAAAACAAAAAAAAAAACATTCTGGACAAAAACACATAAGATCTACCACCTTCACCACTGTTAAGAGTCCAGGTCAGTAGTATTAACTACACTCACATTGTGATACAACAAAAGATTGTGTCTTTTTACATTCTTAGGGCCCAGCACAGTGTCTGGCACATAATCTTAGTAAACACTGGAAGATCACATGCTTTTGCCAAGGCCAGAACAGAGGTCAGTGACATCCATTACCACCCTTTCACACATCCACTGGGGCTTTAAAAATGACCTTGAATGAAAGCTCTTGAGTCTACAGAAATGGGCTACAAAAAAGGTTTACAAGATAATCTATTAAGAGTAGGGAATATAGGCTGGGCATGGTGGCTCACACCTGTAATCCCAGCACTTTGGGAGGCTGAGGTGCATGGATCACTTGAGGTCAGGAGTTCGAGACCAGACTGGCCAATGTGGTGAAACCCTGTCTCTACCAAAAGTTATTCAGGCATGGTGATGCATGCCTGTAGTCCCAGCTACTTGGGAGGCTGAGGCATGAGCATCACTTGAACCCAGGAGGCAGAAGTTGCAGGGAGCCGAGATGGCGCCACTGCACCCAGCCTGGGCAACAGAGCAAGACTCCGTCTCAAAAAAAGAAAAAAGAAAAAAAATCTAAAGTAAATCTCAATACACATGACATATGGATTGACAGTCACACATAAATATGATTGACAAGGACACAAATATTTGGAGGTGCTGCCTGTCCATCTGTTGCTGATTATGTGGAGATCACTTGCCTAGAACCCTGAGATAGAATGATGTTTCTAACTCTGCCGAACCGGGTCTCTCCCAGCCTCCAGTCACTTTCTTCCTTCAGTTCAGGGAACCCTCAATACCCAGTAAGAATGAAGAAGTTGCAGGTCTGAGCTTGAGGAGGCCTGGGCTAAAGGGAGGTTAGCACTGCCAGGGCATTCTGAGGACTGTGAAGAACTGGAATATTGGCCACAGGCATCTACGTATTTGAATCATATCCATTTTTTAGCTCACTCCTAGCACAGGAGTCAAAACTTATGTTCTGGCCCCCAGGTACATTTCCAGTCTCTTACTCATAAGATTGTGACATACCACCAGGGGTGCCCAAAGGGGTTTGTGAATCAAGATAGTTTGAGGAGAATCCATTTTCTGATCCTCAGTTTTTCTATGCTCTTTTTCCTAAAAGCAATCTTCCTAAAAAGGCATCTAAGACAAGGCATCCCCTTCCCCATTTGCTGGGGAAGACAGACTTACAAGAGAAAGCTGCCCCTCTCACCCGTGGGACCCCCCACTCTGGGGCACTGCCCTAGGGGTAGAAATCTCCAAGTCATCAAACAAAGTGACTCCTGGGGGTGAAGTGACAGAGGAGCAAAGTCTTTCTGCAAGTCAAGTGGCTTCCAGCTCTGCTTTCAGCAAAATTGAAAGAGGCACTAATCAAATTGTCAGCGGATCATAAAAAACATTTTGATAATAATGTTATTAGGCATATAACTTGGAAGAAGTTCAAAGAATTGAATGACATTCTCATAACAAACTCATTGGCTTCCATTTATTTATTTACGTGGACAGTGTTTCTCCATGTTTAAACCTACAAAAAACTAAACATGGGAATAAAATTCATGTTGAACCTTGTGTGGGTCTAGCAATAAGTCATCCACATATACATACACTAATTGAGAAGGAAACCTGTCTCAGCCCCCAACAATTTTATTAAGAGATGCGTTTCCAGCTGGGCGCGGTGGCTCACGCCTATAATCCCAGCACTTTGGGAGGCCAAGGCAAGCAGATCAACTAAGGTTAAGAGTTCGAGACCAGCCTGACCAACATGGAGAAGCCCTGTCTCTACTAAAAATACAAAATTAGCCGGACGTGGTGGCACACGCCTATAATCCCAGCTACTGGGGAGGCTGAGGCAGGAGAATCGCTTGAACCTGGGAGGCGGAGGTTGCGGAGAGCGGAGATGGTGTATTGCACTCCAGCCTGGGTAACAACTCCATCTCAAAAAAAAAAAAAAGAGATGCATTTCCAATAAAAATTTACCTTTTATGTTTAATAGTTGTTTATCAAATTTCATAATTATTTACATTGCTCTGATCAATTGGGTATAAACTATTCTAACACTAAAATCATAACAAAAATTAATGCTCAGCTTTGGGAACAGAGGAATTTTTTTTTTTTGTTTTGAGACGGAGTCTCGCTCTGTCACCCGGGCTGGAGTGCAGTGGCGCAATTTCGGCTCACTGAAATCTCTGCCTCCTGGGTTCAAGCGATTCTCCTGCCTCAGCTTCCTGAGTAGCTGGGACTACAGGTGTGTGCCACTACGCCTAGCTAATTTTTGAATTTTTAGTGGAGACCAGGTTTCACCATGTTGGCCAGGATGGTCTTGATCTCTTGACCCTGTGATCTGCCCACCTCGGCCTCCCAAAGTGCTGGGATTACAGGCGTGAGCCACCATGCCTAGCCAATAAAAGATTTTCAAGCATAAAAAATAAATACAGGCTGGGTGCTGTGGCTCACACCTGTAATCTCAACACTTCAGGAGGCCGAGGTGGGCGGATCATTTGAGCCTAGGAATTGGAGACCAGACCAGCCTGGGCAATATGGTGAAACTGTGTTTCTACAAACAATACAAAAATTAGCCCAGCATAGTGGTACAGGCCTATAGTTCCAGCTGCTCAGAAGGCTGAGGTGGGGGAATCACCTGAGCCCAGAAGGTCGAGGCTGCAGTGAATCATGATGACACCACTGCAGTGAATCAGGATGACACCACTGCACTCCAGCATGAGCGACACAGCAAAACCCTATCAAAAATAAAAATAAAAAACCTTACATTAGCATAAAATCTGTAACAGGAGTAGAATGGAAATACAAGTTCTTGGAGAGAACAGAATAATGTAAACTTCTAAGCTGTTTAATTAGAGTTTGTTCTCCTATTTTTTAAAATGGATAATGTTGGACACAGAATTGCTCTGACATTCAGATTCCACTGGACATTTACAAGAAAGATACAATTTTTGTTTGAAAATGTCAATATTCATTTTTCTTTGAATTTTCTTGACTATAAAATATAATAAAGGCATATAGAAAGTGAAAAAATATTCATAAAGTGCTTAAAAGGATATCCTTTGGAACTATACAAATTTGTGATGGAAAATTTCAAATGCCAACTTACATACAAGAGGGGAGGTCATGTAAAAATCATTTAAGGGGCTTTGAAGGCAGCTGTCTGGGGAGTTAAGGTCTTGTTTCTCCTGTGCCCTCTCTCACCCCTGAGGTATCGGGTGGGCCTCTGGAGGTGCATCTGCCTATACAGGGAATCTTTGATGTAGCAAAACACACACACACACACACACACACACACACACACACACAGAACACAAAAAACCCTCACAGCTTGGGCTGCCCTTGGGCTCTGGAAACCACCATCCTGCCTGCCCCACTCCTGCTCTCAGCCCCCTCCTCAGGCCTAAGCCTCCCTAGCCGTCCCCACCCCCACTCCACTGCCCAAGCAGTCCACCCCGCTGTCACCTCCCAGCCCTGGCCCGGCCAGCCCTGGAGTAAATAAACCACTGGGCAGGGACCCAGACAATGGGCCTTGGCAAGGAGTTAATGGGCTGGGCCTCTTTCGTTAGCCGAGTGTGACCGGAGCTGGCAGGGGGCCTGGCCTGGCGCCAGCATCGATTACGACCAGACGGAGCCAGGGCAGACTTGGCACGAACGGGCCCCACAGCTGGCAGATTCAGTCACCCTGGCCACAAGGGCACGAGGCCTGCCCTGGGCGCCGGCTGCCACCGCGGCTGCGCTCCCTGCCACCGCCTTTGCTGCCAGTGTGGCAGGGCCTCTTGTCAGGCACTCAGCCCCCGGGCCCTGACTTCTGGTCCTCCCCAGGGGACTGTCCCTGGTCAGGCCTCTTCCTGTCCCAGGCTGCCTCTGAGGCTGCGCTGTGGCCCCACAGACTGGGTGCGGAGCAGGGGTGGGGTAGTGGAGAGGCTGGGGGTTGGGCTGGGGGATGTGTCTGTGACCGCCGCCCCCTCCGGCCCCTCCAGGACAGAGGGAGGCTACTGAGTCGGCTGGTGCTGGTCAGCAGGAAGAGCAGGTGAAGCAAGCCTCATTTCTGGTGTCCAGATGGAGGACAGGGCCTTTCTTTCCCTGTGCCTCGGAAAGCTTCGTGGGCCTGGGCTCTGCTCTGGCTCAGCAGCTCCACCCTGCAGGGGGGTTGGCAGGTGGCAGGGACCACCTGAGGGCTCGCTGCGTCCCTGCTGAGAAGCTGTTCTAGTCAGGCTCTGCAAGGGGGGGCTGGCCTGGGGGAAAGGACATTTCTTGCTTTGTGGGTTCACTGCTCCTCCCAGGCTCTCTGGGTCCCTGTCCCCTGGGCGACGGGCTGTGGCATAACGTCCTCAGGGCAGGCAACGGCTCCATCTGGAGCTGAGGAGCTCCACGGACCCACAGTCTGGCTGAGCAAAGGTTTCTTTGGCTTGACCGCTGGCAGACAGATCATTCCACTGGGCAGAGTCTCCACATTTTAGGGGATGGTCAGTATCTCTCTCCCCCGAGAGGTCCAGAAAACCCCACAGAGGAGAGAAAACACCAGGCCACATACCCAGAGTGACAGCCCCTGCTCTCTGAGGTCACAGGTGGAGAGCAGGGGAGGTCAGGCCCTGAAGGCTGTGGCTGCTGGAGCCAGCTCCACCAGGCCTGATAATCCCTGCAGATGAAGCCGGCGCCCATCCCAGTAGGCAGGGGTGATCCCCACCCAACCCGGCTTCCGCGGGCAGGAAGTTGACACAAGGGTGAGGAGGCACTGGAAATGCGGGAGAGCAGAGGAACGGCAGCTGGGGCTCTCACCTTGGCATTAGCTTCTGCGCCTGCCCTCAGTTTCCCTTGTCCCCCTCCGGAAGCTCTCGGATCTTTACCTTTTTGTGAGCTCTGTTCTATACGTGTATAATACCAACTAACTGACTAGTGGGGTGGGGTGGGGCTTGGGGGGCCGGGTAAATGTGTGGTCCACCAAAGGACACTAACCCAACAACCCTGTGGCGTTGTGGTCTCCAAACTGAAAGAGGACACAGTGTCAGGTGACAAACACAACTGGCCTGGAGCCAGGCGTGGTGGCTCACTCCTGTAATCCTAACATCTTAGGAGGCCAAGGCTGGAGGATCACTTGAGCCCCGGAGTTCAAGACCAGCCTGGACAATATAAGGAGACCCCGTATTTACAAGCATTTCAAAAAGTAGCTGGGCTAATGGCAGTGCACGCCTGTAGACCAGGCTACTCGAGAGGCTGAGGTGGGATGGTCGCTTGAGTCTGGGAGGTAGAGGTTTCAATGAGCCGAGACTGAGCTGCTGCACTCCAGCCTGGGCAACAGAGCAAGACCCTGTCTCAAAAATGAAAACAATTAAAATTAAAAACTGGCCTAGACTAGGGATGTGAAATGTCCAGACATTTTGAACAGATAAGAGGGATGGTGGGAGGGATGAATTTTTCAAAAAGAAATACTGACATTTGGTGGCGAAATATAAATACATACAAATCTTTTCCTCTACAATACTTATTTTTTTATTGTCCTTGAAGGACCTACACAAATCACTTAGGTCGTTTAGGCACATAAAATGTGCTATGCATAACTTGGCTCATAAAATTGTCACCTTTGTTATATGGTTCCAGAGATATGAGGGTCTGTTTAAAAGTTAGAAACACGCTGTTAATGGAGACTCTTTATTCTTCCCCAATATTTTTTAAAATCCAAAGACTCCTCAAGGAGTCTGAGTTTTGCCTGTCTGTTTTGTTTCCCCTGGCCTTCATCTGGACTCATCCTTCTGGTGGCCTTTCATGAAGTAGGCTGGAGACCCTTCATACCGGATAACCTCACACCTTGACCTGGGCAGTCAGCAGCACAGGGTCTGGTGCTTAGAAGGGCCTTGCATTTGGTTTAAAACTCTGTTGCCACCATAAATACATAGATGTCTTTTTTGAGACAGGGTCTTGCTCTATCACCCAGGCTGGAGTGCTGTGGCATGTTCTTGGCTCACTGCAGCCTCTACCTCCTGGGTTCAGGCTATCCTCCCACCTCAGCCTCCCTAGTAGCTGGAACTCACAGGCATGTACCACCACGCCCGCTAATTTTTTATTTATTTTATTAATTTTTTTGAGACAGGGTCTTGCTCTGTCACCCAGGCTGGAGTGCAGTGGTGCCATCTTGGCTCACTGCAACCTCTGCTTCCTGGGATCAAGTGATCCTCCCACTTCGGCCTCCTGAGTAGCTGGGACTACAGGCACGTGCTACTGTGCCTGACCTAATTTTTTATTTTTTGTAAAGACAGGCTCTCACTATGTTGCCCAGGCTGGTCTTGAACTCCTGGGCTCAAGTGTTCCTCCTACCTCGGCCTCCCAAAATGCTGGGATTACAGGCACGTGCCACCACACCCAGCAAATGCTTCATAAGTTTTTAACAAGGGGCCCGTACTTTCACTTTGCACTGAGCCCCACAGGATAAGTAGCCAGGTCTGCTCATACCCCTGTCTGAAGCCAACGCTGACCTTCCCCAGCCCTCGGAGCTGTCCCCAGGCCTCACCAGTGTCACCTCTCCAATAGGAGGAGGCCTTCGCCCTTGTGTAACTCCTGCTTGTTCTTGTCAGGAGTGCCTGCCTGCGTGCCTCGCTTCGAGCCTCCTGTCCCTGGCCAGCTCAACAGCATCTCCTTACATTCCCATTCGGCCCTGGGGACCACTGGGAACACAACCAAACACAGCCTGCTCCTGTGTGGCTGTCAGTCGGTCGGTCGGGCGTCGAGGCCTGCTCCGCACTCCACACTCCAGCTGGCGGACCCCTCCAGGACCCACGCCTCGCGCAGAGCAGGAAGCCTTCAAAGAGGCCGCGCCTTCCTGGCTGCTCCCTTCGCATCCTGATCCAGTCCAATGATGTTTTTGCAATTTTCCTGTCAGCTTGGTGGGAAAAGTTCAAAGAGACTCTGTCTTCCTTTCTGGCTTCCTTTCCAGACGGCGCAGCTTTCTCTCAGCTGCTCCCCTGCCCCACCTCTCTCGAGGAAATCGGTCTCTTTCCTCTCCCCCTCACCCGAAAGGTCCATTCCTGAGCGTTCTCCTGACATCAAGCCGGGGCGGGGCGGTGGGGTATCTGAGGCACAAGGTAGGTCGGAAGTCGGCCAACCACCTGGCTTGGGGCCTCCCTGCCAGTGCCACCTGTGGAGGCTGACTGTTTGGAGGATCGGGAGGGAGACAGGGAAAAAGAGAGCTCCTGGGGTTGGAAGAGCATTAGCACCTCTCATTAGGGCTCCCACAGTACCCCATTGGAAAGAAGATGGATCATTCATAACCTGTTTCTCGTGGAGATACTTCCTAGTGGCCAGGGACAAACGGGAACGTGTCCCCTCTGTGGCCTTTCTGTTGAAGAAGCGTAGCTGTCAGTGCTATTCCCTGGGAAGAGCCTGGCATCCCAGGGGTCTCGGAAGGGGCATCAGAGTTCAGATTGTATGACAGTCACTCCCAGCCAATACCATCACTCTCCCAAATCAGGAGTTTCCAGTTCTCCCAAGGCATCAACTGTACCCTGAAACCCTAGTGAAGGGCTCGGGGAGTGCTCATGCCCCATTATCATCACTTCTCCGTCCGCCCCTCCACCCCTCTTTCCTCCTCTATTAAAAGGGATCCACAGGATTTGAGAGTAGAGGAGGCTTGCTGCTGCCTCCACCCACTGGAGGAGAGCCTGCCAGGCCCAGGGACAAGCCCAAGGCTCCACGCCTTCCCTTTTTCTTTGCAGCAACGGGGTCTCATTATGTTGCCTAGACTGGTCTCAAGTTCCTGGATTCGAACCATCCTCCCACCTTGGCCTCTCAGTGCTTTGGGATTAGAGGTGTGAGCCACCACGCCTGGTCCCGGGCCTTCCCTTTCGAGGTCAGCACTGAAGGCAGCCAGAAACCAACCATGCACCACCCCAGACCCGAGGAACAAGTCTAAATAGGTAGGACCGTAAGCAAGCCAGAAGCCCAGGTGAACAGCGGGCCCAGAGCCACCAGGAACTCACTCTCAAACTCCAGATCCCAAAAGAGTAGAGGGACTGGTTTCCAGAAAGGCCGCAAAGTAGACCTTGTGGAGAAGGCTCCAGCGGCTCTGGAGAAAGGGGGAAGCAACGTGGGGTAGCAGAAGGGCAGAGGACAATGAGTCAGCAAAAATGACTTCCTGCCTCCCAAAGGGGAGGGGGGTGAAGATGGGAACTTCCAGTAAGAAAGACTGGTAAGGCCGGGCGCGGTGGCTCAAGCCTGTAATCCCAGCACTTTGGGAGGCCGAGACGGGTGGATCACGAGGTCAGGAGATCGAGACCATCCTGGCTAACACGGTGAAACCCCGTCTCTACTAAAAAATACAAAAAACTAGCCGGGCGAGATGGCAGGCGCCTGTAGTCCCAGCTACTCGGGAGGCTGAGGCAGGAGAATGGCGTAAACCCCAGAGGCGGAGCTTGCAGTGAGCTGAGATCCGGCCACTGCACTCCAGCCCGGGCGACACAGCGAGACTCCGTCTCAAAAAAAAAAAAAAAAAAAAAAAGAAAGACTGGTAAGATGTTGGGTAAAAGCTGAAGGGGAAAGAGGTACAGGGGGCAGGAAAATAACACCATTGGAATGAAAATGGTTCCCCTGGAGTCTAGTGATAAGAGAAGGAGGGAATTGAGTGAGTTGGGGGATCTTAGTCATCTCGGCCAATCGCGTGGCACAACAGCGCTGGGATTTTCTTGGCAGAATGAATACACAGGGGCTTAGAGACGTGCTGCGACTGAGGGGAGTGCCAAGTGAGAAATGGAAAAGACCAGGAGAGTGGCGTATGGCCTCACGCTCACTTGACTTCACTCATGCAGATGGGCTGCGGGAGCAAGATGGAAGTCCTGACTGACGATCCACACTCTGGGTCTGTGGTCAGTGCATGGAGCCAGCTACCTGTTGGGAAACAAAAACTTAAGGTAGCTCCTTACCTCACATGTGCCAGTTAGGCTAAATAATTACTATTTTTGAAAGGAAGCAATTTAAAAAGAAAAAAAAAACAAACAAGAAGAATGTATAGGTAAAGACTTGAATATATATATGTATATATAGTCGAGACAGGGTCTTGCTATGCTGCCCCGGCCAGAGTGCAGTGGCTATTCACAGGCACTATCATGGTGCACTATAGCCTTGAACTCCTGGGCTCAGGTGATCCTCCTGACTATGCCTCTCAAGTAGCTGGGATCACAAGTGCATTCCACTGCGCCCAGCCTTCTTGAACATTTTTATATGAAAAGTTATACAAGCGGCCGGGCGTGGTGGCTCACGCCTGTAATCCCAGCACTTTGGGAGGCCGAGGTGGGCGGATCACAAGGTCAGGAGATCGAGACCATGGTGAAACCCCGTCTCTACTAAAAATAGAAAAAATTAGCCGGGCGCAGGGGCGGGCGCCTGTAGTCCCAGCTACTCGGGAGGCTGAGGCAGGAGAATGGCGTGAACCCGGGAGGCAGAGCTTGCAGTGAGCCGAGATTGCGCCACTGCACTCCAGCCTGGGCAACAGAGCGAGACTCCGTCTCGAAAAAATAAAAAAATAAAAAAATAAAAAAAAAAAAGAAAAGTTATACAAGCATAAAAGCAACAGAAGTCACAAAGGAATGGCTTGATTGATTTGGCTGCATTGAAAAGAATTTGTGACTCAAATAAGTGAAATTGTAAGACAAACAGCAGTTTATAAAGAATTCTCATAGACAACAAAATGCTAACTCCAAAAGTTAAAAACAGCCAAATACTAAGGAAGGGACAACTCACAGAAGAAACAATGGCAATTAAGTATTTAAATATTTCTTACTAATTCAGAAAATAAGAAAGTGAAAGTTAAACAATGAAATGTCTCATTTTGGGTGGATAGTATAGCTCATGGCTGTAATCCCAGCGACTGGGGAGGCAGAGATGGGAGGACCGCTTGAGCCCAGGAGTTCTAGACCAGCTTGGGCAACATAGGGAGACCCCGTCTCTACAAAACAAAAAATAAAAAATTAGCACTGGGCGCAGTGGCTCATGCCTGTAATCCCAGCACTTTGGGAGGCCAAGGTGGGCGGATCACGAGGTCAGGAGATCAAGACCATCCTGGCCAACACACGGTGAAAGCCCGTCTCTACTAAAAATACAAAAAAAAAAAAAATTAGCCGGACATAGTGGCGGGCGCCTGTAGTCCCAGCAACTGTTCTCGGGA
This sequence comes from Macaca mulatta, assembly GCF_049350105.2. Classification (NCBI taxonomy): domain Eukaryota; kingdom Metazoa; phylum Chordata; class Mammalia; order Primates; family Cercopithecidae; genus Macaca; species Macaca mulatta. The sequence continues at coordinate 17,396,348 of NC_133412.1, forward strand.
GGCTGAGGCAGGAGAATGGCGTGAACCCGGGAGGCGGAGCTTGCAGTGAGCCGAGATCGCACCACTGCCCTCCAGCCTGGGCGACAGAGCAAGACTCCATCTCAAAAAAAAAGAAAAAAAAAAAATTAACGAGCGTGTTGGTACACGCCTGTAGTCCCAGATACTTGGCGGTGGGTGGGGGGAAGGAGGGGCTTTTGAGCCCAGGTGCTCAGGAGGTCAAGGCTGCAGTGAGCCACGATCGTGCCGCTATGCTCCAGCCTGGGCAACAGAGTGCGATCTAGTGTCACAAAAAAAAAAAAAAGAAAGAGAAAAGAGGGAGGGAGGGAGGGAGGGAGGGAGGGAGGAAGGAAGGAAGGAAGGAAGGAAGGAAGGAAGGAAGGAAGGAAGGAAGGAAGGAAGGAAGGAAGGAAGGAAGGAAGGAAGAAAAAAAGGGAGGGAGGGAGGGGAAAGAAGGAAAACGAAAGTCCATTTTCACTCATAAAATGAGCAAAATAAAAATGTTTCAGGCTGGCCGTGGTGGCTCACAGCTATATTCCCAGCACTAGGTGGAAACGTGGTGATTTAGTATCCGGGGTCTGTTGAGTTGAACAAGCTAGACCTCGTACCCTGAGGAGGGAAGATAGCTTGAACCCAAGACGTCGAGGCTGCAGTGAGCTATGATTGCGCCATTGCAGCCTGAGCAACAGAGTGAGACCTGTCTCAAAAAAAAAAAAAAAACAAAAAAAGTTTCAAATGATAATACAGTTGACCCTTGAACAAGGGTTTGAACTGCGTGAGTCCACTTATGTGCATGTTTTTTGTTTTGTTTGTTTGTTTTTTGAGACAGGGTCTCACTCTGTCACCCAGGCTGGAGTTCAGTGGCATGATCACGGCTCACTGCAGCCTCAACCTCCCTGGGCTCAGGTGATTTTCCCACCTCAACCTCCCGAGTAGATGGGACTACAGGTATGTGCCACCATGCCCAGCTAATTTGTATATAGTTTTTGTAGACACAAGGTTTCACCATGTCGCCCGGGCTAGTCTCAAACTCCCGGGCTCAAGCAATCTTCCTGTCTTGGCCTCCCAAAGTGCTGGGATTAATCAGTCATGGTGCTCAGCCCAGATTTTTTTCAATAAAAGTTACACCATGTATGCCTGCCTCCCCTGCCTCCCCTTCTACCTCCTTCATCTCTTCTGCCTCTGCTACTCCTAAGACAGCAAGACCCACCCCTCCTCTTCCTCCTCCTCCCCAGCCTATTCAATGTGAAGATGGTGAGAATGAAGATTTTGATGACGATCCACTTCCACATAATGAATAGTCAATATATGTTTTCTTCCTTATGATTGTCTTAATAACATCTTCTTTTCTCTAGTTTATTGTAAGAACACAGAACATAATGCATATAACACACAGAATATGTGTTAATCAACTATGTTATCAGTAAGGCTTTTGTCAACAGTAAGCTATTAGTAGTTCAGTTTTGGAGGAGTCAAAAGTTATATATGTGAATTTTCAACTACTGGGGGTGGGGGTGGTCAGCGCCCCTAACCCCAACATTGTTCAAGGGTGGACTGTGCTGTATGCAATTTTGGTGACCTTGTGTTAGGTAGGACTCTCATATACTGTAAACAAAAGTATAAAATGATACAAACTTTCTGGAAGACAATTTAGGGACAGGAATCAAAGGCTTTTGAGAAATTCATACCCTCTGTATCCAGAGATGGTTAGCAGTCCACTAATCATGCTTCCTTCCATAGTGTGCAGGTGATGCAGGCAAGTGGCTGCCCAGACAGGGACTATATTCCCCAGTTCTCCCTGCGGGAGGTGTGGCACCATGCGATCAGCCCTTGCTAATGAAAAATGAATGGAGGTGGTGTGTGTCGCTTCCAAGCTGACATGGTAAAGATGTGCCTCCGCCACCCTTTCTTTCTCTGTGTACAGTGGCTTTTGAAGGCACATGCTGAAGACAGCAGAGTGACAAGCTAGATGGAACCTAGATCCTAAATCACCACATTGAAGGCCACCCACCAAATACTCAACATTGAACAGCTCTGTGAGTGAGAAATAAACTTTTATTGTGTGAAGTCTTTGAGATTTGGGGCCTTATCTATTACAGCAATTCGTGTTGCTTACTATGACCCAGAAATTACACTTCTAGGAATGTTTCCTAAAGAAATTATCAGAGAGGCAAAGACTGATAGAATCTAAGAACAATGGACAAAACCCGAAACAGCTATAATCACAATGAATGCTGCAAAGGCCTCTGAAACATGGGAATGGAAAGTGAACAGCAGAGGACAGAAAATAAATTACACAATTGCTCAGCAGTACAAATACAGTATTTGTTATGGGAATTAAGAAGAACAATAGTTGAGAAGAAAATGAAAAACTGATCAGCAAGCCTGGTGTTTAATAAGTGCATACACTGACCCCTTTGCACAAACATTTTGGTGAATGGATCCTGGCATGGAAATACTTTGTTAATTGTGATCAGAGGGTTATCAACTCTTTTTCTCTAAGAAATTCTTTGACATATGATTAAATTGTCAAGGTCTCTTCTTTTTTTTTTTTTTTTTTTTTTGAGACGGAGTCTTACTCTGTCACCCAGGCTGGAGTGCAGTGGTGCAATCTTGGCTCACGACAAGCTCCATCTCCCAGGTTCATGCCATTCTCCTGCCTCAGCCTCCCAAGTAGCTGGGACTATAGGTGCCCACCACCACGCCCAGCTAATTTTTTTGTATATTTAATAGAGAGGGGGTTTCACCATGTTAGCCAGGATGGTCTCGATCTCCAGACCTCATGATCTGCCCGCCTTGGCCTCCCAAAGTGCTGGGATTACAGGCGTGAGTCACCACGCCTGGCCAGTTGCCAAGGTCTCTTCTACCTTTTATATGTAGATTTTTCCAGTCCAAGTCTCATCTTCTTCTCTTCATAGCTGATCATTCTCACCATTCTTCTTGGCCTCAGGCAGTGATGGTAATATGGGTAAGGTAAGTGCTACTACCAGAAATTATGTTAAAAATGTATTATGGGCTGGGCATGGTGACTCACACCTGTAATTCCAGCACTTTGGGAGGCCGAGGCGGGAAGATCACTTGAGGTTAGGAGTCGAGACCAGCATGGCCAACATAGTGAAACCCCATATTTTCTAAAAATATAGAAATTAGCTGGGCATGATAGCAAGCACCTGTAATCCCAGCTACTTGGGAGGCTGAGGCAGGAGAATCAAGTGAACCCAGGAGGTGGAAGTTGCAGTGAGCCAAGAATACGCCACTGTACTCTAGCCTGGGTGACAGAGCAAGACCCCATCTCAAAAAAATATACATATGTGTCTGTGTGTGTGTGTGTGTGTGTGTATATATATATAAAATATATATATAATTGAATATGTTTATACTTTCAAATTACTTTCACATATATTGCCACTGTTTTGGATAATTATAATCTCTATGTCAAATAGCATCTTTCAGACTGATGAGTCATAGTATATACCAGAGTTGATTTTCAAGGTTTTATCTTTCAGTTTTTGAAATAGTTAATATGGACACAAAATGTAAAGAGAAAAAAATTGTTCCTCTTTGACTACTATATTAGTCAGGATAGGTTAGGGTATGCTGCAGTAATAAAGCAACCCCCATATTTCAGTGGACACAAAAAAAGGTTGATTTCTCTCTGTGCTGCATGTTCATTCCAGGTTGGCCAGGGACATGGCTCCACATAGTCACTTAGGGACACAGGGTGAAAAAGGCTGTTTCATTTTGTAGTTGTGCTATTGGAACAAGCGGCCTCTTCAATCACTGGAACAAGGGAAGAGGAAAGTAAAGAAGGGCACGTGGCATTTTCTGTCTTAGCCCAGAGGTGATTTGCATCATTTCTGCTTATATTTCATTGCCTGGAACTTGTCAAATGACTCACCTAATATACAGGACTAAATACAATGTTTAGCAAGCACCACTGTCTCTAGTTACTTTTCTCATTCTGTCTACCATTTCTTTTCTGGGGCTGACTGTTTTCTACTTATCTTTGCATGTATATAACAATCTAACTTTCTGAAATTGTGCTAGATACAGGACATCAAATATGTGTGGTTGTTTCCTCCTCCCATGCCCAGTAGACATTGCTCTCTGATCAAGGTACTCTTTTGGGCTAAGCCTGGATGTAGCATCAGAAACCTTCCCAATACAGCCGGCTGCCAGTTTCTCATTATCGCTAGAGATGAAACTTATTTGTCATCCCCTGCCTAAGAATTCCACTAGCCCCGAGGACATGGAACTGACTTGCTTGGTTCTAATCTACACTACTCCATTACTTTCTTCAGGGATGGACATGAAAACTAGCAGGCACCTGACCAATTCTGTTATCTGTACTGTTCACAAATACCTAATCTCGGGACTCCAGAGTTACCATCATTTTGGGGCTCTGGTATTTTCCCTTCCACTCTCTACCACTTTGATCAGGGTAAGAACAATCAAAGGAAACCTGACTTCCTTTACAGCTAACATGGGCTACTACCCATAAACTGGGAGAGAAAAAAAAAGAAGAAGAAAAGAAAAAGGAAACTTTAGGTAAAAACAAAAACACAAGTCTTCCCCAACCAGAACTTTGAAACGGATTGGCCCAGCCCTCCGCTCCAGAAGCCTCCGCAGTTTCACAGGTCATTCCCAAACCCAGGAAAGGGAATATTTCTTTCCTATCCTCAGTGACATGGAACAAAGAGAATAGCCCTTGTAAAAATAAAATTTAAAAAAAAAAAAACTTAAAAAAGAAAATGTCACTTTCCTTAAGGGTTAAACAAAGCAGGATCTCAGGAAAATCTAGAATGTTCTTCCCCTGAGCCATGAAAACTGCTCACCATTTTCTGTTTCTTGCAAGCTTTATCCCGAGCCCCGGGGGTCTCTGGTAAGAGATACTTTAGAAAATAGAGAAGTTGGGGCAGGCTGCTGGCTTCCTTGTGTTTTTTTCCTCTCAGCCATTTCCCAAAACTTCTTAAAGTCCTCACGTTATACAAAGTGAAGATTTGTTCTCTCTACACCAGTAGTTGAGAAGTCTTTCCCGACAAAAGTTTTCACTACTGTTGCTGTTTGGAATTGGCTCAGCAGACGTAAACAGGGTCATCTGGGGCCAAAGAGGGTGGGTGTTTAGTTTTAAAGCTCCGGGGTTAAGAGTGAAAGCATGTGACTCCAGCCCGGCCAGAAACAGAGGAGCCTTTGTGTGCAGTGGGTGAGCCAGAGGCAGTCCCGAGGCTAAACACAGGGGGAGCGGGAAGGAGAACGCTGACACAGGTTCCGAGGGGCCGACAGGATGCCACTGCAGGGAGATTAACTCTTTGTTCCACAAGGGGAGCTTCTGTTCATGGCTCACAGCAGAGCAGAATACTTTTAAAAATACAACAGCGAGCTTGCGAAGGGACACACATATTTCTGTAGCCAGAGTTGAGAGGAGAGGCAGACCGAAGCAAGCAGGAGCAACAGCAATGTCCCAGTGGGAGTTTTGGTCGATTAGCCTGGGTACTTCCTTGGGGTCCTCCCATCTAAACACTGCAGGCTATTCCCGTGATGGTGCTCCCCTCACACACACCCCTTCTCCTGGAGGGCTGCGACGAACCGCAGGAGACAGCAGGGCAGCCTGGACCACACCTCTCCTGGTTCCGCTTCCTCAGGAGCGGGGAGGCTGGTGGTTGGCAGGACCCTGCCACAGGGAAGCTGCCAGGCTGCTGATTCAGCCCACCCTGGCTGCACCCTCAGGCACCAGAGCCCACTGGTGTCATCCTTTACCCATGGACATTTGGTGAGCGTGGGCTCTGCTGGCACTGAGCAAGGAGGTGGCTCTCAGCCTGGCTCACCAGCCTACACTGCTCAGAGCCCACCTGCCCCAGTGCCAGTGTGCCCTTCCCCCAACTCCACTTCCACCCAGAAATTGCTGCATTGAACTCTACTGAAGTGAGCAAGTCAAATTTCCTGAAAGTCTACAGAATGTGACTTTCAGACTTTGGCAGGAGGAGGAAAGGAAACAAGGTTCATTTTGCCCTCGCCCCGTGGGACTGCTCAGGAGTTCAGAAGCGAGGGCGGCAGTGAGTGGCACGCCTTGCTGAACATCACACCACGAGCACTCACCCTTCCTCCCACTGGTATTCTTTACTTTTTGCTTACATGAAGATTGCTGAGCTCCTTGCAAGCGTCAGGTTCTGTGCTGGATAGCGGGGCTACGGCGGTAAAGGAGACAGATGAGTGCCTGCCCACCGGGGGCCTTTGGTCCATCCAGACACGTAGAAAAGCCACTCCCACGATAATGTCCATTGGTGGTCAAGAAAATGGTGACAGTTGTCCTGAGTAAATGGTGACTGTCTGTGGTAAGAGGTAAAAGGGAAATGTGCCGGTCCTTAATGGTATGAAATCCAGTCTTACAGGTGTATTTCGGTTTCCCCGGTCTGTGAAATGTCATCAGTTCTTCTCTACACGTCACAAAGGAGTCATGGAAATGATGGGTCTAGAATGGCCGTAAACTGCAGAATATTGAGGCAGTACCAAGCCCTGGTGCTCGGGCAAGAGGCTCATGACTCCAGCCTTTGATCTACCAGACTCGGGGGCTGATGAATTTATTCCGTGGTTGCTTTTTAGAATAGCCAGCCCTCTCAAGTGTGTGTGTGTGTTCGCACCTATGAAATTGGCACTCAAGGGCTCCGTACCTATGAAATTGGGCTCAAGGGCACGGGGCAAAAGTAATGGCGTGTTAGAAATGAGGTTGCCACCAGGCACCAAACCCTCTTCACTTCAAAGACAGAATCACGGGCAAATCCCTGGGCTCACTCAGGCGCAAAACAAGCAGCTTCTATCAGGGTTGCCCAGAACTCCCAGGCCTTTGCCCCTGTCCGCTACTGGGTCTTCCACAGCCCCCAGCCATGCTTTCCTACCCTCCAACGGCTGACCACTCCCCACCAGCTCATTTCTCATGAACCTCTGAAGCCCCTTTCTGAGCTCATGGAAAAGCACCCCAGGTTCATTGCCCATCTTCCAGCTGGATATGATCAAAGGCTACAGATACTCTCTCTGGGCTGAAGTTGTGACCTCCAAAAGGACAGGCCCATTTTCATAGCCTCAGTCTCTGAATGTGCTGACAGGAAGTGTACATCTCCAAAATCAAGAATGCAGTACAATAAACACACGTGCCTCCAGAGATTGCACCATCCTCCGTCACCGTGTACACAGGGTGAAATGAACAGGTGACAGCAGTAACTGCCTGGAGTATGACGAAAGTCAGGAGCACAATGGAGAAAAAGCTTGCTTTGGTTTCTAAGTTTTTGCAGTACTTGTTCTTTTGCTTTTTACTTTACAAAGAAAACCATAATCCTTAAGCCTGGGGACCAAGTGACAGGTTCAGACTCAATAATTTTCCTGAAATCTTATGCAAAAATTCTTGAGTCTGAGCATATCACGTGCCTTTTCCCTAGGAGAGGATTCCTACCTTAATTCAGCAGAATGTCAAAAGAGTTCAAGACCTCACAAAAAAAAAAAAAAAAAAAAGCCAAAAACCTGCTGAGGCCGGGGGCCCACCACTCATGCCTCTAATCCCAGCATTTTGGGAGGCCAAGGCGGGTGGATCACTTGAGTCCAGGAATTCGAGACCAGTCTGGCCAACATGGCAAAACCCCATCTCTACCAAAAATACAAAAAATTAGCCAGGAGTAGTGGTGGGCACCTGTAGTCTCAGCTACTCGGGAGGCTGAGGCAGGAGAATTTCTTGAACCCAGGAGGCGGAGGCTGCAGTGAGCCAGGATTGTGCCACTGCACTCCAGCCTGGGCAACAGAGTGAGACTCCACCTCAAAAAAAAAAAACAAAAAAAACCCCTGCTGAATAAAATGCTGGGGCAGGTCCCAGAGATGCAGTCTGGTCCTGCCCCATTGGACAGATAAGGACCCCAAGGACCAGTGAGGTGAAGTCACATCCTTGCCCAAAGTCATTCAGTCAGCTAACGATAGAGTCAGCCAACGATAGAGTCAGCCAACGATACAGTCAGCCAACGATACAGTCAGCCAACGATACAGTCAGCCAACAATACAGTCAGCTAACGATACAGTCAGCCAACGATAGTCAGCTAACGATACAGTCAGCCAATGATAGAGTCAGCCAACAATACAGTCAGCTAACGATACAGTCAGCCAACGATACAGTCAGCCAACGATACAGTCAGCCAACGATACAGTCAGCCAGAAAACCCAGTCTCCTTAATCCCCACGGGGTGTCTTATCCACTTTTCCACACCACCTGGATTTCTTGTAGGGCATAATTTTGAGGGTGGGGACCATGTAGCTTATTTCTTTCCAATCTTTGCATTGGGCTTAGGGTGGCGCCTTGCTCCTGGCGAGGGGCTGTCAGTGCCAGTGACTCATTCAGTGTACCTCATCTTCTCGGGAGCAGGGTTGGCACTCAACTGAACGTTCGATTGCTGGCGACAGATCCCCCCGCAGAGTAGCATGGAACCAGGGGACATGTGAATTGTAGCAAAAGCAGCGGCCAAACAGGACATCACTAGCATCACTTACTTTCACCCTCCCTTTAGGACAATTCCGATTCCACCTCCACACGGAACCTTCCCCGTTAAGGAGGCAGGAGCGTCTCCTAGGAAGCAGGGCATTAAGGGCAGCGTGGTTGGGTTTAAGGGTCTAAAGGAGTCTCATTGTACACAGGGACTAGTTCTAAGACCTCCTTTAAAGCCAAATCACATAAAGTGAAAATTTCCCTTGAAAATCCTTTAAAATGCCTATCAAGTACAACAAGCAGACAGGATCCCTCCACAGGACATCCCAGTCAGTCAGCTCTGCCTTCAGGCTGGAAGACAGTCCTGTTACCTCAGCTGAGCAGCAGAGGAAAACATGGGTGGCATTTAGGGCTGTGCTGGGCCAGAGAAACTTATCTTCAGTGTGGTGAGATGCTGCCTTGAGATATGAGATAAGACCAGGGAAGGGCCGCACGTGCTCCCTCCAGGCCCTGCAGCCGTGCCTGCTGCTGCACTATATCACCACACATCAGCATATCACTGTACGTGTCCCTCCCGCTCTCCCCACCTCTCAGCGGAGCTCCTGCAGTTGACTTCATGAAAATTAAATGGGTGCTTCAGGAATCTCCACCTTAATACCAGCACCTCATCATGCAACCACCTTGGGCTGCCAGTCCCAAATTCCTGGCCCACAGAAACTGTGAGATAATAAATTTTTGTTTGGTTTTTGTGTTGTTTTTTTTTGAGATGGAGTCTCGCACTGTTGCCCGGGCTGGAGTGCAATGGCATGATCTTGGCTCACTACAACCTCCACCTCCCAGGTTCAAGCGATTCTCCTGCCTCAGCCTCCCGAGTAGCTGGGATTACAGATGCTAGGTACCATGCCCAGCTAATTTTTTGTATTTTTAGTAGAGATGGGGTTTCACTATGTTGGCCAGGCTGATCTTGAACTCCTGACCTCGTGATCCACCTGCCTCAGCCTCCCAAAGTGTTGGGATTACAGGCGTGAGCCACTGCGCCTCCGGCCATGTTTGTTGTTTTAAATTGCTAAATGTAGGGGTAATTTGTTTTGCAGAATACAAGTACAGAATACTAATGCAAAGGAGATATCTGGAGAGGCAGGCTAAGGAATGATCCAGTAGGACAAGTTTTCCAGTGGGCGTGATGGGATTGAGTCTGCCATTTAGGAAGTTTCCCCGGCAGCACAGAAGACCACGCTGTGGAAGGCGCAAGGCTGACGAGAGAACAGTTAAGACGCTCCGCAGTTGTTCAGGCAGAAGGACTTACATTAAGACGGTGCAGCAGAGACAGAAGGAAGACAGGCTGCAAGAGACACTTCCAAGTAAGAATGGCCAGAGCTTACTGACTAACTGCCCACAAATAATAGTATCATTAATATTAATAGCTAACATGAATTGAAAACTTAATATGTACCAAGCACTCTTCTAAACACCTTACACATATCTGCACATTTAATTCTCACAATAACCTATGGGGAGGTACTACTAGCTCATTTTATAGATGAGGAAACAGGCACAGAAAGATTATGTGGCCTCCCAATGCCACATAACTGGTGAGCAGCACAGTCCGGGTTCACATTTGGGCAGCTGTGCGTTTAATGTCTCTGTCTCCTCTGGAGGGATCGGAGAGAGAAAGGAGGGAACAAGGGGAACAAAGGCGCGCTCTGGGATTTCTAGCCTGGGCAACCGGGTGCAGCCTTACCCAAGGTAGGCCTCGATGACATGAAAGGCGTCACTATCACCAGTCACCTCCTAATCCTCCGCGAACCTCATAGGAACTGCTTAATGGACTCCACTACAACCCAGCAAGTGAAATGTAGAATAACATCCGGACATGGCACCAGGCCCCACTTATACCACGCTCCAGTAAAAATAAACCTCCTCGTCCAAATATAGAGTGGTGGGAAGTGTCATACTTTACAGAAGAAGAGGCAGTTATTTGGCATTAAAAATAGATACGTTTTGGCTTACTTGAAGATCTGGGCATGAGCAGTGCAGTTCCCAAATGGAAACAGATGGATGGGGTGAGCCCCCCCTCAAGACTGACTCAGCTATTTAAAGAATCCAAATAGAAAATTATATCCCCTTTCTGGGCCTCAGTTTACTCACCCGTAAGACAGAGAGAATGGACAAAAGATCCAATGTCACACAAGCTCCAGCCCTCTATGAGGGTCGGAACTGGAGGCCAAGGCTAGATCTGAGAGCTGACAACTTCCTAAATCAAGGAGAGGCCAACAGATGCAGGGCGGGTTGGCCCCTCAGTTCACAACTTACTGCTGATAGGATCAGGCGTAGTTTTTCCCAAGGATTTTCAGAACTCACAGAGTTTTAAATCACGGCTTTGAATCAGACACATGGTTAATCCACAAAGAAATGCAAGCCAGGAAGTCCCCCGATGACTAGCTTGCCTCCTGAGGGGTTACCCTGATGGAACGGAGGGGTGAGGGAGTGCGTGCGGGAGGCGCTGCTGCGGTCCTTTCCATCACTGAGTCCCAGCGGCAGGCAGGCCCTTCTGACACATTCCCTTTGATCGGGCAAGGCAGGCACAGTTATATTTCACACGTGGAAGAACTGGAGGCTCAGAGAGGTGATGTAACTTGCCCAAGATCATTCAGCTGGAGGAGGAGGCAACTGGGTCCAAAGCCTGCATCTTTCCCCCTCGTAGGGCCTCTGCTGTGCTGCCTACCGTGTGGTGGGAATCCCTCTTCTCAACTCCAGGAGGGCAAAGGAAGTCATGACGAAGGCTGAGAGCCTCCGGGTCACTCAGGCTGGCAGCTGAGAAAGGTAGAAGCCTCTAATTTCCTAACTGATCTTCTTGCATTTTTATACCTTGAAAAATAAAAGACCAGATTTGCTTTAAATGATTTTATTAAAAATTGTACCAATTGATGGGGGGAAGATATACACACATACACACATATGCATGTGAAGAACATAAACACATAAAGCCAAAGGCTCTGTACAGTTTTTTTAAAAATGGGGCCCCTTTCTTCTTCCTCTCTCCCAGAGGCAGAGTGCCCAGACCCCAGCGCAGCTACCCTGGGCATGAACAAAATGCTACATTCTCACTGGGTCTCCCCGACAGCCCCCGTGGATCTAGGGATAGGGTAGAAGGCTAGCAATGCTCCCAGAGCAGGGAGGGGTACTGGCCACCTGCACAGAGAGAGGGGCAGTGCAGGCCTGGGAGCCAGCACAGGGCTCTGAGCACCTTCAGCTGGGAGGTTGGCTGGGCAGCTATGAGCTCAGCTTTCTCCATTATTCCCTCAAGACTCAAAGTCCCCACCTGCCCTCAGGCTGCCTAAGGGTGACAGGTGAGCCCCTTCCTGCTAGGGTGTCTGGCCAGGATGGCCTGCTTCCAAGTCCTCACCTTCACACAGAGAGCTGTCTCCAGGCCAGGCCAGCACTGATTTGCAGAAGGCCTGTAGAGCCATGGTGACCAGTCTTCCTGCTTCTTCCACTTCCCTTCTCCCTACCCCACCTCCCCATCAAGTCCCTCACAAAGAAGCACTCACTGCAGTAGCGTGCTCCCTGCTGTCCAGGACAGTCACAGCGGATCCACAGCACTCTTCCCGGGAGGCCCTGGCAGAACTGTCCCGAACAACCCCCAGGCAGGAGCCACCTGCGATGGGGCTGGGCTGCCAGGGGCAGAGACGGGGCAGCTGGGCCCCTCTGGCCCTTGAAACAAGCCTGCCACATAGCTTTGAACACAGACCTGCTCCCCGGGGGCTGAGGGAGGTCACTGGGAGGTGATCCTTTTCCACCTCGGACTGAGCAAGAGGAGGCTGCCAGGGAGCAGCGCTCCAGTGGCCCGGACTTTGAAACAGGCCAGGCAGAGGCCAGGCTGAGTCCTCCACCCTCACTGCAGGAGTCCGACGTCTGGCCTGGGGAGTTCCCTCACCAGATCTGTCCACCAACTTCTAGAAACCCCTGCTTGGGCGCCGTGAATTGGTAGGACTGTTTTGACCCCGAATATCAGGCTTCCCTGCCTCCCAGGCATTTCTTCCACGAGGAGGGAGCTTTCCAGGCCCTCTCCCAACCCCCACCCTCAGCAAGCCACAAAGCCTCCACCGTGTTCAGCTGGTTACAGGTCAGGATCCAGGTCAGACTCTCCCTCCCTCTAAATCTGATTCTCCACCCCTCGCTAGAGACAGCCAGGCTCCTGCGGGTGGAGGATGGAGTCTGAGGGGGTGGAGGTGGGGGGAGGGGCAGGTCTCCTGAGGCTAGACTTCAGGAATGTTTAGGCCAACTCAACAGGCAGAGGAGGAAGGGGCCAGTCTAGATCACTAAGCCAATTAAAAACAACCAGCCAGAAAGAACCTTTCTCCTTCCTGCCAGCTACTCCGCCAGCTACCTCCTGGGTTTTTTGTGCTTTTTTTGGTGGGGAAGAAGGGAGAGGGAAAAGTGAGGGGTGTAAATTTTGCCCTGGCTTTGCATAATATGGAGACAGTGCAGTCAGACCACCTTCCACCTGCCCCAGGCTCGATGTTGAGGTGGGTTCGTCAAAGTCGGGGCTCAGTTCTCAGGCCACGGGGCACCCAGCCTGGGCCCAGCAAGGTCTCTGAAGCTGATGGCCTTGCCTTAGCACCAATATCGAAATCGTTTTCTCTCTCACTGAGCTCAGGTGGAGAGTCTGCCAAGAGGGGTGAACAGTGGCTGCTGTAAATAACCCCGGTTTTTTGGTGTGTGCCACTGAAGCATACGGCAGCAGCCTGCCTGTCACCACCTTGATCCAGGCAGGGGAGAACAACATATGTCCCATACACATCATAAAATGGTATGGAGACCCACAGGGAAGGCCGAATTCCACAACGGCCAGTGTGTCCCCGAGCCAGTCCTCACGCTGGTCCCCGGCTCCTTCTCTGCAGAGCAGGAACCCGTCTTCTTAGCAGACAAATCATGGTACACACCCTGAGAATAGAATTCTGACCAAGAAGAGGTAATATCTCCAGAATATCTGAGCAGAACAAAACAAAGGCTTACACGCACAGTTTGAGGCCCTTCTCCTCCAGGGTGCTGTGAGCCCATATGGCACCTTTGTGCAAATCAGGAAAGGCACCCCTTCTTCTTGGGAGAAGTAGCCCCACACCAGGGCACACAGCTTAGTGAGCAGAACACAAGCTGAATTCCAGCCTCCATTAGCTCTCTCTGCAGGTGCCCTTGTGCAGTGAACAACCTGCACAACTGTACATCCAGAAGATCAACGTCTCCTTCAATAGTACTGAAGACCTCCTCTCTTCAGAACTGGAAGAGCTTGGGCTTGTTCAGATTTGAGAGTCTGCTCTGGACTCTTCCTATTTCCTTGGGTAGCCCTGAGGTCTTCTTTGTCCAGGGAAGCCGTCTTTTCTTTGGGCCTTACTTCACTGTTAGCACCAATGTTGTCTTTTCTCACAGATGCAAAAGTTATAATTTAGTTTCCAGCGTCTGGTTAACAGATTCCCCGCGCCTGCTATTGGAGCTGCCACACCGGCTGCTTTAGATCCTCTCCATAAGTGCCGCAGCAGGGAGAGAAGGGAAGACATGTAGAGGCAGCTGTGATCCTGCTGCTTCCAGAGCAGGCCCTTCCGACCTAGCTGGAAGCTGGAGGAAGACAGGAAGTGTGTACCCAGCTTTGACGGTTCCCCACTCTAATCATTATCTGTGACTCTAAAAGTCACTTCTCAGCTGGCAAAGCCACTGTCCTGGCTTCTTCTGTATCCCACTAGGTGTGAAAAATGATTGGGGATGAGGGGGAAGAGGTATGTTGTTTCCAAGGAAACCAAAGGGTCTGGGGTCCGCTAGGGCTGATTCTTACGGTGGAGCAGCCACCACATTTTCCAGCCCCACTGCAAACCTGCCCCCTGATGTCCCTCGGTGCTGATGCTGGGGGTGGAATGCGGTCTGTCGGTGGGGTCTTTTGAAAGAAGAGCCAACGAAGGCACAGGCTGCCGGCAGCAGCACGCTGACTGGCTATTCAGCTCATCCGTGGCTGACACCCAGCTGGTCCCAGGCCGCCAGTGGTGGCAGTGGCTCTGTACCTCAGGACCAATCCTGGGGCCTCCAAGGGGGACCAAGTCAGTTTTGAGGCCTAGCCAGAAGTCTGGTTCATTTTGTGACATGTGTGAGGGGTCCTCAGAGAAACCCAGCCCTCCCTGAGGTCTGACAGGAGCTGGCCAGGAATCCTTGAGCCCTTGGAGCAGGTACTGGCTGGGGCAAGTGAGAACCAGACAGATGTGCAGCTGGCCGGCCAGCCTAGTGAAGCTGCTATCCTCAAGTGGAAAGCCCCTGGCCGAGGCCCTGCTGGGTTAAAGCAATGTGCCCATCAGGATCATGGTCCCCATCCACAGTGGAAGGCTCAAAAGTGTGGTGGAACTGGGAGTCTAATCCACTCGATTTCTTAACTGAGTTCCTCTGGAAAAACCACAGTCCACTTCCCAGAGAACATCACTAACGGATCATCTTCGACAACCGGTAGATTCCTCGGTCGAAGAATCTACTTGTCAGAGGCCTTGGGAATTCTCACCATCACAGACACATCAGCCTCCCCTTCAACAGGGTTTGACAACAGCCCCATTCCAGGTCAGGGGCCTGACAGAGAAAGAAGGTCCCACTTCAGTATGTTGTATGTACACACAGGGAGAAATGTAAAAAAATTAAAACGCAAAATAACAACAAAAAAACAACTTCACAAGACACAGTGTCAGTCCTGCCCGATGTCCTTCCTGACGGTGTTCCTGGTGCCCCATGTGAAGCGGGCAGCCCAGCCTCACCTAGGGCCCGCCCCGTTCCTGTTCTCTTCTCCATTCAAAGCAAGGTTGTGCAGGAAGAGGAGGATCTGCCACCACACGCGATTTCGGTTCTGCTGGTGCTGAAGGGAGAAAAAAAAAGACCAACATAACTCCCAAACACAACCTTAGACGACTCCCTCTCATTTCCAATAAAAGTTCAGATCTCCAAGTCTCACGGCTGGCACTTTAATCCTATCAGTACAGCCCACAGCAGGGAGGGGGGGAGGCGAAAGAGACACTGCCATGTGGAGGAGATAGTAGAGTTCTCCAAAAACAATTGCAGTTTTAACATTAAAAAGAAAAGACTAGGCTCTATATGCACTATGCACAAGAGGATTAAGCTTTTTCCCCTGCTTGCAGGATTTTCCAGAGTTTAGCCAAGTGCTGCTTTTAATCAGATTGGCTCCCGAGCCCCTCAAACCTCAGCTGCATGAACAACGAACTGGCTTCAGAAAGAGAAGAAGTGCCCCCCTCTCTCCCCCGACTCCAAAGTAACATAGAGAACAAGGGGGAAGGGGGGGCCTCCATCTGCAAGTGATTTGACACTGTGAAGGTCAAAGGGTTAATCTTCAATTTAAACCACACTGCTGAGGCAGCAAAAATCTGATTTCATCCAGTGCAAACACGCACACACACAGACTCTCTCTCACACACACACACACACACACACACACTCTTGTGCGCCCGCCCGCTCTCCCTCTCCAGCATCCCCAGCTCGGTGCTGCCCTTTTTATAGATGCTCTTGACAGTAAGCCATAAATAATCCCTCTTGGAGCACTCTCCTACTGACTGGAGCCAATTAAACGTTAAGCAAGAACATACTTGAAAACAAAACAAAAACAAAGAATATATACTATGCTCTGGAGGTTATCCCAGGTCCTACTGTCAGGCTGGGAAGCTAGGGGCAAAGTTCAGG
This sequence comes from Macaca mulatta, assembly GCF_049350105.2. Lineage (NCBI taxonomy): Eukaryota > Metazoa > Chordata > Mammalia > Primates > Cercopithecidae > Macaca > Macaca mulatta. The sequence goes on from NC_133412.1 coordinate 17,412,522, forward strand.
GGTCAGTGGCTCACCAGATTGGGGCTGGTGCCCTGCCCATGCAGGTACCATTTCCCAGGAGAGGCCCGGGCGGGGCGGGGGGGGGAGGAGAAACTGAGGGGTGCTGGAAGAGGCGGTCTTTGTTCTCTCTTTGTCTGCCAGGGCAGGAGGACTGGGCGGGGGCCTCTCCACAGGGTTCTCAGTGGACAGGGGAATAAAAACCTAGTGTGCAGAAAGGAGCCAGCACGGGCTGGACTTGGATTACTTCAGTGGCCCCGTCAGCAAGCAAGTTTACATGAGGTGTCCGGGGGAGCTGGAGCCCTCTCTTAAACTGTCTTCAACCACAGCACCAGCCCCCACCAGGCAACTACTCCGGTCAGATGGGTTGAGGAGAGAAGAAGCCAGTGGCACAGCTGGAAAGGGGACCCAGGTTGCCTGGACTCCCAGAGCTTCCAGGTTCCGTCCAGCCCCGGCCTCCCTGACCTCTCCCAGGGCCACCATGCAGGTTGCCGGCTTCCCCTCCATGCTGCCCTAGGCCACAAAAAGAGAGGCATCCAGGCAGCTGGCCTCGGGCCTGACAACCCAGGTGAACACAGAGTGCCCCGGTCCATGGCAACGGCATTCCTCCTTCCCCCGTGGAAGAGCCTGGAAAACAAGCCAGCAAAATGGAGACACAGCTCCTGCTTGGAGGGGAAGGGAAATCGGGCGTGCCACAGAAGAGGCCTGGCAGACAGCGGGTGGGGAGATGGATGGCTTCCTCGTGTTTTGTAAACAAAGATGAGTAAAAAGAGGAAACACACCCGGCTTAACAAAATCTGGTTAGAGTAAAACAGCGTGAAAATGGACTCAGCTGCAAACCCGAAGCCTCGGGCCTGCGGCAGCTGGGCCAAAGACCCCCCTCTCCTCCCCTCCCCAGCTGCTGCCCGAGACAGGTGCAGAGGTCATGTGGCCGAACAAGAGGAGAATCCAGGAGCAGACGCAGCCCTGGAGAGGCCAGTCTGCTGGAATTCCAGAGCTCCTCAGGTGCTTGTCTGAGAAGACTGGTGGCAAGAACAATCATCACCATCATAGCAACGTGGGGTAGGGCGGCAGCGGGGGATGGGGAGGAGCCAGGCTCTGTTCTGTGTGTTCTGCATCCTTGCTTCTCAAAGGGTGGTCCATGGACTAGCAGCCTCGGCATCATCAGAGAGCGGCCTGGAAACGCAGACCCCGCATCGGAAGATTCCCCAGGTGATTTTGAGGCACATTATCATGCTCATTACGTAGCTACCACACAGCTAGTTTAAGTGGCAGGGACTGGACTGAACCTAGGCCATCTGGCCCTAGAGCAATGTCCCTTCCCATTATCACTGTGCTCAGAGTGCCACTACCTTTCTTTATACAAAGCAGACCCTCTAGCCTCCCCTTCACTAAATCATCTCAAAACAGCTCAATGGCCAAGGAAAGCAGGTGAGAATTCTATGATTTGGGGCTGGGGCGATTCCCATCTCTGTATGTTTCAGTTTCTCCCAAATTCCACTAATGGAGGCCATCTACTGCCCGGGCAACTTGAGATCTCTGAAGATGAGGCACAGACTCCATCATCTGGGAGTGCTGGGGGACTGAGAAGCAGCTGTGGGCCAGAGAGTGCTTTCAGACAGGAAGACTGAGGTCCTGCAGGGGACCCAGGCAGGCCTAGGCACAGGAAGCAGGGTACATGGCCGGCCCTTGGGAAGCATCTAGTTTCCAGGCCTCTGTGTGTGACAGTCCTTAGGGCTCATGAATTGGCAAGGAAGGCTCTATGGTGTATGGATCCCCAGGGACAAAGAATCAGAGGACCTGGCTTTAGGGGTGGATCTCCCATCGACCTGCTCGTGAGTTCCCTCTTGGCTTATAAGGAAAATGCAGGTATTGTACTAGATCAACGGTTTATAAACCCAACTGTGTCACTAAGCCAGCTGAGGTGCTGTTGTAAGTACAGTCTCCAGGCCTCTCCCAGACCCACCGGGTCAGAATTTCATGGAAGGGTCCCAGGAATCTGTGTACTGAACAAGCTCCCTGGGTGACATTTTAGAGATCAGAAATCATTTATTGTGTATTTTAATCATACAAGCAATACATGTTAATTGTGGAAATATTGGAAAATACAAGACATTACAGAGGAGGAAATAAAGTCACTCATGATCCAACAGCCTAGAAGAAAACACTTCACGTGTTGGTGTTCTCTCCAGTGCCTTTCGATCTCTTCCCACCAAAGTAATGTCTTATCCATTGGCCAAGCCAAAGGTCAATCCTGCCCAGGTGGTTCTGTGGCAGCCAGGCCACAGCCTTTTGGAAACCACAGAGGTGCTCTCCAACCCTAAGGAGTTTGTCATCCACAACTACCTTCAGGATTATAACTCAGAGCTCCAACAACTGAATTCTGTCAGCCGGGTGTAGGGCCTGGGAACCACCCATGGGCCCAGGAGCCCTCTCTCGACTATAAGCAGATACCACACAGGCTCCCTTTGGCCTTCTCCTGCCTCAGGGCAGCCCTCACAAGACCCTTTTCCACGAGGAAACCAAGAGAATCAAAGAATGCCCTGATTACAAAATACAACAATAAATAAAATCTTTCCTAAAAGTTTAACAAAAGGGCCTGACTAGATAGGAAAGCAAAAGGGCTTGAAGGGAGGCCAGTGGGAGAGACGGTGAGGAGGAAGGAAGTCGGCCTTCACCGAACAGGACTAAGAACACAAAGACACCAAAACACCAGAGAAGGTGGGTCCTTCCACAGGAGGATATGGAGGAGAAGGGGACAAGGAAGGGGAACCAGGAATGAGTGCACTTGGCCTCTGCCCCTCAGGCACCTGGCACAGCACCCGGTGCACAATCTGAGATCAACGAGGGCAGACCCGCAGAACCAGGCCTGCTCTCCTAGACTCAGCTAGGGCACCCCTCACAGAATGGGGGTTCCCAGAATACACAGTCGGGGTGACCCAAGGGTGGGGGCTGGGATACAGGGGAGCAGAAGCTCACCCTAGAGCCCTCAGACTCACATGATTTAGAAGCCAGGGCCAAGGCATGGAGGGAATGAACAGAGGTCAACGCCCCCAGGGCAGGCGTCCTAACATGGTAGATCACAGTGTTCTCTTCAGTGAAGAGAGCGCAGCCAGGCGTCAGAGCCCCGTGCCCCTTCTTTGGCCCAGTCTCATTTTCTTGCCGGGGTCAGGGGATGAAGGCAGTCAGCTGACAAATGTTTCCATCCCTACTGTGTGCAACACCCTATGCCTGAATGCACAGCTGCTCATCCTGTATAATGGGGAACATGGAAGGCATACAGTAGGCACTCAACAAGGGCACGCTGGACCGACTACAGAGGAGTCAGCCCTGAAAGATAACCCACTTGTCTGAGGCCAGCAACAACTGATGTCTGGCCAGGTCTAAAGATGTACTTTCTGTCATAGTATCAGCCTCTCACCTGGGGAGAGGCCCAACTAGTAAAAGGCCTCCTTTTTTTTTTTTTTTTTTTTTCCCTCTAAAGAGCTGGCTGTGGTGTCTGACAAGGTTGGACTACATAAATCAAACTCTGTTTCATCCCACACAGCCTCTGCCCTAAGCACAAAGCATGTTCCCTACGCTCCCTGGATAAGAATCTCCCTCTGCCTCTCCCCCTTTCAGATCCAATTCACACCCTCTGGGGGCTTTGTGTGTCACCAGTGTTCCAGATGCTCCAGCTAGAGCTAAGTCACCCCAAAGCATCAGAGGAAGAAGCAAAGCAAAGCCGTGTGCAGCTCTAAAAGAACCTAACTCACAAAATGCAAATTTACCAAACAGAGAGCAACTTATAATATCTGAGATATAGAACAGAGCACTTTCCTTTCTTCTCATGTGATCCTCACAATAGGAAGAGCAGGTATTATCAACCCATTCTAGAGCCACGGAAACAATGGCTCAGAAAAGTCATCCCAAGTTAGTTGGGAGGGGTGTTATTTGAGGCTCTGACTTCTGACTCCAAAGCTATGTTCTTTCACTAAAATTTTGCAGTGTGTTTATTCGCATTATGAAAATTGTATTACCTTTTCAAAGCAAATCACCACTGATCTGCTCCCCTAGTATATTTAAAGACATTGTTTCCAGATCATTAACTATTTAGTAAGGATGCTGTAGACCAGAAAAAAATAAACCTTTCAGAGGCAGAGCTAACTGAAGATCAAACAGAAATAAAGCTAAAACTGGTCTGAAATTACAACTTCAGACCATGATCTGAAAGCACACTCCATCTCTTCAAAATGCAGAATTGTCTATACTCAAGGGGAAGGTACACAGTCTACGATGTGAAGTTTTCCTCCCTCTTCCCTTTTCCCTGTCATTCTCTAAACCTACTCAGGCCAGGGCTGAAGGAAAGATCCTTGCAGTTGAGAACAGGAACATTGAGATAAGAGAGACTTTTGGAAAATTCCACTTGAAAGAAGCTAGGAAGATGTTTTCTGTTGAAATCAGCACATTTTAATCAAGCACCCAACTGAGCCACCAAGCACCTAATTGAGCTACCAAGCACCTAACTGAGCTACCAAGCACCCAACTGAGCTACCAAGCACCTAACTGAGCTACCAAGCACCCAACTGAGCTACCAAGCACCGAGCTGAGCTACCAAGCACCCAGCTGAGCTACCAAGCACCCAGCTGAGCCACGAAGCACCTGAGCTACCAAGCACCTAACTGAGCTACCAAGCACCAACTGAGCTACCAAGCACCTAATTGAGCTACCAAGCACCAACTGAGCTACCAAGCACCCAACTGAGCTACCAAGCACCTAACTGAACTACCAAGCACCCAACTGAGCTACCAAGCACCTAACTGAGCTACCAAGCACCCAACTGAGCTAAGAGTTATGTGGATACAAAGATGACTAAAATATAAACTTGGTTCTCAATTGTTTTACAATATAATGGGGAGAAGAACAAGAACACAGAGCTAAGTATCACATGAGGCAGAGTGGGTTGAGGCAGCAAATGCGTGCTCCCTTGTACCGTTGTTTTC